>NC_134531.1:34813560-35116590 GCF_050624435.1 Tenrec ecaudatus | reverse complement strand
GCTGGGCTTGTGATTAGTAGCCCAACACTTACCCACTATGTCACCAGTATCAATTCCAAAGAAAGGTGACCCAACAGAATGCACAAATTATAGAATGATATCATTAATATCACATTCAAGTAAAAATTTTCTGAAGATCATCCAACAAAGGTTGTAGCAGTACATTGACAGGATGCTGCTAGAAGTTCAGGTTGGATTCAAAAGAGGATGTGGAACAAGGGATATCATTGCTGAAATCACATGGATCTTGACTCAAAGCAGCCAATACCAGAAAGATGTTTACTTGTGTTTCATGGACTATGCCAAGGCATTTGACTGTGTGGATCATAACAAACTGTATAGCTTTGCGAAGAATGGGAATTTTGTGGAATTTGTACATGGGTCAAGAACCAGTTGTGAAAGCAGAGTAAGGAGACTCTGAATGGTTTGAAATAAAGAAAAGTGTGCATCAGAGTTACATCCTCTCACGATACTTGTTAGATCTGTATGCCGAGCAAATCCTCAGAGAAGCTGGCTTATATGATGAAGAATCTGGCATCAGGATTGGAGAAAGAGTTTATTAACAACATGCGATATGCGGATGACACGACCTTGCTTCCTGAAAGTGAGGAGGAATTGAAGCATTTGTTGATGAGGATCAAGAATTGCAGCTTTGGGTATGAATACAACTCAGTGTACAGCAGAGCAAAAACTTCACAAATGTACCTATAGGCGACATTATTATAAATGGAGAGAAGATTGATGTTGTCAAGGATTTTGTCTTGCTTGAATCCACATTCAATGCTCATGGGAGCGTCAGTGAATAGATCAAACAAGGCATTGAATTGGGCATCATTGTCTGATGTACAAGACCTCTTTAAAGTGTTGAAAAGCAAGGATGTTAACTTGAAGAATAAGGTGTGTCTGAGCCAAGCCATGGTGTTTTCCATTGTCTCATATCCATGTGAAAGTTGGACGCTGAATAAGGAAGGCTAAAGAAGAATCAACGTGTTTCAATGTCGGTGCTGGTGAAGAACATTGAAAGTGCCATGGACTGTCAAAAGGACAAATAAATTTGTTTGCAAGAAGTACAGCCAGAACGCTCCTTAGAGGCAAGGATGGCACGACTATGTCTTACCTGCTTTGCACATGCTGTGAGGAGAGAGCAGTCTCTGGAGAAGACCGTCATGTTTGGTAAAGTGGAAGCACAGTGGAAAAGAGGAAGGCAGTCAGGAGGTTGACTGACCCAGTGGCGGCAACAATGGACTCCAACACAGGAATGACTGGGGAGATAGCACAGGACCAGGCAGTGTTTAGCTCTGTTGTGCATATGACCATTATGGCTAAGAACTGACCTGGTGACACCTACCAGCAACAACCATCACCTCCAGGGAAAAAAAATGAGATAAGGAACTTCCATCAATGGAGTTTAAATGCACCCATCACAAAAAGACAGATCTTGTATGACTCCACTTCCATATAAAGACACATAAATTGCTAACATCTTCCTTATCCAACTGCCTCCATTGTCAGGAGACCAGAAGAACTGGTGGTGTCTGGTTATCATCTAGACATTTTGAAGAAAGATTCTAGAAGTGAGCTGATCAAAAGGGGTAAAATGCAGAAAATAATTTTATATTCTCATGGACTCTAGACTTTCTGGAGCCATAGACAAACCACCAAAATTATTGCCCTAAGATATTCTGTAAGCCTTAAAGGAAAAATATCCCCTATAATCTTCTTAATCTTGCTAAAACCAAACAGAAAGGAAAAAAAAGAGTCAGTCAGCCTTGAGCTTTAGGCTCTTTTAAGATCTATAGTTATGAGACCAAATTGACAGTAAGTTTATACAGATGGAGGAGGAACAGCTCAGAAAAGGAGAGTGATTGCATAATGTGAAGAATGTGAGCCATGCCATTGAAGTGCGCACGTGGAAACTGCTAAATGGGTGTGCCTTTTGACTATATTGCAACAACAGCATATAAAACACATCATTTAAAAACTATTGGTCTTTACATTGAATTTATTGGGTGGCAGATACTTTAGCATTACATCAATCAATTAATTTTCACAACAATGTGATGAGAAAGATATTGTTGTACTAGTTGTTGTTCGGTGCCATGAGTCTATTCCAATCATAAAGACCCTACATTCTGCAAAACAAAATCCTGGTCAGAATGGTACCATCTCACAGCTGTTCTTACGTTTGGACCCATTATTTCAGCCACTGCATCAATCTATCTTATCAAGGGGATTCCTCTTTCTTGCTATGTCACTACTGTACCAGTATGGTATTCTTCTCCAGGGACTGGCCTCTGCTGACAACATGTGCAAAGTAGGTAAGATAAAGTCTTGCCATCCTTGCCTCTAAGGAGCCTTCTGGCTGTACTTCTTGCAAGACAAGTTTGTTTGTCCTTTTGACAGTCCGTGGCACTTTCATTGTTCTTCACAAGCATCATAATGGAACCACATTGATTCTTTTTCACTCTTTGAGCCAAGGTCCATGTGATTTCAACAATGATATCCCTTGTTCCACATCCTCTTTTGAATTCAGCCTGACCTTCTGGCAGCTCCCTGTTCAATGTACAACTACAACCTTTGTTGGATGATCTTCTGCACAATTTTACTTGCGTGTGATATTAATGATATTACTCTATAATTTGTGCATTCTGTTGGGTCACCTTTCTTTGGAAGGGGTACACATATGGATCTCTTGCAGTCAGATAGTGTGGTAGTGACATAATTTCATGCCAGCTTGATAAAAGAATGAAGGGGTGAAGTCTAGCTTGTCAATCAGGTCATAGTCTGATTGATTCCTCCTTGTGGGTGTGACCCTCTCATGAGGATTCTGGGAACTTCTCTCTCTCTTGCTTCTGCCATTAGAAGAGGTGGGCCTCTCTCTCTCTCTCTCTCTCTCTCTCTCTCTTTCTCTGTTTCATCTTCCTATTGAGGAGTCACGTGGAGACCTTGTCATTGCTGAGATGCTTCTTACAGTCTTAGATCCACAAGTCTTTTCACCCACTGGCTTGTGATCTTCCTGCATTTGGCATCATTACAAAGGCTGCATGAGGCTGAAGAGGAATTCATGGGCTAATATCAGACTTATGGGCTAATGGACTGGATGTGGACTGGGCTGGAAAGTTTTACTGATGCATAATTGCTTATTGATTAAAAGGTCTCTCTTATATGCATATGAGGAGTAATGATTTTGTTACTCTAGTCAATCTGGAATAAAACATTATGGTACCTTGGGAGTGAGGTATTAGAGATACAAATCATAAAGATGCAGAGTGGATGTTCGACCTCTGCCTTACGGGAGTGTTTTTCTTTGACTAACTGCAGGTGAGATATGGCCATGCATTTTACTGGGTTGTTTTCGGGAAAGAGCATGGGAAGTTATAGCTTTGATTATTTTCTTTGGTTGTTCCTCCTTGAAATGGAAAATGAATGTGATTAATGTATATTTTGAGCTCAGGGGGAAAAATCAGCCCTTGAATTTCTCAGAGACTGTGCTGCTTCGTGAAAATGGCTGACAAAAGGCCAAAATGGCTGACAGAAGGCCCACCCCTGGCTGGATAGTCAGAGGCCTAGGGCTACATTTCACATCAATGGAATAGTCTAGATAAGGATTAAGATAAGATAGATAAGGCTTGAGCCTAACTGTTTTAAAAATTGAGTTTAGGATCTGGCTCTGGTATGTTTATATTGTTTTCTTCTGCCTGTTGTTATTGATATAATGATTGGTAGAAATGATTATTGGGAAGTATAAATAGGGAGTTTGTAAACTCACTGGTTCAGCTATCAGTTTGAATCTTTAAATGGGTTAGGACTCAGCCTGCAAAGAATTCTCTGAATAAGCAAGCCGCACCCAGTGCTTTGGAGTACTCAGGACACTTGCATTCAAAGAGACTTGCCTAGGGGTTTGTTGACAGACTGAAAAAGAAAAGTATTTTGGCTTTTTGAATTCTGAACTAGTGGTTTGTGCCTGAAGCAGGAAAAATTGGGACCACGAAGGAACTCTCCTCTCTAGGACTGAATGGTAAAGGCAGCCTGTGGACAGCCTGAAATGGTTGCTAGGTGACCATCTGGATCCATTTGTTGAGTGGTACTGGGAGAAGTACAGCAATATAGAGACTGGCCTCTGACACCGATGGACTAAGACAAGAATGGGTTGGTTCTTCTGAAGTTCATGACCAAGCCCAAGGGGATAGGGTTGTTAAGAATTTGTGATGGGCCCCATGGGCAAAAGGTGAGGTGGCCAATGGGCACTTAGGTGAGAACCCGACCACATGATAATAAGATTTTTGAGCCTGTGAATTGCATGTCGCTGCTGACTTTATGGATAGTCTGTCTTGATTTGACTTTGCTAATGGATGCAGACTCACAAGGTTCCTGGTGGAATGAAGATTCTTCATGTCAAAGAACGTGCTTGTCTTCTAAGAGCACTTGGTTGATATAATTGGGCAGTATAGAAATCGGATACCCTGGAGATCCCCTGGCAGAGGGGTCTAGGGCAGGAGATGAGCCAGTCAGGGTGCAATGTAGCAATGATGAAAAATACAACTTTCCTCTAGTTCCTATATGCTTCCACTCTCCCCACTATCATGATCTTAATTCTCCCTTGCAAGTCTGACTAGACCAGAGGATGGACACTGGTGAAGATAGGAACTGGAAACACAGGGAATCCAGGGCGGATGATCTCTTCAGGACCAGTGGTGTGAGTGGCGATACTGGGAGCATAGAGGGAGGGTGGGTTGGAAAGGGGGAACCAATTACAAGGATCTACATGTGACCTCCTCCCTGGGGAATAGACAACAGAAAAGTGGGTGAAGGGAGATGTCGCACAGGGTAATATATGACAAAATAATAATTTATAAATTATCAAGGGTTCATGAGGGAGGGGGAAGGGGGAGGAAAGGGGGAAATAAGGAGCTGATGCCAGGGGCTTAGATGGAGAGCAAATGTTTTGAGAATGATAAGGGCAATGAATGTACAAATGTGATTTATACAATTGATGTATGTATGGATTGTGATAAGAGTTGTATGAGCCCCTAATAAAACAATTTAAAAAAATAGGATACCCAAAATTGGGCGGATAAAGGCATGAAGTGGCTGGCTTAGAAACTTACACAGGTGGGGTAATATGTTTATAGGATTATAGGATTTGGTGTAGGTGTTCACTTACCTGCAATTATTAGGCAGAGAATAGAATTTTTTAACTTATAGAATATTATGTTTAAATGAGGCTAGCACATTTTGGATTGTATGCATTTTAGTTTTATCCTGCTAGACACAGATATGGTTTTATTATTGTTTTGCTTAAAATTTTATGTGTGGCTGAAGAGTTGTGTAAAGGTGTCAAGTTGACAAGGTGTGGTCTGTGGTTGTTACAAAACTTTGAGTCAACTTGATAAAAGAATAAAGGGGAGAAGTTTAGTCTGTCAGTCAGGTCATAGCCCGATTGATCCCTCCTTGTGGCCATGACATTCTCATGAGGATTCTAGGACCTTCTCTCTCTCTTGACTCTGCCATTAGAAGAGGTGGGTATCTCTCTCTCTCTCTCTCTCTCTCTCTCTCTGCTTCACCTTCCTGTTGAGGAGCCACGTGGAGACCTGCGCTTGTGCTGAGATGCTTCCACCAGCATTGAATCCCCAAGACTTTTCACCCATTGGCCTGTGATCTTACTGCATTTGACATCATTGCATGTGCTAATATCAGACTTAGGGGCTAATATCAAATTTATGGACTTGATCTGGACTGGGCTGGGATGTTTTTTTTTCTTTTCTTGTAACAGTTTGTTCTCAATGGGGTGTTCTACCCTCTTTCCTGGCCTGTGAGCATGTATCCCATGACCCCCTCAGACAGTTCCTTCTGGAACAGGTTCTCCTCCCTGGGATGTTTTATTGATACATAATTACTTCCTTGATATAAAGTCCTCTTCCCCAATTATGAGTGTCCTTGGATTTGTTTTTCTAGTCAACTCGGCCTAACACCCTTGGCCAAGTAGCAGACTTCCAAATTTCCTGGAATAGATGACTGAGGGCTTCCAATACTTCATGAGCTCGTTGAAACATTTCACTTGGCTTTCCATCAATTCCTGGAACCTTGTTTTTGCATAGTGATTTCAGGAGAGCTTGTATTTTCTTTAGCACCATAGGTTCTTGCTCATATACTACTTCCTGCATTGGTGGAATATTGATTAGTTTTTTTTGGCACAGTGACTCTCTATAGTCTTTCCATTTTTTTTGATGCTTCCTGCATCATCCAATATATTTTGCCCATAAAATCTTTCAATAGTACAACTTGAGGCTTTAATATTTTCTTCACTTCTTTCCGTTTAAGATATGATGAAAGTGGTCTTCTTTATAGTTTTCTAAATCTAGAATGTTGTATATTTCATTATAATATTTGACTTTGTCTTTCTGAGCTGTCCTTTGGAATTTAGCTCTTGGAAAGAGAAGATGGAGAGCTCAATATTAGCCACTAAAACTAGGTCAAGGGATGACTGTGGAGCTGACCATAAATTGCTCATTTGTAAGTTCAAGTGAAAGCTGAAGAAAATTGAAACAAATTCACAGAGCCAAAATATGTCCTTGAGTATACCCCACCTGAATTTAGGGAACATCTCTAGAACAGATTTGACGTATTGAATACTGAAAGGATATCTGATGAGCTGTTAGAGGACATCAAGAAACATCATTCATGAATATCCACCCCAATTTTTAAGCATATCTTAAATAAACTTCAACCAATTTCTGTTACTGGTTTAATAGGATTTTTATTTTAACATTGGGCATCGCCAGGCAGTTCTTCTTGGAGACTTGTCTAGTTGTACATAGATAACACCGCTGCTCCAAGGGAACAAAACCTGACTCTGGTAGCTCGGATGGGCACTTGCAGGCTTTTAGAACCTAGGTATTACATCATGAAGTTGGAGGTAGAACATAACGACCATATATACTGCAGTATAAGCCGAGTTTTTTAGTACATTTTTAATGCAGTTTTTGTGGTAAAATTAGGCGCCTTGGCAGATATTCAGGTTGACTTATACTTTAGTGTACACAGTACTAAACATGTTATTAGGCCAATTAACTAGTATACTCCAGGAAACCATTAGGCTAAATCTCTAACCCAAGGAACCAAATTCCATGAGGTGCTTGGTTTTATATAAACAGCTTAAGCACCTCTTCTTTCATTGTTGTTTTTGTGCATATATCTATAATTTTTGCCAATTCAACGTTTTACAGGTGTACAACTTACTGACAGCAATTACAACAATCAGCTATACAGCCCGATTTTTAACCAATGAGATTTCCCCCATTACCATTGGCTTCCCTTTCTCCCCTCCCTCTCACCCCGGGAAACCTCTAATAAACTTTAATCTTTATACATTTGCCTAGTCTTTTCTTTTTATGTGAGATCCTGTAATATTTGTCCTTTTCTTATTGATTTATTTAATTCAGCATATCTTCCAGCACCATCTATATTGTAGCATGTATGAAAGCTTCCTTTCTCCAACTGACTCTCTCTTTCTAAAAAGTTGGTGTAGAGCAATTTGCTTTCCAAGATAAAGTGGAACTTGAAATCGAATTTCGAAGTGTCTATGTTACTTCAATCCATCTCTCTGCTTCCCATGGATGGGTTGTTTGGAGACATTGTTGACTAATATGACTTAATTAATTAATTCTGGGTGGAATTAAAATTTTGGGAAATGTTAGTATATTGATGGGCTTGCATGAGATCATGCAGGATGTGAGAAGTTGGAGAATAGAGAAGGTACAGAGACTGGATTTTCCAAAATTTAGGTTTTAGGTCGAGAAAGATTCAGCAAAGACCACTGTGAAGGATGTGACCTCTGAGAATGCTACTTACTTAGCTACCTGCCGCTTTTCACAGGTTTCTGTGTCTCGCACTGTGGAGGTGTGGTGGTGGATGGAATTGCGGCTGTGTGTGTGTGTGTGGTATTTTCTTTTAATAACATAGTTAGATACATAGTTGGAATCAAATAATACACATGGTTGTGCATCTTATTTTTAAGACTTAATATTATAGTATTCTTCTCTAAAATGTCTCACTCTCCTCCTACTTTCGGTGTGAAATTGGATGTAACATTTCTCAGCGCCATCGAGTCAATGCTGATTCATAGCAACCGTTACAGGACAGAATAGAACTGCCCCTGTAAGTTACGGGGAATATAACTGTTTATGGGAGTAGAAAGCCCTGTCTTTCTCCCTTAACATCTCAAAATCTCAGACTCTTCATCAGTGAAACAGATCTAACAACAGTATGCTCCTCATCAATTGCTGTGAAAGATAAATAAGATATGTAAAGTGCTTAGCTAGCATGTGATGAGCATTCATGAAATACCGTATTAGCTAATATAAATGTTTTGAATGCTATGTATGAATTCATTATATTATCAAAATATGACTTTAAATGAATATAAATGATGCCCTTGTATAGATGTACTATGATTTGTTTTAGTAATAGGTTATTACTGGACATTTACATGGGATTCAGGTTTTGCTATTACAAATAACCTTGTGATGTGAGGTCTTCACCTTGGGTGTCAGCAATGCTCTCGAAGTGGAGAAGCATGGGGGAGGGGAGCGGATGTCAGCCATCGCTGCAGGTACAGCTTTTCTCAGCCATCTCAGACCAGACTTTCAGACCCTCCCACAGGTCCCTGCATATAAGGCCCTCAAGGAAAGAGCAATACTAGGCCGCTTTGCAGAGGACGCTAACTTGAAGAGGAAAGGAAGATAGCTTAAGAGATTTCCAAGTATGCTCGCCTTTAAAAAATTCTCAAAATCTCAAAAAGATGGAAGTCATTGACCAGAGGCTTGAGTTATAATTCTACTCCCCACCTCAGTAAAATGGGGGGGGGGGGGGTTGGTTAGACTTTTCAGGCACATTTCAACTCATTCTACTTATGTAAAACCGACAACCTTGCAACTCATATAAGCCTTTCTCTTTCGGTTACATTGGGAATATCTAGTTCATGCAATCTTCAGATCATGGTTCATTCTAGAAGAATTTATCCAGCACCTACCATTCATCTATGACAGAGCTTAATTGTGTGATCTTTCATCCTTGATGAACTACCAGTCTAGTAAGGAGGAAAAGGAAAGGACAGCGATATATGACTACCAAATCCCATGGGAAGACGAAAAAGGAGATACTTGTTATATTTTGAATGGTGTTGATGGGTGGGTCAGATTAGAATTGAATTCAACGCACACACACACACACACACACACACGTCAGTTGTTCCCAATCTCCTTTATATATGAGACTGATCCTGAGTGTTAATAAATACTATGTCCCCAATTGCTGAAGACAAAGTGGGTACATAAGCAAATGTGGTGAAGAAAGCTGATGCTGCCTGGCTATCAAAAGATATATCCTCTGGGGTCTTAAAGACTTGAAGATAAACAGGTGGCCATCTTGCTGAGAAACAACAAAGCCCATATGGAAGAAACACACCAGTCTGTGAGATCATGAAACATTGAAGGGATCAGGTATCAGGCATCAAAGACCAAAAAAAAAAAAAAAATCATAGCATTGCGAATGAGGGGGAGTGCGGAATGGGGACTGGGGTCCATCTATGGGCAATTGGACATGCCCTTGAAGAAGGGGCATGGGGAGGAGATGAGCCAGTCAGAGTGCAGTAAAGCAACGATGAAATGTGCAATTTTCCTCTAGTCCTTGAATACTTCTTTCCAAGTGGGTGTAGGGAGATATCAGATGGTGTGAGAGATGACAAAATAACAATAATTTATAAATTATCAAGTGTTCATGGGGGAGGGGGGAGCAGGAAGGGAGGGGAAAATAAGCTGATACCAAGGGCTCAAGTAGAAAATAAGTATTTTGAGAATGATGGTGGCAACAAATGTACAAAAGTGCTTGACACAATGGATATATGTATGGATTGTGATAAGGGTTGTACAAACCCCAAATAAAATTATTTAATTATTAAAATAAATAAATACTGTGTCCCATGAAACCTTTGTCTGCCTTGAAATTGTTGCCACAGGACACATATTGCTGAGTACCTGGAGGGTGGGAGTGAGGGACTTGACTATGGATATGAGCAAGAACTTGACCTATCCTCTGGGATATGATGGAGAAAGCCACCTGTGGAAATAATGGGGGTCATTTAGAGATGGGAGTGATTGGGAGAATGTTATTTACATAGTGTGCTTTGAGAGAGTTGGGCCAGTGGGGGAACAATTACTCCTTAGTAGTCTGGGCGAAGTGTGGTGGAAGAAGTTCTGGATTTGGAGTTGGAGGAGCCAGGTCCAAGCCGTGGTCCCTGGGCAAGTTCCTTAATATTGATCCCAGGAGCACTTATCTCCAGATGGCCCCTGTGAAGCTGGAGTATACAAAACACTGAAGGAAGGGGTCTCTCTGCTTCCACTGGTTATTCATTTCTCCCATACTGCAGTGCTTAATTTTTTTGAGTCTCAGCTTCAAACTGGAAAACCAAACTCACTGTTGAGTCTGACTCATAGGGGCACACCCTCCAGTGGGACCAGCGTTTGTCTCTGAAGGGTTATAGATAAAAAAGGGCCAAGGGAAGAGTGCAGTGGTGGGTCAGTGGTAGAAGTCTCACCCTGTATGCGGGTAACTCATTTGGGTTTCCAGCCATGCAACTCACGAACAGCTGCCTTCTGTCATTGGAGGTTTACAGGTGGCTGTACATGATACTGAGCGGGTTTCCAAGACACCTCTTGATTCAGAGGAACTAAGAGAAAAGATGAATCCCTGGTAGTACAGTAAATCAGCATTGGGCTGTGATTTATATGGTCGGTAATTCAACACCACTAGCAGCTCGGCGGGAGAAAGACTGGACTTTCAACTCCAGTAAACTGTTGCAGTCTGGGAAACCCACAGGAGGTCTGTATGAGTCAGTATTGATTCCAGGACAGTGGGTGAGTAAGAAGGAAGCCCTATTGAGTTACTAAAAAAAAAAAAAAATCAGCCTGTGGATCACAACCCCTTCCCCAAAACTCCTCCATGGATCACAAAGGTCTGATCCACAACCGAGTCCGGGGGTGGGAGGGTTGCAAGCCGGACAGCAGTGCCTTCTTCTGTGCAGGGCGTCTCCAGCAGCAGCAGCAGCAGCATATGGAGGCAATTGGCAAATAGTAGAGCGTCATTGGGCTTCTGAGACTTGAAGAGCTGGGCACGTGGGAGTTTTATGGGAGGCTCAGGCACCCACAGGGACTTGTGGCCCACTAGCAGAAAACATCATCTAACAGCATTTGCTGGAACAAATTCTGTTGCTCAGAGGAAAGGGGACTCGAGCAAAGGGGAAAGGGGCGGGAGCCAAGCACCCATCGTACCCATCATAGGCAGATCAGTGCCAAGTGCTTGCTGGGAACAGTGACACGGAGGTGGGGTACTGCCATCTAGCAATGTGGAGACTGTGGCAAAGCCATGCCAGTGTTCTCCTACCCTGTCACACTGTGTTATGTAAAGAATGCAAGGGAGATCTCTGGTGAAAGGGTTTTTTCCAAAGGCAAGCAGAGGAACGATAACCCAGGCTGGTGTTGCAGTGACAACAGGGACTGAGAGATTGGAGTTGAGAGTTTGGGTCTGTGCTGGAAGAAGAAATGCCCTGAGAGGTGCTGTGCTCCTCCCCCCCCCCCCCAGCATTCCAGCACAGTGTATGAGGGTCAGTGTAACTCTCCTAGGCTGTACCACCACTCCTAAAGCCTACCTGGATGGAGAAGGAGCAAGCTAGGGGACAGAGAAGGAATTTGTTTTGCTTTAAGGTACTTTGGAAATAATGTAAAAGAAAATCTGGCTAGACTGGAGGACACACATTAGTACAGATAAGAGCTCTCAACACTTGGAATTCAGTACAGAAAAACCCCTCAGGAACAGTAGGGATATCACGAGGAGAGGAGGCTGGTGGGGGTGGAGGGGGAGAAAGGGGGAACTCCTCACAAGGTTGGATCTATAGCCCATCCCCCTGAAGGATGAATAACAGAAATGTGGGTGAAGGGAGACACTGGAGAGTGTAAGACATGAAATAACAACAACAATTCTATATAATTGATCAAGGATTCCCAAGGGTGGGATCATGGGGGAGAGAGGGGAATAAAGAGGAGCTAATACCAAGGGCTCAAGTAGAAAGGAAATGTTGATGGCAGCATATGTACAGGTGTACTTAATACAATTGAGCAATGGATTGTCATAAGATTTGTAAGTGTTTCCCACTAAAATGATTAATTAAAAAGAAAGAAAAGAATGTAAAAGAGCAATGCAACATTTGTGTAGCATCTTATGTTCAGAGTTTTCTTCTTTGAGGCATCAGTTTTTATTCTTCATTCCAGTTTAGCTTCAACTGGAATTCTGGTGTGTGCCCCTATCATGTGCTCCACTCAGTAGGTTCTTGGACATAAAGATATGTCTTCAAACCACAGCTCCATAGATAAGCAACTACCAAAGGATTATTGGCAGGTGGAAGTTCTAGAAATAGTTGATGATAGTGACTTTTCTGACCACAGGTATGATATACCTTAACTGCGAAAATAATACTACTTACTACAAACTAACTCTAACACTGTGGCAGGCTGTCTTCTCAGGACCTCATGTGTATTTGTTGTTAATTGCTGTTGTCATAGCTCCAATTCATGTAAACCTTATATATAGCAGAATGAAGCATGCCAGTCCTACACTGTCTTCACGATCATTGGAATGTTTGAGCAGCTGCTTACTGTGTTAGCTGTCTCAGGGAGGGTTTGGCTCATGTGTATTAACCTTCAATTTACCAAACAAGATGTCCTTTCTCAGTGGTTGATCTATCCTGCTGATGTTTGTCAGTCAGTTTGTCATTCTGCGGGGCTTGCATGTTGCTAAGGTGCTGGAAGCTATGTCACAAGCCTTTCAAATACCAGCAGGGTCACAGATGCTGGATAGGTGTGTTAGTCTGGGTTGACTAGAGAAACAAATTCATAAACTCACATAAGTCTATAAGATAGAACTTTATATAAAGAGTAATTGTACATTAAGAAAACATCCCAGTCCAGTCTAGTCCAGATCATGTCTATAAGTGCGATTTTAGCCCATATGTCTGCTATTGATCTATAAATTCCTCTTCAGGCTCACAAAACGCATGCAATGATGCTGAATGCGGGAAGATCACAAGCTGGGGGTGGAAAGTCTTGTGGATCCAGTGGCATTGTAAGCATCTCAGTGCCAGCAGGGCTCCTCCATGTGGCTCCTCCAGCTCAAGGCACTAGCTAACTCCATGTGTCTTGTCAGCTGCAACGTGTCCCAGGGAGTGGGTCTGTGTCCCAGGGAGCTATTTATCCCCTTAGTGGCTCCAGATGAAGTCATCAAGCTGCTAAACTTGACATGCTAAACTCCACCCCATCACTTGTAAGTCTCAAATTGACAGCAGATTATGTAACTACCACAATAGGTTTCAGTGGAACTTCCAGACTAAGACAGACATCCAGAGGCCCCTATGGAAAAAGTATTTTGGATGCTGTGCTCCTGTGAAAAATACAGTTAAGGAAGCACTTTGGAGCAGTTCTAGTTTATAACACATGGGGTTGACAGCAATGGTTTGACGGTTGTTGGTTTTTAAAAAAAATGCGATTTAATATTCGGAACACTCATAATGAGACAACTTTTTAATTAAGTTTTATTTTGTAAAACAATATTTGAAGCAAGTACTCTGAATGGAAGTTAAAAAAACAACACCTATGAAAATATTTGAGCTAAACTTTGCAGATGTCAAGTTTGAAAATTAGAAATTGAGAGGAGCCTTTATTTAGCAGTCTTGGTTCAGAGCTACCTGGAGACTGGTTAGCACCTATCAAGAGAATGGCTTCCTGAATAAAAATAGGTGGGCAAAAAGAGCAGGGTTAATTGTGATGGTCAAGAGTTTCAAATGTATTTTTCTCAAAATTCAACTTTGAAGCAGGTTTCAGGTAATTTCATGAGAAAATTTAAAAAAAAGAATAATTCCATATTTTAAAATTTCTTCATGAAAACAAATACAACTAAGAAAAGTACATGAAGAGGCACTGAGGACAATTATTTAAATGCCATTTAACTGTCTGGATAACCAACAGAAGGATTCTTTTCAAATGGGCTCCTATGTACTCAGACATATAATTTTAAAAGAATTTTATTTTTGAAAATGATTATTTGAACAAAAGTGTCCACATGTTCTCCAACAAAAACACCACCAAATTGCGGGTTGCTGAATAAGTTGTTCAAAATAGTAACAATCTTTAATTATTTAAGTTTTTATTTTGGATGCAATTATAAATCAATAGAAAAGTTGCAGGAATAGCTACCGGGAGCCCCAGCAGTCCTTCTTTAATGTCCATTGTGCTCCCTGTAATTTAGCATTCTTCTTTCTTTGTCCTGTGTCCTATCAGTGTTTGGACACAGCATGCAAGTAGTGCAAATGGCTTTACAAAACACACACACACACACACACACACAAAACAAACTGGTGGTTCAAACCCACCTAGACGCACTGATCTGCTTCTGAAAGCTCATAGCTATAGAAATCCAATGGAACACAGTCTCAACTGAACACACAGGAGTTGCTATGAGTTGGAAATGACTTGATCGTCATTGGTTTGTTCTGCTTCTGTAAAGCTTTACAGGGTGGGAAGCCCAGTGGGGCAGGTCTACTCTGCTCCATGGCCACTGTGAGTCACAAACCACTCTACAGCAGTGAGCGAGACAGTTGAAGCTAGGCTCTTTAGGGTTATTGGTGCTTTTAGTGAAAACCAGGCATGGAAACACAGGGAATCCAGGTGATACCGGGAGGGAAGGAGGTGTAGAAAGGGGGAGCTGATCACAAGGATCTACATATAACCTCCTCTCTCGGGGATGGGCAACAGAAAAATGGGTGAAGGGAGACGCTGGGAAGTGTAAGATAATATAAAATAATAATTTACAAATTATTAAGGGTTCATGAGGGAGGGGGAGGGGGAAAAGGAAAATGAGGAGCTGATTCCAGGAACCCAAGCTGAAGGTGAATTTTGAGAATGATGAGGGCAACAAATGTATAAGTGTGCTTTACACAATTGATGCATGTATGGATTGTGATAAGAGTTGTATGAGCCCCAATAAAATGATTTAAAAATACACAGGCGTATAGTTGTAATCAAACATTTGCTAAATGGATCCTAGTCCCACCTTACTTTTACCAAACTTCTTCCTGCAGAAGTAAAATTTCAGAATGTGAACGTGGGACGTGGTTAAACATTGGGACCATCAGAGAGGTTGCTTTTGGAGAGCGAAACGCCCCAGGAGTTACTGTTTTTGTGGCCTGTTTTCACTCTGCGTGGGTCAGTTTGTTGTTTTTGAAATGTCTGTCTCCCCTTGGAGATTTCAGTGATGAGAACATTTTACGGACTCTTAAAAACAACAACAAAAACCCAGACTCTTGTAGTTGCATAAATGTAGTCACCTGTTGGCAAACAGTCAAGACATAACTCACGGTGAAACATTCTCCTTTGGGTTTGGTCCGTATCCACAAGGCAAGAGCTTGTCTACTCCATTACCTGTCCAGCAAGACCTACTGGGGAGACTTGCTGTCTGTTTCCTTTTAAGATCACTCACCTTAAGGGCCACATTTCTTGATCCTTGTTTGGGTCATGTGTTCAGTTTACACTGGGTATATCGTTTTTCTTTCTCCACCCACCAACAAAGGCCACGAGCCAATATTCATTTCTCTCTCCTGCTGTGTCTAAACTTTTAAAACTCCCTCATTTCCATTGCTGCCCCCTTCTACATCTTATCATTCCAGCCACATGTTTCCCATTTGAGTAAACAATTGGTGCCAGTGTTTCAATTAATACCAGCATGTAACCATTTTAATAGAACAAGCAGAAAGTTTACAGTCTGGCAGGGGAGATACCTAAAGAGGCAAGGATATTTAGGACAGATGCATGAAATAGGTGAGCACACAGTATTATGGACATAGTGGAAAGCACTCACGTTTGGAAGGTTAGAGAACGTTTTCTGTATTAGCAACTGCTTACAGAATCACAGGCATGCTTTCAGAGGTAAGCAGAAGCTACATCATGAATGAACTGGAATGACATGCTGAAGAATATAGTCCTTCATCTGCATGATGGGGAGCCATACAATACAATGAAGTGGACAAAGGCTTGTTAAGGCTGAGGCATTGGAAAGATCCCTCTAGTAGTAGTAGAGTGGAGAATGAATTGTCGACCGAAGAACGAATGAATGGTAGGCAAATGGGGACAATGAATTTGTTAGCAGTAATAAAGACTGTAGTCTCTGATCTCCATGAAGGGGTTCAAGTTCTCCTGGCTTGCAGTAAACCAGAGAGCGTCATCTGCAGGCGGCAAGTTGCTAATGCACCATCCTCCGATCCCGATTCCATGTTCTTCTTCATGGAGCCCAGCTCTTCAGATGCCTTGCTCGGCATGGCTAGAGAAAGGGTCCACCCCTGAAGCACAGTTTTCCTGATTTTAAACCATCAAGTATCTCCTGGTTCTATTTAAACAACTTTGCCTCTTGACCTAGTCACAGCTTCTGCATGAACACAATTTAGTGTTCTGGAACTCCCATTCTTTGCAATTTTATCCATAGTTTGTTGTCTTTTTGAGTTTGTCATCACGTAGTTGAATATCTCGGCATAGTCAATACAACTGAATTCATCATCTTTCTGGCATTCTCTGCTTCAGAGAAGAGATGGGTGGTGCCAGTCAATGCCTACTCATGGAGATCTGCCCAACTGCGCGGAATGTTGACCAGACCTGCATCGTTCTCTGATTGTCCACATGTGGAAGAGCCTGTCCATCTTATGTCTCCCTTGCACTTGGTGGCCTTCTATGTCACTAAACAGTGTCCTCCAGTGACTGACCCCTCCTGCGTATGGGCTCAAAGTGAGCGCCATCCTCACAAGCACAGCTAGTTTTAAGGAAGGCTGCAAGTGTGCTTGGTTCTGCGGTGACTCCTTGCATCCCTGAACTGCTTGTCAGAAGGTTCTACAAGGGTTAGAGGCCTTGCCCTATCCCCTGTGTGATCATGAGGTGTCGTAGGGATCAGGGATCAGGCATCAAAGACCAAGTACAAAAACTCATATAAATGTGCAGTGAGGGGGAGCTTGAAGTGGAGACCCAAAGCCCATCTGTAGAAAACTGGACATCCCTTTACAAGGAAGGGACGAGCCAGTCAGAGTGCAGTAGAGCACCAACGAAGCATACAACTTTCCTCTAGAGTTCACAACACAGGGAATCCAGGACAGATAAACCCCTCAGGACCAACAATGAGAGTAATGATACCAGGAGGGGAAGAGAAAGGTGAGGGGAGAAAGGGGAAACCCATCACAATGATCTATTATAACCCCCTCCCAGGGGACGGAAAACAGAAAAGTGAGTGAAGGGAGACATCAGATGGTGTAAGTCATGAAAAATTTTTTTTTAATAAATTAGCAAGGGTTCACAGGAGGCAGGGGGTGGTGGTGAAGAATGAACTGACACCAAGGGCTCACTATGAAAATGATGATGGCAACATGTACAATGTGCTTGGCACAAAGTATGGATGGATGGGTTGTGATAAGAGCTGTAGGAGCCCCCAATAAAATGATTATTTTTAAAGAAAAGATTATTCCAGCTGGATGGAGTGCTGGGGTGTGTGATGATAGTTAGGTTTCCATGTCTAATTTCTTAACGATGGTAAAGGGAGCCTTTGGGCCGCTTTTATGATAAGCAACGTTCGTGGGCACTGGGCAACCTCTTCATCACGACAGCAGGCTCAGAGTTTGAGGGCAATCAAGAGTAAAAGAAAAAGAGCTGGATGCCTGCAGGGTTTTGGTGAAACCGAAAGGCTTTCTCATTTCCAATGCCTCTGCTTTTAAAAATCTCTGTTTGCTTCCACCTCCGGGGAAAAAACTGTTTGGTCACCAGAGGGATCTCTTCAAAGAGCTGTCTTGGATTAGGGCCACCGGTGTGGTCAGCTGTGACTTCATCGCACTGCTCCAGGGGCCCTGGTTTGGGGTTTGGTATCTTGAGTTCCTGCTTGAATAAAAAACAGAGGGCCTTCTTTTTAATGCCTCTCATTTTCGTGGACCACATCAGAAAGCACCAGCTCGTGTCTTACGTGTTCTCCCAGGTTTGTTCCTTCCTTGCTCGATAATGTAGCCAATCAACTTGCTTCATGTCATGTCAGCCACGTGCTTCTGGTTTAGTGACAAACGACCACAGAGTGGGAGGTGCAGGGGATGCAGAAAACAGGGCTTCTCACTTTGCTGCCTCTATGCTTCAGAACTGCCAAAAAGAAGAATAGAAAGACTGGTTCAGATCTGTACACTGAATTGTGAACTTGCTGTGTCTACTCCGGGGTGGTACAACTCATCTCATGGACACGTTAACACTTCTCTGTCTTCGCTGTGTCTCCGGTGTGACACTGTCCGGAGCAGACGGTCAACATTTATTTCTTCTTGAGAATGAGGCCTTCCGACTCCTGCGTGGAGAAGTCATGCATTTTGGCACCTTTTACCTGCTGGGTGGAGTCCGCTGTGAAGTGGATTCGAATTCAAATCCCTCAGCTGCTGTGCTCCCCTTCTCCTCCAGCAGCCACACAGCCGGTGCAGTCAGCCTGAAGGGCCGCTGGGAGGACAGATGGGAGGAGCGGGGACAGATTGGGGGCAGAGGTCTCTAGTTGTTGCTCCAGGGACTGAGGCCGCACAGGGCGAGATGCAGACCTGCTTCCAGAGCCCTTGCTTGCTGCCAGAAACAACTAAGTCCCTGAAGAGCCTCTGAGTCATGCCTCTAATAGGACTATTATGGTTCCTGGCTGTAAATTTGTCCTTTTGAAATGTAGTTTTGTGCTGTTGTTGTTTTTTAATTTGAATCCTGAGTTTATATAGACAAATGTCCCTTTTCCCGGCTCTCTTGGCACTTTTTGAAGCTATCTGTGGCAACCTCCACACAAGCTAAAAAAAGAAAGGAAAAAATGCTCAAAAGAAAGCAATTGTTGGAGGTGATGCTGAAAAGCCTAATTGTTATTTCAACACAACTGATGACCCGATTCCTAGTGATTTCACAGGGGGACCAACAACAACAGCAGACAGAGAGGCTGGTGGTGTGGAAAAGGCTGAGAGGGTTTTGTTTGGCAGCAGGAGCCCAGTAGTAGGCTATGCATTGGGCTGCTAGCTATAAGGTCGGCAGTTCAGTACCATCAGCAGTGCGAAAGGGGAGAGGGAGAAAGATAAAGCATTCTTAGTCTGCGAAGATTTACAGCCTGAGAGTCCCACAGGGACATTATCCTCTGTCTTACAGGGTCACTAGGAATCGGAAGGATTGACTGGCCAGTGAGTTTCTGTTTGGTTTCTGTTTGGTTAGGAATGTCTGATTTACGGACAACTCACATTCACCCTCTATTCGTTATTTACATTTGTCCTTACTGAGAAAACATTCAGCCAACACTTATGGGCACGCTCTCATCTATCATTGTCTATCTATCTTTATTTTTTCTCAATAGTTTATGGATGGACTTCAGACACTGTGACATTTTATCATTAAATCTTGCAATGTTCCACTTGAAAATATGAAAAATTTCCCCACGTGATCACAGTGCCATTGTTATACTAATAAAATCAATTCTAATTGCCAAATATCATCTGGCATCTATCTAGTAATATAATTCCCCTATTGTCTCTCAAATATCTTTTATGGTTAAAGTTTCCTGAACAAAGGCCAAAGATTATGCATTGAATTTGGTTGTGATGAGCAATTTTCTTTTTCTTTTCTTTTTTTATTAAATACCTTTACTAGGGGCTCTTACATCTCTTATCACAATCCATCCATCCATCCATCCATCCATTCATCCATCCATCCATCCATCCATTGTGTCAAGCATATTTGTACATATGTTGCCATCATTTTCAAAGCACTTTCTTTCTACTTGAGCTCTTGATATCAGCTCCTCATTTTTGCCTCCTCTCTTCCCTCATGAACCCATGATAAGTTATCGATTATTTTCGGAGTGGATGTGTGAGTCCGGTGTGCTCCTCTGCTGTCAGATCTGCTTGCCCTGCACCAGACCCACAACGATGCTCTCCAAACTCGCACTCCTGCAGGCGGCCACCCTCCTTCGCCGGGGAATTCACTCTTCAGTGGCCTCTGACGTGTCCATAGCTACTAAAAAAATCTGTCCAGGGTCCTCTGTCCTCCGAGCACATTTTCGAAAGGGAATCTAAATACGGAGCACACAACTACCACCCGCTGCCGGTGGCCCTGGAGAAAGGCAAAGGTCTTTACATCTGGGACGGAGAAGGCAGGAAATACTTTGCCTTCCTGAGCGCCTACGGTGCTGTCAACCAGGGGCACTGTCACCCCAAGATCGCGGATGCTCTGAAAAGCCGGGCTGAGAAACTGACCCTGACGTCCAGGGCGTTCTACAACATCGTGCTCGGCGAGTCCGAAGAACACGGGACCAAGCTCTTCAACTACCACAAGCTCCTGCCTATGCGCACAGGTGTGGAGGCTGGGGGGACCGCCTGCAAGCTGGTCCCTATGTGGGGCTACACCGTCCAGGGCATTCCAAAATACAAAGCAAAGATCATCTTCGTAGCCGGCAACTCCTGGGGCAGAACGATGTCCTCCATCTCCAGCTCCACAGACCCGAGCAGCTATGATGGCTTTGGGCCATTCATGCCAGGTGTTGAAGTCATTCCCTCCAAAGACCCGCCAGCTCGGGAGCGTGCTCTTCAGGACCCCAACATCGCCGCGTTCAAGGTGGAGCCCATCCAAGGGGAAGCGGGGATGATCAACCCCGAGCTGGGCTACCTAGTGTGGGGGGGCGCCAACTCTGCACCCAGCACCAGGTTCTGTTCATTGTTGATGAAATACAGACGGACCTGGCCCGGACTGGCTGGTGGTTGGCGGTTGACCACAAACACGTGAGGCCAGACTTGGTGCTTCTGGGCAAGGCCCTCTCCGTGGGGCTGTACCATGTCTACGCGGTGCTGTGTGATGACGAGGTGATGCTCACCATCAGGCCTGGGGAGCACGGCTCCACCTATGGCGGGAAGCCCCAGGGCTGCTACGTGGCCATCACCGACCTGGAGGTTTTGGAAGAAGAAAACCTGGTGGAAAATGCTGAGAAAATGGGTGCTCTCTTTAGACATGAGCTCATGATGCTGCCTTCTGTTATTGTGATGGCTGTCAGAGGGAAAGGGTTATTGAATGCTATCCTTATCAAAGAGAACAAAGATTACAACGCCTGCAAGGTCTGCCTCCGACTTGGTGTCATGAGCAGCATGGTCATTAATTACTTAACGCTTTTAGACATTTTCGAAGGCTCCGTTTATTTACTACAAACACACATCAAACAATCTAAACTATTACTCAAACCACTAAGGATAAACAATATGAGCTTAGGGGCATATTAACAGCACTCTTCACACATATCATTCTAACGTCATAGTCCCAATAAGCATTGCCTCATCGGTGTACTCACCTCGGGTAGAGTTGGAGAGAGCAGGAGTGGATGTCTCCTTGTTCCTAGCTCTCTGAAAAGTCAGTGTCTCTACCCGGGTTTAAATGGACAGCTTGGCTGGCTCTTTGACGTCTTCACTGTCCAGGTCAAGTCTTATCGGGTTTCTCCACACTTTAGGTGACTTGGCTGGCCTTGGGGAGTCGGTCAGGTCTCAGCCAAGACTTATCAGGATTCCCCACACTTTTGTGGTGGCTCCTTGGATCAGCTGTTGATTCTTGGCGATGGTCCAATTTCTTGGCTGGTCCCCAATGTCACACTTTATTTCTTCTCTAAAGTGGTATTTCTTCTGTTTGTTTCTTTGAGGTGCCTCAACGTCTTGCAAGGAAGTTCTCTGGTGCTCTCCTCATATCCACCCCCTGGTTCCAGGGAGTGCAAAGGTTTGAGAACGCTTCCTGGAACCAAACATCTTAACAATAATTGTTTACACAACAATATGAGGAAAATGATAAAAACATATAGTAACAAATATATGAAGTAGAGAGGTGAACATCCAATGACCAAGATTAGAGAAAAAAATTCCAAAACCTTCTTTTACTTTGAATTAACAGAGATCTAAGCAAGCTGCCAACATTACCCTTACAGGAATATTTCTGTGGGAAAAACAAATTTTTCCAGGAAGTTGTACAGTCACAATCAGAGAGTTGTGGGGTGACATCTAAAAAGTGTTTATTTCCCAAAATATGATTCAGGAGTTTAGCCTCTTTGAGATCCTTGGCCATATGTTTGACTAAATGATCAGTTTCATTTGTAAATGGTTTAGGGCTAACCCCGATCAGCTTCTAGGGCATGTGGGACTAGGACATTTTTAATAGATGTATCATTAATATTTGGAATGATGTGTTCAGATACGACATTTGGTGTCCATGTAAGAATGGAAACATTGCCCTTCGTAATGTTAATGACATTATTTAACAATAGGCAATTATCTGTGCAATCTAGTAGTGTGTTGTTTCTTGTGATATGATCTTTGTACATAAGCTTAGTATTACAACAAAGCCATTGGAAGCGTCCTAAATTTGGACTCCCCGTGGTTTATTAGTTCTATAGGCTGACGTCATGTCTAAAGAATGTTGTATGTCTTGGTGTGTGATCAATGTTTCCTCATCCCAAATATGAAATTGTCCCTTGTCTATAATAAGTCCACCCACATATAGTTTAGTATCCTTATATGAGAACCAGTCACCCCCAACTTTATAGGGTATGGGCTTAGCCTCATAACCCAATATAGATTGTCTATTGGTGGGTGCAAGCATAGTGACTGTGCAGGTGTGCACTGAGTCACATCCACTGGGTTGTGTGATGTCCAACTTCACCCTCATGTTACCTTTAGTGGTGAAACTGGTTTTAAACATAGTTTAGTTCCTAATATCATTCCAGGAAGTAGTCAATTGTTGCTGTAGGTATTCGCATCTGGATTCCAGATAGCGGTGGACAATATTTCATTGACCCCACCTTGTCTTTTAAGGGAATGTTGAATGTAACTGATTTCTTGTTGAAGAATTGCATTAGCCGTCTTGGCCTTTTCAAGGGAGGATGTTAGTAATCTAGACAAATCATGAATAGTCTTTTGTAAATTTAACATTTCACCTTTAATGTGTTCCAGATTTGTCAGCTTAATTTTTATATCTTGGATTTCTGCCTCTTGGGCAGCAGCCCATGCTACATCTGCAATACCAAAAAGTGCCCCTGCAATCAAGCCTAGAGATAGCAGTTTTCTAGATCCCCCTGGTAGTGATTGTCTGGGGATTTCAGGTAGTTGAACATCATTAGCATGTGGTGAACACCAGGGGATATAATTTATTATCTTGAACTCCTCAATGTTGAATGTTTGTCGAATCCTAAGCAACTCAGGTCTGACATATATCAGCTTGGACTAGTCAGAGATAGGCAGGGAAGCTGGTGCTGTAGACATGGATAGTAGTGGGTGTGTATGACCAATAGTCCATTCATTTCTGTAATGTTTCGTTATCAAGCAATGGGTTTGATTAAAACAGCCTCGATGTATTCTACATGGCCCAATGCTGTTGCTGGCTACATAGCATGTGTCTCATGAAGTTGGTAAAATCCAGATGGGTAATATCACTTCCCTTTCTCCAAGTCTAGTATGCTTAATTGTCCAGATTTCATTAACCCACTGTAATCCATCATCTAATAACAATGGGATATTTATATTATCACTAATCTTAAGTCTTTTTTTTCTTTTTTAATCTTAAGTCTTTTAAAATTGGTTTCAAAACCCCAATTGTTCCACCATTGATATGTTTGGTGTTTTAATTTGGAGCCATTATAAGACAAGTCAATCTTGGGATCTTCAATATGACCGTGTAAATTTGGGGTTTCCCTATAGGTAGATGCAAACTTGCTGTTTAACATGAGAGGGGTGGAATGAATTTCCTCAAAGGTTGCTCCACATATAAAGGCCCAGCTGTGGGCCTGACTACTGGAGGCACGATTCTTATGTGTTATACTATCCTGGCATTTATGGGATGGTAATTTGGAGACTACATTTATTAGGCCTGCAAAAAGGGGGGGTGTCGATTATTCTCATCCTTTATCTCAAGTACCTTAATTTTTTCTTTTAAATGTTCCCTATCTTCCTCAGTGAGCATAACATAAAGCTGATTTCCAGATTGGGTTCCTTCTGACAGTATTTCTGTATTTGCTCCAGATAGTGTGTATCCAGCTATTGTATTATTTGGTCCCCAGGTATAATTTTAATTCTATTTTCTTCCCAATTGTCTAAATCACCATAAGCTACATACTTAGCAATTATCTCTATGGGATTTCTTGGGGGGTTCCAATTTTCAGGCAAAGGAGGTGTTTGCGGTAACCATTGCCATTCATTATAATGCCTTTCCATCAGCTTAAAACTTACTTTAGCCTCTTTTATTGCTGCGCATATTTTGATTTTATAGATTTGTAATTTGTCCCAGGGCTGCATCCCTCCATCTGTACTAGTGGTAATATTAAGTGCTCTCTTATTGATGATAGTGTCAGTACAGACGTGTCTGAGGTTAGCACACATTAACCTGCCATGGGGGGTAAAATACTCTTCGTTGACTTCATGGGTGCTATGGTTGGGGTCTTTGTGAATAATCATGTGAGGTAACATTTCAGTGGTCCAGTTACAGTAGTATAGATGCTCCTTATAATAGTCTTCAGATACAAATGCATCATCCCTTGTAAAGGTTGGACAGCGTGTGTCGCCGTGGATGCAAACGTTTCCAAAAGTGTAGAAATTGGGGAACTCAGTCAATTTAAAGGTGGTGACATTTGTGTTTCTGTTACAGATTGTATAATCCTCAAAATATCCCAGGCATAGATACTCTTTCGAAACCAAAATGAGGTTTGGGGTCAGGTATATCAAATTTGGTGGTAGCAGATGGTGTGGTGGTTGGGATGGCAGATGACGTGATGGTTGTCTCATCTGCTGGAGAAGTGCTCATCTCATCTGCATCTGGTATAAAAGTGGACCCAAACAAATGGTGCCTGTTAAAGAGTCCTAAGTAGGATTTGTGGATGAAGTCTAAGCAGGTGTCTGCAGAAACTTCATATTTCATGAAGCTGTTGTTTGTCAATGAAGTAATATAGGAGGTATGGGACACAGAAGCTGGGTGCTTCTTGGTAAAGTTTCTAAACATGAAGTTCATGTTGCAAGACTGTGTTAAGCTACATTTATTTAGGTCCATTTGGCAGTCCAGTGTGGAGACATTTTTATAGATTGGGACATGATAGTACCTATAATGTAGTTTATATCTCCACAGCACGTGGTGGCACCATCCTTTCCTAAATGACCACATACACAACTGCTGAGGGCCAATGTCCTCATTGTCCCAGTCAATATCCATAAGAGCTCAAATTTTAGATAAAATGTCATCATCAATTACCTTTATCTCGCTGGGCTCTTCAGAGGCCTGGAGTGATGTTCTCATCCCCATATACGTTTTATATACGTTGTCTTTGGGGGCTGGGGTCTTCTGAGTCTGAGTCTCAGGAGTTGTCTCCAGATTCGAAGCAGCACAAAAGATCATCGAGGTCGATGGAGCTTAAGAGCTCATCAACATCAACGGGATGCAAGAGGTCATCAAGGTCCAGGTCAGCAGGCTCGGAAGATATGGAAAGGCCATCATCATGTTCGTACCTAAGGGGGTGAAATTGGGTTTGCTCATAGGTTTTCTTATCTTTAAGTGCTGCTTCACTGCACCCCATGGACTGCCTAGGGGCAAGTCCTGAGGTTTATCTTTTTTAAACAAAGAAAACTTGGTTAGATAGATTCTGGATCCACAACCACTTCTGTAATTTCTTCACAAATTAATGTATTAATATTAGATTGGTTGATGGCATTAGCCCGATCATTCGCTGCTAGTAATGAATTTTTGCTTCTATTTTATACCTCATTGACCAGGTCTACGCACTCAGGCATGAGAAACTGCTCTCACTGTTGCACCCCTTCATGGGAGAGGCAGTTATTTCCAACCCCTCTTAGTACTAGAGTTGGCGAATAACCCCCGCCAGCAGAACCGATTTCTTGGACTCTATGTTCCCATTTGAGTTTGCTGGTCCTCGGTGCCCGGGTGACTACTGCTCAGCCTGGGTGTCGCTCCCCGGCTTGTGCGCCACTGGAATCAGTCGTCTTATGGATGGAGTGTAACCACCAGCGACCTTTCAGTCTCAGAGGCCCCTCCCCTCGGTGGGTCATGTCTCGTGAGTCTTGGTCCAGAGAGGCTTGATCACTAGGTCCAAATTACAAGGCAAAAATGCCGACTACACCAATATGTCATGAGCAGCACAATCAATAATTACTTAGTGCTCTTAAACATTTTCAAATGCTCGGTTTATTCACTGCAAACACAAATCAAACAATCTAAAATATTACTCAAACTATTACCAATTGAAATGTGGATATATAAAGTATGAATCTAGGAAAATTGCAAGTCAATAAGAACGTGATGGAAGGTATAACAATCCATATATAACAAACCATTTCAAGAATTGGCGTATGATGGTCAAGAGCTCCAGGAATTGATGGAATAACATCTGAAATGATTCAACAAGCTGATAGAGCACAGCAAACACTCATCAGTGTATGCCAAGACTTTGGGAGAAAGCCACCTGGCCAACTAACTGGAAGACATCTATATATTCCCCTTTGTTTCAGAATGGCCTAACCAAATGTGGGAATTACAGAACAATATCGTATTTATCACACACATGTACAATTTTTGGAAGATAATCCAACATTTGTTGCAGCAGCACATCAAAAGGAAGCTGTAGAAGCTCAAGCTGGATTCAGAACAGGATGTGACACCAGGGATATTAGTGCGTATGTCAAGTGGATCCTGGCTGAAGGCAGATGTACGAGAAAGATGTTTACTTGTGTGATACTGGCCATGCAAAGGCTGTATGGAACACAACAACCTTGAGAAGAATGGAAATACCTAAACCTCTCATTGTGCTCATGCGGAATCTGCACATGGACCAAATGGAACAGAACAAGAAATAGTGCTCGGTTTGAAATCAGGAAAGGTGTGTGTCAGGGTTGTACTCTTTCACCCCACTCATCCAATCTGTATATTGAGCAATTCATCTGATAAGCTGGATTCTGTGAAGACCACCACGGTGTCGCATTTGGAAGAAGGCTTACTGACAAGCTGCAATGTGCAGCTCCCGCCACTCTGCTTGGTGAAAGTGAGGAGCGATAAAGGACTTGCTGATGAAGATAAGGATTGCCGTCTCAGGCGGTGTAACAACTCAATGGAAAGACGGTAAAAATCCTCACAACCGGACTAATAGACGATTGCCAAGATTTCATTTTGTTTAGATCTAGAGTGAAAGTATATGAAAGACACAGTCAAATCAAATGGCATAGAGCTCCTTCAGTCTGCTACTTGAGAGCTTGGGGAGCAAGGATGTCACTCTGAAGACTTGTGCACATGACTGACTGTGAGATTCAATATCTGATAGGACTTCTCAGCTAGTGCAATAGGACAAGAAAAGGAATCAGGAGGCAAACACATCGGAAACGAGAAAGAAAGAATAGCCAGATAGGGCATCCCTACCTTATTCTTGATCTTAGGAGGAAAGCCTTTCTTTAACATAAGTAATCCTACACATTGTATGCTGTTCAGAGATGCTTGTGAGAGTTAGGTTTAATGCCACGTTGGGTGAGCCAGGTTCTTGGCAGTTAAGACCTAGTAAGTCCCCACGAGGTGACCCAACACAACAATTCCATAAAGGAATCGGCTAAGAGCAATTAATCAGTTGTAAGAAGATGAGGGTGGGATGGAACACCCTTATATAGGACACAGCCCTGACGCAAATGAAAGGAAGCTTCCCCAGGGACTGTTACCTGCTTCCAATACACGTGGATGCTGTGGCAAAGATTACTGCACATTTTCCAGGGTCTAAAGCCAGCATTAGACTAATTGAAGTCACATTCTCTGTGCTTTGTCAACAGTCTCCCATATTGTCTGCTGCTCTTGGGAGTTGTCATTGACATGTCCTCTGACCTTGGAGTCATTCTCTTCTGTAACTAACAGCCTATACTTTTGCTGTCTGATTATTGCAAGTCCCCACAGTTAGGCAAGTCAGGAGAAGCTTCCAGTCTATATTTGTCCTATGGATTTGGAACCTGCCTGAACTTGGACTTTCCTGCTTCAATTACTAGGTGAGTCATGTTTTCATATAAACTTTCCCATATTTCATATACAAGTGTCACACAACAGAAAAGTGGCTGAAGGAGACATCAAATAGTGTAAGATATAACAAAATAATAATTTATAAATTATCAAGGGTTCATGAAGGATGGGAGAACGGGGAGAGAGGGGAAAATGAGGAGCTGATGCCAGGGGCTTAGGTGGAGAGCAAATGTTTTGAGAATGATGAGGGCAATGAATGTACAAATGTGCTTTACACGATTGATGTATATGTGGATTGTGATAAGATTTGTATGAGCCCCCAATAAAATGATTTTCAAAAAGTTTCACTGGCTTTGTATATACAGAAAAGAGCCTAAGATAATGTTCTTTATCAAATTAAAAACATTTTCTCTTAGTTTTCTGAGAGTTTAAAAAATTATAGGTGGATTTTGTATTTGGTCCATTTTTTCACTATACATTGACATTTTAATTTTCTCCTTTAGTGTGCATAATACTGCTCTGATTCATAATACTAAATTGATTGATTTTCAAATGTTTACCAAGCTTTGATTCCAGGAATTCTAATGTTTGGTAATATTTTATTGTCCTTTTTCAAATTTTGTTATATTAGATTTTCTAAACTTTTATTCAGAAAATTTTAATTCATGTTCATGTGATATGTAATTTTATGCTTTTTTGCCTGGCATCTTTGTCTGAGTTTAGTGTAAGAGAAATTCTATCCTCACAGACTGAATTGAGAAATAGTTCCTCATCTTCAAAGATTTTGGTAGAGTTTTTGTAGAAATGATTTTTTCCTTTATGTGTTTGATAGAATTTGCTTAGAAAGCCATCTGGGTCTGCATATTTTAAACTATAAATTAAATTTCTTCAATATAGAAATTTATTCAATACAGAAAGATATTTAGATTATGCATTTTTTGCATGTATGGTTCAATAAATATCTCACTTCATCTATGTTTTTGAATTTGTGGAATTCAAATTATAGCATTTCCTTATTAATTTTTTAGTGCCCATAGAATATGTAATGAAGACTTCTGCTTCATTTCTGATGTTTCTAATTTGTATCTTCTCTATTTGTTATTTTTCTTTGCCAATCATGCTAGCAGTTTATCAATTTATCAGTTTGTCAACTTTATCAAAACAGAATTTATTTCTATTAAATTTTGCCTATTATTTTCCTTTTTGATACTTCACTGATTTCTGTTCTTTATCATTTCCTTTCTTTTGGTCTATTTACTTTGTTCTATTTAATTTATTCTTTTAAAAATTTTGCTTAAATTAAATAATTGAAAAATTTTGAACTTTTCTCTAAACATAGCATTAGCATCTAACAAATATTACTTTTTTAAAAATGTTATTCATTTCAAAATGTTTTCTAACTTCCATTTTGATGTATTCTTTGATCCATGACTTCAGAAAAATGCTGTTAAAGATCTCTTTCTAGTATTGTTTTTAATATTTTCCATATGTTCAGAGATTTTATTCTGTATGACTTCAGTCCATTTCATTTTACTGAATTTACCCTATGACACAGTACATAGTTTTCCTTCATGAGTAATCTACACACTTCACAACAGAGTGTTAATTAGACTTTCTTAGATGTGTTCTGTAAATTTGCTCTGATTGGTTTATGGCATTTTAAACTCTATTATAGTCTTACTCATTTTCTAATTGCTCAATAAATATTTATGATTTATTTAGAAACAAAATGTATTCCTTTGGTTGTTCGGAGCTACTTTAATCTTTAAGTAGATTCAGGTTTCAATATTAATTTTTAAAAATTGGTTTTACCTAGTCAGATCTGCAAGCCCTCTCTCTCGTCATTTCTTTCTTGGGTGACTGAATTTCATCATTAAATGGTTTTAAAAGAAGATGTGCCTTAAGGGAACTTAAGATTAGTTATGTTTGAAACTTTCTACATAAGGGTTTTACTTAACAACTTGACTTCTCTGACCTTCCGACCTTATTATACATTCTTCTAATGTCATCTGGAACTGAATTTATGGTGAGCAACTCTAAGATCATCTAGAAATTTTATCCTTATTTTTCACTCCCCTCCCCAGGCTGATGTCTTCCTTTATTTAAATTTATGTATTTCATTATGAAATAGTATACATTAAGTTATCATTAGTTCTGATGTATAATCATTTAATTAAAATATGATATGATATTGATTATGCAGTGCCAAATTATACCTGGTATGTAGCATAGTTTTTCAAAACTATAGATTCTGTTTTTTCTTAATTTCAGGGCAATTTTATGTGATTATATTCATATGTCTGAATACACATTTATTCTCTCTCTGATGTTTCCTTTTTTTTACTTAAAGAACCCCCAATGTACTTAGATTTGAATTATTATCCTCTATTTCTACAATCTTCACTCATTTGGTTCCCCTCCTCCCTCTATCTTTATTCTTGGAAACATACAGGGACAATTCTCTTTTGTACTGCAGGGTCTCTAGAATCAGAATCTGTGTGGGTCTCGCTATCGACTCCCAACAAGAATCGACTCAATGGGAATGAGTTTGGTTTTATTTGCTGGGGAGTGTTGGTAGCATAGTGATTATGCATTGGTCTGCTAACCACAAGGTAAGCAGTTCAAAACCACCAGCCACTGTGATGAGGCTTTCTACTCCAAGGTCTTGGAAACCCCTAGGGGCAGTTTGCTGGTCCAACAGGCCCACTAAGAGTCAGAATTACCTCAGTGGCAGTGAGTTTGGTTTTATTTGCTCTTATTTCTTAAGTTGTTCCTCCATACCAGGAATTTACTATTCAGCAATTCCTAGATCATTCCTTGCTGTATCTAGGCAAATTATTGGACACTTAAGGCATTATCCTCGTATTCTTGTTTTGTATTTTCTTTTCTGTTGTTTTATATAAACTGTTTTATTGGCACATAATCCTAAAGGCATACAATTTAATAGCTTAATCATATCAAGAAGAATTGTACAATCATCACCACAATCTATTTTAGAATGTTTTCTTCTTCCTCGTACTCCTTGCTATTATAGCTCTCCATTCCCCCCACCCTTCTCTGCCAGACCCCCAAGCAACCATTAATCCAGTTGCTGTCTCTGTAGATTCACCCTATAAATCCTAGATTTTATATACCCAAACCAAACCAAACCAAACCAAACAAGAATCCAAGTCAGAAAAGATAAGAACAATAACAAAATAGAATAGAGGTCAGGCCCAGCTGAAAAGAGAATGGAAATTATTCAAATTATTCAAATTATTCAAATTATTCAAATTATTCAAAACCCTTTAAAATGGGTCAAAAGAGGGAGCAAATGATCTCTTTCATTATTCTTAATGTCCTGTTTTCATTCTCTAACAACTCTTTTCCATTGCAATGTTATATCTTTTTGATTTTTCACTATGGTTTTCTGAAAGTCATCAGCACAGAATTCTAAGACAACCTGCTCTCATTTCCTGAGTTTTATTTCACATTTGGAGGTTTTTCAGTCCTTCATATATTTGCTCTAGATAATATTCTTCTATCTTGGTTTTATTATACTCAGGCATACCTTCCTCTTTCTTTTTATTAGTCTTTCTTGGTGCTTAGGATGCTTTGTCCAAACCACTGTTTCTGTAATACAGCACAGCTGCATCTACCTTTCTTACCTTTCTTATCAAGAGCAGATGCCACCGATGCCTCACCCCTTATCACCTTCGCACACCTGTAGCCCCAGACAGTTCCTGGCAGGCTGACGACAACAATCCATCCCTTGTGTTTCTCCTTTGTTCAACCTAGGTCTCCTCTTGGATATCATAAGAGTTTGTCTTGTTGTGTGGGAGTAAAACTCGGAAGTATGGATTACATTTTGCTCCTGGGGTAAGTCCTGGAACCAATGCAGGGTGGACCTCAGTGAAAAATGCCAACTGTTGCTGCTAGATGTAATTGAGCCAACTAGAACTCATAGGGTCCTTGCGTACAACACAACGAAGCACCACCAGGCCTTGCTCCATCCTCATCATTGTTATGTCTGAGACCACGCTGCAGCCACGGTGTCAGTCCATCTCACTGAGATTTTCTCCTTTTTCCCTGATCCTCGACTTTACCAAACAAGATGTTCTTTCCCAGAGACTGGCCTCTGCTAACAACATATTCAAAGTACATGAGGTAAGGGATCACTCACTACCCTCATAGCTAAGAGACATTCTGCCTGTACTTCTTCCAAGAATAATTTATGTGCTCCTCTGGCAATCCAGGATGTCTGGTAAAACAAATCCGGTGACATATAGGCATGAGACATAGCCACATATCAAGAAATAGTCATATATCAAGAAGGCATCCCAGCCCAGTCCAACTCAAGTCCACAAGTCCAATGTAAGTCAGGCTCTTCAGACTCACGTAGCTGGAGGCTCACGGTGCTGGAAGATGATGCAGGTTTCAGGGGGATCATAGGCCAGTGGGTGCCATAGGCCAAGGTCAGTGGGAACATGACAAGGCACCAACAGCTCTTAAGGTCTACATCCCACACGGGGCCACCCCTGAGGCAGAGTCTCAGCAAGCAGTAAGGGGGAGTGGCCTAGAGAGAGGGAGATTCCTAGGGTAATCTTCCCTATTCATTGTCTAACTTTCACAAATACATGAGGTGGTTGAAAATCCTATGGTTTTAATCAGGCACACCTAAATTCTCAAAGTAACATTTCTATTCTTTAATATTTTAAAGAGGTCTTGGACTGCAGATTTGCCCAATACAATGGCATTTGATTTCTTGACTGTTGTTTCCATTATTATTGATTGCAGATGGAAATAAAATGAAAGCCTTGACAATTCTAATCTTCTCTCTATCAGGATGTTGTCTATTGGTCCAGTTGTGAGAATCTTGACTTTATTTACATCGAGTTGCAATCCATACTGTAGGTTATAGTCTTTGATCTTCATCACTAAGAGCTTCAAGTTCTCTTCACTTTCTGCAAGCCAGGTTGTATCATCTGCACATTGGAAGCTGGGAATGAGCCTTCCTCCAGTCCTGATGCTATGTTCTCCTTCATATAGGCTGGCTTCTCAGAGTATTTGCTAAGCACACATATTAAATAAGAATGATGAAATGATACAACCCTGATATACACTTTCCCTGATTTTAAACATGAGCATTTTTCCATCGGAACAAGGCCTCTCAGTCTATGACCCAATTCTGGGTTCCCTGGTGAAGCAAAACAATGAAGCTTAAGCACATGTTTGTGAGGAGTCTTCAATAAATTGGTCTAAAATGTGTATTATAAAAATACATAGATTTTCACTTTCATTTCTGTTTATTTCATGTAGAGAAATCCATGTGCATAGTTACCTTTTATGCTGTTGAAAAAGGTATTTGCTATGAACAAGTCATTGGTTTTGCAAAGTAATATCATGCAGTCTCCACCTTGTGTTCCTTCATCTTTGTTTAAATTCTTTGCATCCCAATGGCAATAATTATCAGTGCATCTTGAGTGACCATTTGATCAATTTCCAATTGAAGTCTTCGTAGAATTCACTAGTTTTTGGGATTGGGGCCTACATTTGCATAATAGTTGTGTTCTTTGGATTTCTTTGAATGTCAGCAGATATAATCCTGTCACAGACATCATCATTCTTTATGATTGACTTTCCAATGTCCATTTTGTCAATGCTGGAGTCCTGGTGATGTAGTGGCTACACATCGGGCTACATCTGCAAGTCTGCAGTTCAAAACCACCACCCCACTGGAGAAAAACATGTTTTTTACCTCAAGATGAACCTCTGTCAACTTGTTATAGCATCTGAACAGGATCTTGAGGCACCAAGATTGAAAAGTGCCCGTATCAGGGCAGCATGAAGTCTGATGAAATTTAAGCAAGAACAAAATTAACTTTATGGTGAAGCTTGGATGGGCAATAATAAAACCACCAATTTTTAATAAAGTTCTTGGAAACAATACTACAAAGAAATTAGCAGTCTACAAAAGGATACCTCATTTTAAGGAAGAGGGTGATGATGTTAACGATGTAGCTGCAGTAGCTCGCCATTCCCATCCATTTTCAAGGGAAAAGTTAAACTTATTCGCACCTAACTGATGAAGACCAATGATTGACAGCAGAGACAATAGCCAACACTGTATCTCATCTCTCACTGCCATCAAGTTGATGGCGACTCACAGTGACTCTATAGGACAGGGTAGAACTGCCCAGGTGAGTTTCCAAGACTGTAACTGTTTATGGCAGTAGAATGCCCCATCTTTCGCCTGCAAACACTATAGACTTCTTAATTGCTTCAGGTTAGGCAATTGTGGCTCAAAAATGAAAGGTAAGCAAACTTTTACTAAATGGGTGTTAAAACAGTTGCTACCAGGTTAGCTTAGACAAGAGCAGAATTTTCCATGGAAATATTAAGCAAGCGGAATCGAGATCCTGAAGCACAACTCAGAACTGAAACAAGAGATGAAAAGTGGCTTCCCAGTACCATCCTGAAGACACTGCATGAGCAAAGCAGTGGCTGCCCAGAGGTGCAAGTGGTCCAGTCAAAGCAGAAGGGGCCTGGTCAAGAGTAAAGGTTCTGGCAATGGTGTTTGGGGATGCTCAGGGCATTTTGATTTTCTGGAGGGCCAAAAAATGAATGTTTGAGAAAGCTTCCCTACCAGATAATTCTTCTCAATATTATTTTGCCCATCAAACCAGGGCATCTTTTTCCAAGCATTTCAGTGTAGAATGAGTAGGCATTAATTCACCTTACAGTCCCAAGTTGTTTCGTCTGACTTTTTTTTTTTTTTTTTGCTTTTCATTTTTCTTCAGTTAATGATGTAAAAAAGACTGCATGGACATGGCTACATTCTCAGGCCCCTCAGTTCTTTAGTAATGAACTGAAGGCTGATATCAGTGCTCTAAGACATTTCTTGACTTTGGTAAAGCTCATGTTGAGGAATAATAAGGTTTATATTTTTATCTTTAAGTTACATTTTCCCATAAACCCTTTGAAATCACTGTTGTTGCAATATTGGTGTTACACTTTGTTAGTGTTGGTGTTCCAATGTGTCACACATTGTTACACATTGGGCTGTTAACTTCAAGGTCAGCGGTTCAAAGCTACTAGCATCTCCAAGGGAGAAAGATGAGGCTTTCTATGCCTGTAGTAACAGTTTGGAGAATCTATAGAAGCAGTTCTGCTATGACCTATAATGTCACTATGAGTGGGTATCTACTTGATGGTAGTGGAATATACACAAATCCATGGGTCAGATAAGAGAGTGTAGATGTCTACTGGCTCGCGTAGCTGCAGGGGCTAATAACTTCAAAATTGGTAGGTCAAACAGCAGGTTGCTACCTCGAGGCCAATCAATCCCAAGATTGACAGGCAATAAAACAGACTGCTGGATTAAGTCCCAAGAACCAAGAATCAGATGATAAGAACTTGATGCAGGATCCAGTGCAAACAAAGAGTTAGAAACATGTGGCAAGGTGTCCTTATACATTCAATGCATGTCCACCCTGGAGAAGACTCTCTTTACATTGGGTCATGGCTGTGACGAGGTTAAGGGTGTTGCACCCAACACTTATCCTTTTTCACGGTTCTGGGCGGACCTTAAGTAAGAATGGTGCATCCCACTCAAATCCCCAGACATACCAAAGCTGATCACAGCAGACCACATAATTTAGGATGATTACATCACTACATATATGCCATGTTACATCATTACATAACTTTCAAACCACAGAATCATGGCTCAGCCAAGTTGACGCACAATCTTAACCATCAATCTCTGGAATGTGTAAAAAATGTTACTTTACTTTGCAAAGGAGGTTTAAAGGAATAAACGGAATTGAGGTTACTAATCTGCTGACCTTAAAATAAATTTGTCTTGGATTAGCATGGTAGGTTTTTTTTTTTAAGTCTTTAAAAATGTAATGGAAGGCCAAAGGGAAGCAGAACAATGCTAAATAAGACTTGATTAGATGTTGTTAGTTTTGAAGATGAATAAAAGGGGCTATGAGCCAAGGAATGAGAGCAGCCACTTGCCTAGAAAAGGATTCTTTCTAAATTTTCCCAAAGGAACAAAGCACTGCCGAGATGTTGGCTGAGTCCACTGAGACCCATTTTGAACCTCTGATCTCCATGACTATAACATGACACATTTGTGTTCTTTCAACTTCTAAATTTGTGTTACTTAGTCACAACAAGACGGAAAACTAATACAGCAGAAGATATTGGAGTTGAGATCTGAGTGGCAAAGGAGTGACACGCGTAGGTGACAATCTCCCCTACAGATGGAACGTCACAGGGAATAGGAATAGAAGGGACAAAGGAATGGAGGGAGGGAAGGAGAAGTGGGGAAGAATGAAGTGGGAGGGATAAGGAGGGTCACTTGTATAGCATCTTACTCACTTAGAGTGAGCAATTTGGTTGGTTTTTATTTTAAGTGCAATTGGAAGACTTTGGAGGATTTTATGTAAATAAATGAATGACATGCTCCCAACTGACTGCCCTGGAGTCAATTTTGACGCATAGCATCCATAAAGGGCAGAATAGGGAGTGTAGATTTCTGAGACTCTAGCTGTTTACAGATGTAGAAACTCTCATCTTTCTCTCAAAGAGTAGCCTGTGGGTTTGAACTGCTGGCCTTTCAGTTAGCAACCCAATGCCTAACCTGCTATGATGTCTCCAGGCTCCTCAATGACATGCTACGTATGTGTTTTCTAAAGAGCAACTAAAAGTGGTGACTAGTGAGGAGGCTGAAGAAGTCTGCATCTTGGGGTAGAAGATAGCTGTAGAAATGAGCTATGATTATGCATATGAGATAGTCTTTTGATGTAGAACAACTGGGTTTATTGATAGATTTGAAATGGGAAGATGGGAAACTCAGACTGTTTCCTGGGTTTTTCTATTTAAGAAAGTGTAGAGGTATCACAAAGCCAGTGAGTCTTAAGTCGCAGGGATCTTTATCTGCATAGCTCCCTTCCAAGTCCCTATACATAGTTTTATGTTCATTCTTTTATTGTATTATTTGTAATAGTTTTATTGTCATATAATCTACAATCATACAATTCAATAGTTCGGCCATATCAAGAAAAGTGGTACAATCATAGCCACAATCAATTAAAAACACTTTTATTGAGAACTCTTACATCCCTTTAGATTGTATAAATCTTTCGCTTTTTTTTTTCTTACTGGGGACTTTAGAAGTTGTATAGCTTCAAGGCCTGTACAACCCTGGTTTACCTAAGAGCGTGGGTGAGGCAGTACTATTTAGGAAGTTAAATCCTGCTGCTGACGGCCAGAAGTGGCGCAGCTTAGAACAGTTCTGGGCATGTGGGTTAAAGCTAAGAGACCTCAACTATAGGGGGAAAAGGGCGTAGGATTGACTACTACACTGCCAGTGGCATGTGTGTACCGCTGAAGACCCAAATTAGTCTGGGAGACAAGATTCTCCTCTTGGGTGCAAAAAAAAGAAAAAGAAAAGAAAGGTGTGTGTGTGTGTGTGTGTGTGTGTGTGTGTGTGTGTGTGTGTGTGTGTGTTGCAGTAGGGAGGGGTTAGAATATGGATTAAGAAACCTGTCTCTACATGAATCAAACCAGTCATTCATGGGGATTCCTATTTAACAGAACTCCACAGGGTGCTGAAAATTTTCAATTGGTTGTTCAAAGTCCTCAGAAAAATGATGCTCTCATGAATTTTTCCAGAATCTGCGCTATCTTCTCCTAAGGCCGTCACGCATCCTTCCTGTGAGGCCTACTCTGTCTTCTTTTCTCACCTGTTGCATTCTACCTGTCTCATGATCTAAACAAGCCTGGCTCTAGACTAGGCACTTGGTTCCCAAGCAGCTTCCTGCGAGTTGAGGTGGTGTACCCCAGGGGATTTTTTCCAGAGCAAAAAGATGCATGACACGGTGGCTTCAACAATGGGCTCAAAAGAGTCACAATGGTGAGAAACTCAGGAAGCCCAGTTCCACTCTACACACATGGGGGTTGCCACGAGTCGGAATTGATTGATGGCTACTGGTGGTGCTGGTGGAATCTCTCTCTCTATTCCATGTCACATCATAGTCTGCCCAAAGTGGCAACCGTCCACCATCAACAAAAGCCATTGCTAGTGCTCCACTGATTGGGAGTGCTCAGGAAGACGCAGGGGGGGGGGGAAAAGTCTGGTGACGTAATGTGGCTAATGACCCTGGATACAAGGCTGCGGAGAAACACTGGGCCCCACAGTGACATCCTTTAATAAAGAGGTTGCTCTTTCGCTCAAACTAGATACGGTTGGCTTAGTGGTATAAACCAACAGAATCTCCATGACTTTGGGTAGAGGATTCTTTGTCATGTTACCTTTTTTTACATTATTGTAAGGCATTAAGACCACATAAATTCAAAAAATACAAATAAATGTCAAGATAATCGTGTCGAGGAAAGTAATGCGTATGGGAGATTGGGGTTAGTTTGTGTCTTTCTATTAAGTCGAAACCTCAGAAGTCTGATGATATACATATTGCTGCTGCTGCAGGGCCCAAGAAAAGATTTGTTATTAGATAATTTTTACCTTTCTGGTCTCCCAGAGTTCTTTTGTCTTCATGAGCCAAGTGTAATAATAGACAGAAGATAAATATAAATAGAAGGGAAATGGCTGTCCCTAGCCGGCAGTTTACATTTTCTGGTGTATTCTGAGAACTGTTGTCCTAAGAACTCAGAGTCCCAGGGAGCAATCAGAGGTGGATTTTATGACACCGTTGACGGCAGCCCCTAAACCTTGTGAAACAGTCCAATCTATTTTTGCACATCGTGAAATGGAGGCCCGGAAGGTGACATGATTTGCCCAGCTCAGGGGAGGCAGATTAGAAAACCGGACTTGAAACTCCCCGGAGTTCCAGCTGCTTCGTGGCACCATCTTCCCCTGCAGATGGCCCTTCTGTACCAGGAGAGACATGTTGCTGACAGGTGGACTCCAACTGCTAGTGACACCACGTATGCAAAAGAAAAACTGCTCCCCGGGCCTGGCCAGGGCTGACCTTTCAGAAGTAGATTCCCAGACCTTTCTTTCCATGGCCCTGTGTGGATCGGAACCCAATCTATCAGGAAGCAGCCACTGACCTAATCCTTTGTACCACCCCGGACTCCACAGGGGAGCTTCCCCTACTGCAGCGCTTCCTGCTATGTCTCCCCAATCAGGAGTCTTACTGATGAACCAGATTGGCAAAGAGGTGGAATTTAAATTGGTCTCAACCTCCGGAGAGGAGAGAAATGTATTGGCGTGGACTTCGGGTCCTTTAAGTGTAAGTTCCACCCACACCCCCCCTTCAACCCACACACAGAGTGAGGGCGTCTCTGTCTCCCCCAAACTCCAGATTCCGCCACGTTTCCTTCCCCTCTGGGCCCTTTTAGTTTCTGCCTAATGAGACCGGTAGTTGCTGAGTGTGTGATTGACACTCGGTTAAGCACTGCGCGCATTCATCGTCCTGAGAAAGGGCATTGGACGGGGCATAATTGCCAACGGCAACCGAGATGGCATTTCTGAGAGCAGCAGTAGGCGCCCCGGCAGCTCTGCTCTCCACCCCCATGGAAGGAAACACCGCCTTCGGCCAGCGGATGGAGAGAAGAGGGATTTCTAAAGGAATTAAAATATTCCTATGGCGAAGGGGATCTCCGTTGCCTTTCTCGCCATCCATCACCCTTCCCCACTTCTTACTCACAGCCAGTGCTCTTGATGTCCAGGATGCTGAAGTCAAATCTTGGCCAGACGAGAAATCTCCAGGGTAAAATCAAGCCCGTTTCAAGTAAATTACAACATCTCAATTGCCTTAATTTATCAAACAAAACTTCACTGTGTGCCCCAGGCACCGGACTGACGCCCTTGCTGGAGTCCCCAGCTACACAATACCAATCTTTGGCTTGCCTGGAGCAAGGTCCCAGGGAATGCCCTTGGGGCCTCAGCCAGGATATACTGGCTTGGAAGAGAGCTAGCCCAGGGAGCAAGCATGTGCCCAGGTCAGGATGGGGCACCTTGCTAACTAGCTGGGACATGCTCTCCTGCTTTGAGCCAGTGAAGAAAATTTATTTCACTACTTTATATTGTCTGGAAAGAGGGTGGACAAAGGAAGCAGTGGTGCGTGTGTGTTGTTAGCACTTTTGAAGCTCAGGCAAAGCTTGAAGCCCCTGCCCCTTATCTTTCAGCATCAGTCACTCCCCTTTCCTCCCTGCACTGCACTGTATAGCGCACATGGTTAATGAATGAGCTTGGCTGCTAAGCGAAAGGTTAGAGACTGGTCCATACCCAGATGTGCCTCTGAAGAAATGGAATGAGCAACTGGCTTACTGCACTTGAATGTGCCTGTGAGCATCTATTCAATTGATTCTCTGCCATCAAGTCCGTTATGACTCATAAGACAGTGGTGCTTAACCTTCCTAATGCCTTCATACAGTTCCTCATGCTGTGATGACCCCCCCCCCCAACCATAAAACCATTTTCGGTGCTACTTCCTCACTGTCATTTTGCTACTGTTATGAATCGGGTGACCCTGTGAAAGGGTCGTTCAATCCCCAAAGGGGTCTCAACCTACAGGTTGGGAGCCGCTGCAATAGGACAAAGCAGAGCAGCTCCACGGAGTTTCTTAGACTGTAAACCTTCTTGGGAGCCAATAGCCTTATCATTCTCCTTGAAGAGACTACTGGATTTGAACTGCTGACCTTGTGGCTAGTACTACAATGCCTACAAACTGGAAGGTTGAGTCATCAATATGCAATAAGCCTTCATATTAAAAGAAAAATGTTTCATTGAATGTACTGAGATAGACTGGACATAAAATAAACTACACATACTTTTAAATGCACACTTGTATAACTGTTGACAAATACATACCTCCTTGAAATCGTCACCAGATTCAGGATAATGAATATATTTAAAACAAGCAAATTCCTGCAGTTGAGTCAGTTCATGGCAAGTTCATGTATTACAAAGTACAACTATTCCGTAGTTTGTTTTTGTTTTTTTTACTGTAATCTTTGCAGAACAGGTCACCAGGCCTTACTTCTGTGACACTGCTGGGTGGACTCGCATGATGACCAACTTTCAGGTTCATCCTCAGGCACAAACTGTTCAGATTACCTGAAGCCTTAGCGAATAGATTCACCACTCCCTAATTTCCTCTTGCCTCCTGTGCATCCAGCCCTACTCCCTCATCCTGTTATCCTCACAACCCAGGGAAATCATGCTCTGCTTTCGCACGGATTAGTCTTCACTTCTGAATGGAATCATACCGAATGTCCTCTGTTTGTTCTGGCTTCTTTGGCTTGGTGAGGCGCCTTGGTGGCATAGTGATTACAGGTTGGGCTGCTAACAGCAAGGTGAGGAGTTTGAAACAACCAGCCATTCCAAGGGAGCTAAGTGAGGCTTTCTACTCCCAAAGCGATACAGTCCCAGAAAGCTGGGGGGCCAGTGTGACTCTGTCCCAGTGGGGATCGACTCCATGGCAGTGAGTTTCTAGCACTTTGTATAATTATCTTGAGATTCATATGGATTGAGCGAATGTTGTTATCTTGTATCTTTCACAGAATTAAAGCATTTGAAGCAAGTTCTTAAATTTATTAGCACGACATTGCTCATAATACTTCTCTTCTATTTTATAAAACCTACTGAATTTGGGAGGCAGCCACTGCTTTCATCATTAACATTAATCATTATTGTCTTCTGTCTTTCTTCATATCCGTATGTATTTGAAGGGGGCCCCTGGTGGTTTATTGGTTAGGCGCTGCGCTGCTTATCCCAAGATCAGCAATTGGAAACGCCCGCTGTTCCGTGGGAGAAAGATGAGACTTTCCACTCCTCTAAAGAGTTACAGTCTCGGAAACTCACAAAGGTGGTTCTATCCTGCCCTATAGGCCGCTATGAATAGGAATTGACTCGATGGCAGTGAGTGAGTCGTGCATTAAGGAGCCCTGGTGGCATTGTATGATAGAACTTTACCAGACCAATAACTTCATTGCAAATATCCTTTTTCTACAACATAAACAATGACTAGATACATAGAGAGATTTGTTTGGTCTTTTGGCTGTCCCATGATACTTCAATATTCTTCAACCGCACCATAAATGAAATGCATTGATTCTTCTTTGGTCTTTCTCATTCAACGTCCAATCTGAGGCAATTGCAAATACCATGGCTTGGGTCAGGCACACCTTAGTCCTCAAAGTAACATCCTTGATTTTCAACATTTTAAAGTGGTCTGTGCAACAGATTCACTCAGTGCGTACATCATTTGATCTTTTGACTGCTACTTTCATCAGCATTGATTACGGGTACTTGACAAGGATCTGGGACAACTTCAGTCTTTCTCCATTTACCATGATGTCACCTACTGGTCCAGTTGTGAGGATTCTGGTGCTCCTTAGAGGCAAGGATGCCAAGACTGCATCTCATGTACTTTGGACGTGTTGCCAGGAGAAAGCAGTCCCTAGAGAATGACATCATGCTTGATATTGGGAGGAGCAATAAAAAGAGGAAGACCTTCAAGAAGATGGATTGCTACAGTGGTCCATTGATGGGCTCAAACATAAGAACAATCGTGAGGATGGCACAGGACCGGACAATATTTCACTCTATTGTACAGAAATCCACTATCAAATGGAACCAACTCGGCAGCATCTAACAACTACATGCATGTGGACATCACTAGATGTAATACACAGGAATCAAACTGATGACATCTGTAGAAAGAGACAAGAGAAAAGATTAGTGTTATCACCCAAAATAAGGTTGGGGGCTGAGCATGGAACAAACTCTCAGTTGCTTATATGTAAGTTCAAATTTAAACTGAAGAATATGAAAACCAATCCACAAGAGACAAAATATGACCTTGAGCATAACCATCCTAAATTTAGAGGGCCATCTGAAGAACAGATTTGATACTAATGTTGGAACAACAGATGAGTTATGGAATGAAGGATGTAGAAGGCCATTAAAATACAAGAAAGAAAGAAAAGATCAAGGTAGGCATCAGAAGAGACCTGAAACTTGCTCTTGGACATCAATAGGTGAAGTAAATGGATGAAATGAGGAAGTAAAAGAGCTGAACAGAACACCTCAAAGGGCAGCTTGAAAAGACAGAGGAAAGGATTGTAATTAAACGTACACAGACCCAGAGTCCGAAACCAAAGGTGAAAAGCATGCTCAGTATAACTTAAACTGAAGAAACGGAAGGACAAATGTGTCTCAAGTTGCAGTGTTGAAGGATGCTATGGGCAAAATGTTGAATGGTGCAGGAAGCGTCCGTAGAAGATAAAGAGAATATAGTCACCATGTGTGTCTTTCCAACTGTGGTGGCTCACCTGTTGCTGTGATGCTGGGGGCCATGCCACCTGCATTTCAAAGAGCAGGAGGGTCACCTGTGGTGAGCAGGTTTTAGCAGAGCTTCTAAACTAAGATTAGAATAGGAAGAAGTGATAGATCATCCGCTCGGAGGAATACTGTGTGTATAGTACTAGACCATTGTCTGCTCTGGTGTTGGAAGATGAACTTCTCAGGTTGGAAGATGTGCAAAATATGTCTGTGGAAGATCTGCCTCCTCAAAGCAGAGTTGACCTTCAGGACATAGTTGGAGCAAAGCTTTTGGGAATTGCATTTGATGATGAAGCATGGCTCAGAATGGGAAGAAACAGCTATAAATATACATTAATAATCAGAATGTAGCACTGACAAAGTATTAATCTAGGCAAATGGAAATAGGTAAAAATGAAATTGAATGCATAGATAGAGATATCCCGTACATTAGTGAGTGCAGATGAACTAATATTGAATTGGATAATCATATAATTTACTATGATGAGAATAATAAATTCAAGAGCAATAGTGTCACTTTCAACGTGAAAAAGCATTTCACATTTATGTTTAGGTATAATGCCATCTGTGATAGGCGAATATGTACAGACTCACAAGGACTCCCAGTTAATACAAGTATTAGGCATATTTACATACCAGATGAAGCCAGTGGTGAAGACATTGAAGAACTCTACCAGCTTCTTCAGTCTGAAACGGATGGAATGTGCAATCAAAATACATAGATAATTACCAGTGATTGGAAAATTGGAAACAAATAGAAAGGCTAAGTAGCTGGAAAATATGGGCACGGTGATAGAAACAGCACTAGAGATTTCATGATGGACTTTTACAAGATCAGCACATTTTTCATTGCAAATATCTTTTTTCAGCAACATTATCGGTGACTATACACATGGAGCGCACCAAATGGGATACACAGGAATCAAACTGACACCATCTGTGGAAAGAGACGTAATATCACACTGGCCACACACATGTGAGAGCCTCACATGTTAGCCTTGTTGCTGGTGTAGTTTGATCTTCTGATTCCAAAAATGACAACAGTTTTATCCTAACAACTCTAGTTTTTGAGATTCAGAACAATGTCATATCCTTCACCCTGCACACCCATAAAAATTAAAATATTTTAATGTGGTGTTACCTAGTCTGAGATAGTGGAAGTTCACACTGGCTTTATTTACAGTAGTTTGTGCTGTACTAAAATATTTAGGCCGATTTATACATCACCTGGTATTTATCCAGAGATATATCTGAACAGAGCACATTACATGAACTTGGAATTTGCCCCACGTATCACTTCACTTTTCTTAGGAGCAGGCAGTTCCAATTTGTTATTTTAAATGGGCTAGAAATAAGAGTTACCATACCATAAATAAAGGAGCGCTGGGGGATAGTGGGTCATGTGTTTCACTGCTAACCCCAAGGTCACCTATTTGAGCCAACCAACCTCTCTGCACGAGAAAGATGAGCTTTTTTCTGGTCCTATAAGGATTGACAGCCTCAGAAACTCCCAGGGGGAGTCCATTTTGTCTTATAGGGTTGCTATGAGTCATGATCAGCTTACAGGTAGTGAGTTTGGCACAATAAACAGATTCAAATGTTCTGAAATCTAAAATAGGTCTGCTGGAGTTCAAATGCCTTTATTAAAATTAAAATGTTCCAGTCTTGTTATAAGATGGCACAATTTCTCCATGAAAGTTTGAATTTTTCTTATAAAGAAGCTTGAAATCAACCTTACTTCTCAAACATGTAACTTGAATTCTCCACTGACTTCTATATTTGAAATGTGTTCTGAAATGTTTACTACATAATTTGAAGGAGAAAAATGTGGATCTTCGAAATATTTATGAGCATTGCTGTAAAGTTTTACATTCTCAACACTCTAAAGTGTCTTCACGCCTTCCACATATGTGCCTTTTTAATTTTCTTTTTTCTTTTTCGCTCTTCTTAAGCTGTGTTCTGGCTTCGCAGGATCCACCTTGTAGTCCCCCCGCCAAAGAGAAAAGCCTGCTGCCATTTCATGGATTCTAACTCAGAGTGACTCTCCAGGACAGAGAAGGACCACACCTTTGAGTTTCCAAACCTTTAAATCTTTTAAAAGCTGCAACGTGACTGGCAGGTTCACACTACTGACCTTGTGATTAATAGTGCAATGTATAACCAGTTAGCCACCATGGGTTCCTATACACCTTCCCTTGGGAATCCCTTAAAATCAAATTCTTTTTCAAGTATTGCTTATCTTTTTGTCTTATCTTGTAATTTGTAGGTCTGGATTCTTCTCATATTTAAAACCAGGATGATAAATTTATAAATTAGCTTAACTTAATAGCTGAAAATATAGTGGAACACCGTCTCTAAGACACTTGAGCTGATGTGGTCCATCCGATGCAATTTTCTGAATCAGTGCCCCAGACATCCCCAGGCGCAGGCCTAAAAACCAAGGCACCAAGGGAAAAAAATGTGTTGTTGTTGTTGTTGTTGAGCTGTATGAATAACTAAAACAAGGCCAAAGGCTAATTCAAGTTGAAGCTGAGGAAAATGAAAACAAGTTCACAAGATTAAAAAAAAGAGAGAGAGAGAGGCTTGAAGTGCATCCTGCCTGAATTTAGAGCTCATCTCCAAACACAGATTTGATGCACGGAGGACTAAGAACAGACACCTGACTGCCTATGCGATGACATCAAGAGCCTCGTACCAGAAGAAAGCAAAGAACATGGAGAAGACAGGAAAGAAAGACAAGACCACAGGAGCTAGCCAAAGAAACTTGATTGTAGAGTAGCTAATGGGAAGAAATACAAAATAAAAGAGCTGAACAGAAAATTTCTAAAGACAACTTGAGAAGACAAAGTAAAGCATTGTAATACAATGTGCAAAGACCTGGAGTTAGAAAACCAAGAACACACTCAGCATATCTCAAACTGAAAGAACTAAAGAAAAACGATTAGCTTCACGTTTCACGGTTGGATTCCACAGGCAAAATCTTGAATGATTCAGGAAACATCACTCTGTGTGTCAAATCTGGACAAGAAATGAGGAAGACTAGGGAAGGAGGGCTGCATTTGAATGATGGTGTTGGTGAAGATTATTGGAAGGATAAGGACAAACAGACCTATCTTGGAGGAAGTCCAGCCAGAATGCTCCTTAGAATGACGACTGTGGAAACTTGGACTCACATATACTTTGGAAATGCTTTCAGGAGAGACCAGGCCCTGGAAAAGGACATGATGCAGGTCGGTGAAAAAGAGGAAGACTCAACAAGATGGCTTGACAGAGTGGCTACAAAATTGGGCTCAAGCACAATAATAGTGAGGAAGGACTGGGTGGGACCCAGCCGTGTGTCATTCTGTTGTACACAGGGTCATATCAGTTGGGACTTACCAACAGGAGTGTCGGTGCCTCAAGGAACTATATTGGCACAGTCATTGAGAGCTGGGCTGCTAACCCCAAAGCCATTGGTTCGGACCCATCAGCTTCGCAGCGAGAAAGATTTGTCAGTGTGTTTCAACAAACATTCCAGTTTGGGAAACCCTGTGGGGCAGCTTTGTGATGGTGCCCTTGTGCGGTGACAATGAACTGATGCTTCGTCCATCCTGCCCCGAGCCTGTCTATTTTAATGTCAGGCTTTTCCCATCTCATCCTTTTCTCTGGAGGTCAGAGCCATTTTACAGCAGATAGGAAGCTTGAGGATTAGTTCCAGTTTCCCCTACCAACTATTCTTCAACCAGTAACTGATGGCAATCGATACGCCAATCTTTCCAGTCCTTTCCCCTGAGTTTGATTGTTCTGAGGCACACGGTCTGATTGAATCCTTGGGTTTCCAAAGGAGATCACGTTCCAGTTACTCACAGCAGAAATTGGCTTGATTATTGGCTGCTTTCTCTTTCCTGTCTCACTTCCACCCTCCTCCCCTTTTCCACGGTTTCCTGGAGTCACTTCTCCCCCAAACGCCTTGAACTTGAAGTCTTGTCTTGTGGTCTCCACCCGAAACCATGCACTGGATTCACTGTCCCATCAAAACCAGAGCCTCCGAAGGAAATTTGAAACTCCCTTCCCGTGAGGCTCTTTAGCTCCACTGTGATGAGGTTATTGGCAAGAAGAACTGAGTTTTTAAGTGTCCCTTAGGATAGGCACATGGGACCTTTGAAGGAGGAAAATTCCCTGAAAAATCCTGGTGAAACGCTTACTCAGAAATATAAAACAGCTGCTTTTTAAAATCCGATCAGAGAGGCTGGGAGTCCAGAGGGTTTTGACGGTTCCAACTTTGCACTCTTTTGCTGGCAAGATATTTCAGACTTGCCCGAGCTCCTGGGGTTACCATGGTATTTGTAAACAAAACTTTGTGGTCAACAAACTCTGGTGATACAACAATGCGAAGGGAAATTGGGGGAGAGGCAGGGTGCTCTTGCTGGGAAGAAGTCTTGTAAAAGGTCACAGATCCAGAAAGCAATGGAGCTGGCTGCTTTGCTGATTGGGCTTGGCCACATCCACTCATTGGAATCCTTCCCTCTCTTTCCCCCTCCCTTACCTTCCTCATTCCTCTGCAAAGAGGGAGGAGAAGTTAAAGTTAGACGTGGACAAGTCTCAGATTCTATGAGCAGAGGGATAACCGTAACTGAAGATCAAGGTGCAGTCGATTGCTTTCGCTGTTCTGGCCAAACCTTCTGTAGAACGCTTGCTGTTCTCCCGCTTCTGAATAAGCACTGATCATTATTTTGCACCTGCAGAACACTGGCTGGCTTCGGGTTCTGGAGAATATAAAGATGATTGAGCTACCACTCGGCTTCTATAGGGACTATTACCTAACGCGAGGACACTCCAAAGTAGCAAGCAACGACAAGCAGAGTGATGGACGCAACAGCAGCAGAATTTACTAGACACATGAGTCAAAGAGAAGGGAAACAAGATAGCCTGGGCCCTTTCGAAAGAACAGGGAGGAAGCATGATAATATTGAATGAACACTTACTGTGAGCTAGGTACATTCTAAGTACATGCAGGTGGCATAAAAGCCAGAGGACAGTTCTATTATCCCCAAGTGAGTTAACTAAGCTTGGTGTCCAAGCTCATGGTCCAGAAAATACTGTCTCAATGACTGCCCTGAGATGGCTTCAGTGTTAAGAATACAGAAAGTCAGTGTGGATGAGTGACCTTAAGCACACCGTGTGAATACAATGTAGATGAGTGTTCTAGATTTGTGACCACAATCCAAGATTTCCCAAAGCGAAACGCCCAGAGAATCCACACAAGCAAAATGACCCAAAATTCCCCTTTCAGGTGCTTCTTAAACACGGGAGAAAGATGTGGCAGCCAGCTTCCGTAAAGAGTCTTGTCTTGATAAGTGAGGCGATGGTTTATCCAGAAGTGCGGGGAAGGGAGTTGGGGAGCAATCAGTGGATGTGGGAACAGTGACAGAGAATTAGGGCTGATAGTGATGATGTGTACACAACTCCTTTTAGAAGCAGTTTAATTATGAAAATGTATATGTGAATATTATATCAAGAAAATTACTGAAAAAGTAAGAAAGAAACCAAACTTGATCTATGGTTACCGTGGGTGAAGGATGAAGAGGTTGTGCTTAGGGGGCATCGAGCTCATTTTAATGGTGGTGGAACAATTTGGAGAAGGATATCAAGAGTGGTTGTTCAACACAAAGAGTATAAACAACTATACCTGTAGAAATTGTTGACTTGGTGAATGTTTTGTTGTGTATATTTTTGCCAAAATGGACAAAAACTACATGAATAACAATCAGTATGGGGGAAAAGAAAATGTTCTAAAATTTATTGTGATAATGACTGTACAACTATTCTTGATGTGATCAAACTATTGAATTGTATATGCGGATAAAGTGCCAATAAACCTTTTTTTTCTACTTGTCTCAGAAGCCCTATGGGCCAATTCTACTCCATCCTAGAAGGTTGCTATGATTTGGAATCAGCATTCGGGGGTTTGTTTTTGTTTCTGGAACCTCTAACAAGCCCTTTCTCCTCCCAAACGTGGTGGTGAGGTTTATGCCCACAGAGACTTCTGCATTCGTTTAAAATAAGACAGAATTGCAAGAGTTTGCTTTTCTTGAGCAGACCTCTGACTCATGGCACCCCATAACAAAGGATCAAAATGCTACTTGGCTCTGCACCATCCTTATGAACCATGGCGGAGCACACTATTGTAATCAATATACTTTGTACTGGCTGATTTTGAGAAAGCGATTCCCTTTCTTCCTAGTCGATCTTAGTCTGGAAGCTCTGCTGAAATCTGCTCAGCAGGATCACATTATGCAAACCACTTCTGTCCCAGTAAGAAATTATGAAGCTGCAATTTTCATCCCCCAGGCTTCCTAGGAGGAGTCTTGGTGGCATAGTGGGTCAATTATTGGGCTGCTAACCATAAGGACCATGGTTCAAAACCACCAGTTTCTTCATGAGAGAGAGATGAGACTTTCTACCTCATAAAGATTTAGAGTCTCAGAAACCCACAAAGGCAGTTCTACCCTGTCCGATAGGGACACTATGAGTTGCAATCAATTCTATGGCACTGAGTTTGGTTTTGGCTTGGGGGTCTCTTAGAGCCAGACCAGTGTCTCTATCTGGAACATGGAAGGCTTTGAGTGTTTTGAAGTGGAAAAACTCCAAACAGGAATTCGAATGCTATACCTGGTCTGAGGCCAAGCCAGGAGACAATTATTTTCAAGAGGGAAAAAGATGCCAAGAAAGGATGCGTACATATCTAAACTAGAATGAGCTTTCTGAGAATGGAGAGTTGGGTGGCCTCCAGAGAAAAAGAGTCCTGACAAGAGCAAGCAGAAATGATTGAGAAGAAATGGATGTTCCGTGCATCGATGGGGAGGAATGTGAGTTGGTTGACTGCAATTTCAACAAGCAGACCTGGGGCCAGGATGGGAAAGGACCTTTTCCTCCAGTACCAAAATGGAGCTAAAGGAATGATCTCAGCCTTGGCCTGAGAAGTAGAAGGCTGAGGTACTAGCCAAAGGGACAGTAGCTTTGAATGCCAGGAGCGTCAGGCGAGAGGCCTTGGCCTGACAGAAGGAAGGACAGTGGGGAATGCTTGCAAGCTTGTTTAAAGGCTTTAAACTAAAGCCAGGCTACCGCGGGATGAACCCAGTTTTCCACAGCCCTCATGATGAGTGCAGCAACGTTGAGTCATTGAAAACCAGGCGTAGTGAAGAAAAGGGGGAAGTTGGCTTTCAGCATGCTCTTCTCCTCACTTTCCCCACCTCCTTTCATTAAGAAGAGTAAAAAATCCACATAGTTCGAGAGCCTCGTAGGTCTACAATGCTTGCTAGCAAACATTGAAAAGCAGCATTTAGTATGACATCACTTGTCTGCGAGGGACTTGGAAGTCTGACTCTAAAAAAGTCAACTTTTAATCAATCCTCCCTATTTCTGCGACATCGTTAAGTCTCTGTTTCCAGAGTGGGATTGTTGCTGCTGATTACCAAGTTTTGGGAGAAACCCTTGGTGGAAATTCACTCTTTGATTGAAAATCAGGAAAGGCGTGTGCGAGGGCTAATCCTGTTAGGATACTTATTTGATCTGTGAGCTAGGGAAATAATCCAAGAAGCAAGACTATATGAAGAAGACTGCAGCATCGTGATTAGAGGAAGGCTCCTTAATAATGTTAAGATATGCAGGTGATACAATCTTGCCTGCTGAAAGTGAGGAGAACTTGAAGCGCTTGCCTTTGAGGATCAAAGAACATAACCTTCACAGCCCAATGTAAAGAAAACCCAAGTCCTCACCATTGGATCCATAGATAACATCATAAAAAACAGAAAAAATGATGGGAAGTTATTAAGGGTTTCACTGTGTTTGGACCCACAATCAACATTCATGGAAACAACAATCAAGAGTTCAAATGGTGCGATTCTCCCACTTGTCATATCTGCTGCACAAGATTTCTTTAAAGTGTTGAAAAGAAAGGGTATCACTCTGAGGACTAAGGTACCTCTACCCAAAGCCATGCTATTTTTAAAATCATTTTGTTGGGGGCTCATACAACTCTTATCACAATCCATACATACATCAATTGTGTAAAGCACATTTGTACATTCGTTGCCCTCATCATTCTCAAAACATTTGCTCACCACTTAAGCCCTTGGCATCAGTTCCTCATTTTCCCCTCCCTTCCCGTTACCCCCTCCCTCAGGAACCCGTGGTAATTTATAAATTATTATTTTGTCATATCTTACACTGTCCGTCATCTCCCTTCACCCACTTTCCAAGCCATGCTATTTTTAATCAACTCATAGTCACGTGAAAGTTGGACAATGATTAAGGAAGACTGCAGAAGATTTGGAGCATTGGAGTTAGGATGTTGATGAAGAAGGGAAGAACAATGGATACCAGCAGAACAAGCAAATCGTCTTGGAAGAAGCATAGTCAGAATGCTCCGGAGAAGTGAGGATGGTGAGACTTGGTCTCACCTAGTTTGGACATAGGATCAAGACACACCAGTCCCTGAAAAATGAACCTCCTACTTGGAAAAGTGGAAGCTCATCCAAAAGGAGGAAGACACAGGAAAAGGATTGACATGGTGGCTGTAAGGATGGGCTCAAACAGAGCAACCATTGCGAGGATGGTGGAGGGCTGGACAGCGTTAAGTTGCCCTGTTTACAGGGTCTCTATGAGACAGAGCCCACTGACCAATACCAAACAATAGCAAGAATCAGACTGGTTCTGGAATAGGCAATACGGTTAGCTATTTCCCATCGCCCATGCTGCTCTTGGTGCCTTCTCTCAAGAACTACCAACCTCTTAGGTTTATGTCTTAAGAAAGTGGGGTGGGGGTGGGGGAGCTATATTCTGGCATTTTGAGTGGTGTTTGGGGAGAGAAAGAAAGAGGTTGATGGTGGTCAGAACTCTCCTTTTACTTTTTATCTTTAATTGAGTATAAAGAAAAACTAACTCTAGAAACCAACTCAATAGCAGTGGGATGTGGAATCAACGGAGGGTCTTTCTAGTTGGTTAGTCTGTCCAGCTAAGTCCCAGAAAGGCTGTTTCCTAGGTTCACGTTTTCAATGTGTCTGCCAGTCACAGCACTTTTAACTGGAGTGGGTTTCCACAGAGGGTTAAAGTACACAGGAATGGGAGGTGGGAAGGTTAAAAGCAAGACTACCCTTCCATCCTTTAGGGATACCTGTTCAACATTTGGAGTAATGAGTGTACTTAATCAAAACTCACTCATTGATTCTGACTCATAGTGGCTCTATGGGACAGAGTAGAATTGCCTCTTTTGGTTTCCAAGACATTAAATCTTTCTGGAAGCATACAGCCTTTTCTTTCTTCTGAGGAGTGACTGGTGGGTTTGAACCACTGACTCTGTGCTTCGCATCTTATGAGTAGCTCACTGCGGTACCAGAAGTCTTGTGAGCCCCCTTGATCTCTTCTATTTTGAAACAGCATTTTTCCCCCTGCAGTTTCTCTGAATCCACACTTTAAGATTTATATCAGGATCTCCAGGAATAGAAGTAATAGGAAGTACAACGACCAGGTGGAAAAATGCCGCCTGTTGAGGACGGGTTTCCAATAAAAGGCAGGGTTCCCCTGTTTCATTGATAAATGAATTCTTCCCTCCATGGTATCATTCAGGGAGAAGTCAATGAGAGGAAGCAAGGTAGCTGTATTTTTTTCTTCAACACATTGGAGAACGTAAAAAATTTGTTCCTGTGATGAAAGGAGCTTCAGGAGAGGAAGAAAATGTTCTTGATCTTCACATGTCCCACAATTGGGGACACATAGCCACATACTGTGGAAGTTACATAATCTGGTGTCAACTTGTGAAGGGGTGGAGTCTAGCCTGTCAATCAGATCACAGCGTGATGATCTCATTTGGAGGTACCACAGAGATAAGTAGCTCACTGGAGGCCAGATACACACAGACTCTCTGCTTCAGCTTCCTGCTGACAAGCCACATGGAGCTATGCTGATTGTAGCCAGAACCCTGGAGGCAAAGGAGTCACATGGAGACACACGCCAGTGCTGAGAAGCTTCCACCGCCACTGGATCCACAAGGCTTTCCACCCACTGGCCTGTGATCTTCCTGCATTCTGCATCATTACATGGTTGTGTGAGGTTAAAGAGGAATTTATGGGTTAATATTGATATATGGGGTAATATCGGACTTCTGGACTTGATCTGGACTGGGATGTTTTCTTAATGTACAATTGCTGTTTGATATAAAGTTATCACTTACACACATATGAGTGTCTGTGAATTAATTTCTCTGGTCAACCTGGACTAATACACATACCTTGGGGAGACTTGCCATCTTTCTTAGTGGGCTCTGGGCATTGAGACCTCCTAGGGCCAGGATCCAAAATGGAGCAGGAATGGAAAGGATGAATGCCAATGGAAAATTCACCTAGCTTTCAACTGGGCTAGGCCCTTGTTGACTTCCATAGTGTGAGGACAGAAATACTCCTATTTGGGTGAAATGGACACTGACATTTCTTGGCAGGTCTTAGCATCTCATGAACGAGGGAGTAGGGGGCACTTTGGAGCTATCACTTCAGAGCCAGGACGTGGAATGACTCTGGTGTGTCAAACGTAGGGTCGGGTAAAGCCTCCTGAACAGCTTCTAGGTAGTTCATGTGAGAATGTCCAGACCAAGTCTGAATGAGAGCTGGGTTGGTATTACCTATAATCATATTTTAGACAAGAGAGGGTTGACTGGTTTAACATTCATGATTTAGCATGGGGGTGGGGGAGTACTAGGCTTATTGAGTATTGGTAAGAGCCCATGGTCTAAAGGCAAGGTGACCAATGGGCACCCTGTGGAGACTGAGTAAGGCAGCCCACATTCAGTTGACCAGAACCTGACCAGATGGAGTTTTTTGAGCCTGTGAACTGGTGCATATTGTTGCTGACTTTATGGATGGCCTGTCCTGATTTGACTTTGCTTATGGATGCAGACTTCACAAGGTTCCAACTGGAATGAAGATTCTTCATGTCAGAAAATATGATTGTTTCCTCAGAGCACTGGGTGGCCAGTATATAAATTGGGCAGTATATAAATTGGATACTCAGAATTGGGGGGATAAAGGCATGAAGTGATTGGCTTACAAACTTTAATAGGTGGGGGAACATATTCACTGGATTATAGGATTAAGGTGTAGGTGTTACTTAATTGCAATTGTGAGGCTAAAGAATTATGTACACGCGCCAAGTTGGCAAGGGGTGGATTGAGGTAGTTAGTTTATTGTGCCAACTTGGCCAATAAACACACATGGGGTTAATTAAAGGGCAGAGGGATAAATGGCTCTGTGAGCCTCAACTTTCTAGTTCTTGGGTCTCTTGTTTGTGATGGTCAGACCAAGGTGCAGCTTCCTTAGCCAGTTCCCTGCTTCAGCTGGCAAGACTCACTTCCTTCAAGACATCCCCAAGGAGAAACTGCATGGACCTACCCAGATGCAGCCCTGAGTGCTAGAGCAGCCGTGTGGAGACCCCTGCCAGCGCTGAGATGATTACATGCTCACTGATTCAGCTTTCCTCCCGCAGCCGGCATCATTGAGTGTGTTTTGTGAGATGGAGGAGGACTTTGTGGATTGGTATACGACATATGGGTTAATGTTGGACCTGTGGGTTTGGGCAACACAGGGTTGCAATGTTTTTTTGATGCGCACTTAACCTTTGTATAAAACTCTCTCTTTTTTATACACGAGTTTCTGTGGATTTGTTTCTCTAAAGTACCCAGACTAACCCATACGTCTTATCCTCCAATCTCTGAAGGTCATTCCAGAGGCTTGGAGCAGCATTCCTCTGAATTATATAGACTTGAGGGGAGGAGGGACTAATGCAAATCCCAGAGCTTACCCAGGTGCCAGTTGGTTCTGGCTCACGGTGACTCCACCTGTGTCAGCATGGAACCATGCTCCAGGAAGTTTTCAACGGCTGATTTGTCAGAAGCAGATCTTCAGACTTTTCTTTGAAGGTTCCTCTGGATAGAATGAAATCTCCCTTTGATAGGTGCCCAGAGATCAAAGAACTGAGCTGGAGCCAATCTGAGCGGCATCATTTTATTTTCAGTGGGGCTTACACACAGGGCTGCTGTACGGTATCATGCAGAGTGGAGGGCTGGGCAGGACAGTTTCCACCGAGAGAAGTCACCCTGGGGGCTCTTTGGTTGTCTGTGGGGGGAAGGGTATCATTCCGGTGGGCAGATCACACAGGGAGTGACCTCTGAGGAGCAGCGAACATTTTCGGAGTGTTAACTCACGTCGCTACCACCATCTATCCAGTCTTTCCGAACGTACTTGGTTCCCAGAGGTTGGAGAGGCATTTAGCAATGCTCTTCCTTTCCTTGCCGGCGCCGGGATAACGCTGAGTAAAAATGATGGTAGCTTCGCGTCGATCTCCGTGTGCTTTCTCTCATTTCCGCGTCCCGCTGTAGGATTGTCCTGCAGGCATCTTCTATTCGATCCCTTGCTGGCGAGGAGCCCGAGTTGCAGGGAGGCTGAGTAATTGGCCCGGCACCCAGCAGCCTGTGTGTGCAGCTCACCGCCCCAGGCCACGTCTCCTTGAGTAACAGATGTATGTAAGAGGATTAATAGATGAACATTTGCCCGAGGGACTGAGATGTTGCAAGATGTGGGCCTCATCTGTGGATGAAGAGCCAAGCAAGACTGAAGGGGAGAAAAACGAGGAGCAAACCGTACGACACAGATGCACTTCTCCTTTATTTCCCCTGCCTGCCTGCCTGCCTGCGATAGCCTTCCTTTGAAGTCTCCCACCTCCCTGCCTCCCGCCTGAGCCAGGGCCCCTGGCCGAGGCCAAGAGGGAGTCCGGGCCCCATCAGGTTTGCCTCTGTGCACAGCCTACTGACTTCGTGGGGCCTGATCCTCGATGTCATTAGCACCGGCAAGGGTGCCCAAGGGGACCTACCCACCCAGATCATACCGACAGTGAACAAGTAATCACTGACGGTTGCGACATCTCAAATGCCCCAGGGACTTGGCAAGCTGTGGGAGAAGGGGCTTCTTGGTCTCACGGTTCCTCTTCGGAGTGGCGCCAACCCCTGACAGGCCAGTGTTTGTTGGGCAGGTATTATAAGCGCGGCGGCCCTGTGCTGGGGTCTAGCTGACCCACGCCGAGGACAAGGAGACCCTTCACGCCACACAATGAAATCTGGGTCACACTGGGCCCTTCCTTGTACTCTTATTCACCCAAGAATAGCCGCATGCCTCCCAGCCAGGCAGGTCCTGGGGAGAAGCAAACGGTTCGGGGAAGAGAGAGTGACAGCAACGTCAACCTGCCCTTCCCCAGGCCCGTGCCCGGAATCTGGCTCTCCTTCCTTTCCTCCTGCAAGGAAGCAGGGGACACGTTTCAGAGGGAGCTTGCGTGGCAGCCACGGAGCCGTCCAAGAGTGGCTGGCTCCCAGGAAGGCTTTATTGTATTGGCTGCCTTCCTTCAGCTGCCAACTTTTTTGGATCCAGGAACGGCCTGGACTCACTGGCACTAGGATTTTCTTTACCACACACCGGGAAACAATCCCAAACAGTTGGACCAACAGCTGAGGTTTGGCTATGGAAGGGGATAGGAAGAGCAAAGGGGTGAAAGGCAACGAAAGAATTCAGAGCCCGAAGGAGAAAGTGTATGTCTGCCAACTTCTTCAGTGAGCTCACAGGCCCTTGAGCAAGTAGGCTGAATTAGGGAGGGGCTGGGCCATGGCAGAGCAACTAAGCCTGAGGAGAAATGGAGGGAGGGATGTAGCAGTTGTGTGTGTGTGTGTGTGTGTGTGTGTGTCCTCATAGGTATCCTTTGCCCTCTAACCACCGAAATGCCTGTCATCATAGACACAGTTCTTGCACGGACCTCCTACTGTCCATCGTGAAGAGTCCCTTGAAGACCTCTACAGACACCACTCTTGGAAAGGCCACTGCCCTTGATTCTGACTCATGGCACCCCCAGAGGGCACAGGAGACCAGCCCCACGGGATTTCTAATGCTGTGGCAGTTACATAATTTGTCACCTTGCGATGGGGTGGAGTCTAGCCTGTCAATCAGGTCATAGCCAATGAGGCCTCTGTGTGGGCATGGCCTTCTCCTGAGGATTCTGGGGATTCCTGTATTCCTCCTAGGAGGCGGGACACACTCTCTCTGCTTGTCTCCCCACGAGACATTCCTGTTGACAAGCCTCATGGAGACACCCTGATAGAGGCAGAGCCCTAGAGCTAGAGGAGCCACATTGAGACCCACACCAGTGCGGAGAGCCTCCCACCGCCCCTGGATCCACAAGACTTCATCTTCTGGCATTGTGATCTTCTTGCAGTAGGCATTATTGTATGGCAGTCCAAAGAGGAGTTTATGGACTGGTATTGGGCATTTGGACTAATATTGGATTTATGGACTTGAGCTGGACTGCACTGATTTCTCAAAATACAATTGCTCTTTTATATAAGTCTCTTTCTTATACACATGTGAGTGTCTTTGAACATGTTCCTCTAGTCAACCCAGACTCATACAAATGCTGAAATCCTTATCCAAAGCTGAAATCCACTGCCAGGTCTTTCTCCTGCAGAGTGGCTCGTGGTTTGGAATCACTGGCTATTGCAGCCCGGCCATGAGCCTGAACTAGGCCCTTTATAAATGCCTCACAGGACCTACTGGAAGGAGTCCCCGGCTTTGCCAGTGCTATCACAGTGTGGTTGGGCTGTCGATGGGTACAGAGTGTAAAAGCCATATCTTGGGTTCCAGAACGTTCAGTCCTCATCACAATCATCTGGCCCCATGAGATTTTGTTTCTTCCCATGCCATGAATTTCCCCATGTGCCTTGTAATATGACTTCCCTTGGGATCTCTTTACCAGGCCTGTGTTCTAAGTGACACTATGTTCTCATGCAGTGTTTCTGGTAGTCTGACTTCTTTGGCTGAGGCCCAAGGAGGGCCTCCGTAACCCTGTACTGTGAGCCAAGGAAAGTCATGCTGTGGCAAAGATCCTGTGAAGCAAGAATGCCCAGTTGAACGCTTTGAAGAAATTTTCAGAAAATTGTGTAAGTCTTCCAAGTTTGCCGCCACCGACTGCGACTTTTCGTCTTCTACCGTCCCCACCCACATTATTAGTGAGAGTCTCCGCCCAGTCAGAACCACATTCCAGTCTCCTCCTGATCTCCGAGGGGAGGAGGGAATCCACACCTGGCGCCAATTATAGCGACATGCCGTTTACCCACCACAGAATTCCTCAGGGAACCCAAAGAAGTAAATTAAAGGAGAGGCTTAGTCCACGGGGCTCTGGCTGACATGATTTAGAATTTTGGACTCCTCCTGGTGAACACTAGTCCAGGAGAGGAGGGAAGCCCACTGTGAAATCATCGGAGGATGTGGAAAGAAAGAAGGATTTGGGGTTCTTCCATCTGAATGCTGATGGAAGAAAGCCAAGTCAGTCTGCTCTGAAGGTGACCTGACACAGGGTAGGACTAGGGTGGCCCTCGGTGGGTCCATAGATAGCCATGGGAATTTGGTCATCCCCTCCCATACCCATATCCTTTGTGGCACCACATTCTCTGTAGAAGAAGCAGGCTGTGGGCTTGCCCACAAGGGTTCTGTTCTATTGCATTGTACAGGGTGGAGATCTTCCCACATGGAAGACTCCCGACGACTGGAGCTTAGTGTAGAGCAGTTGGGTGGGACGATGCAGGGACATCAGGATTCTAAGGCACCTGAAAGGCTGAGGATGTGACTTCTTTTGTCTGGATGCTGAATGTGGCTACTTGGGGACTCTGTGTAATATATTACCATCACCTACCTTTTCACAGTGTTTTTAGGCCTTGGGGTACTTAAGCATTATCTGAGGATATTCCCTGGTTGATATTTCCAGGGATTCTGGTTCAGCAGGACTGAAGGATATGCAGTCAGAAGCAGGGGCTCTGTGAGAAACCCAGGAGTCTGAGTTGTGTAAATGGTTAACAAAATTTGGGGAGGGTTAAAGGGTGACATGTGGATTGAACTGTGTTCCCCAAAATGTGTATTCTAAATGCTAGCCTCTTATGCCTGTGTCTTGGATCAACCTCTTCTGAGAGATAACAGAGATTGAACAGTTGAACAGAGCCGAGGTGGAGGGAAGAGTGATACCAATCTACATAAAGATGTCCCAGGAGCAGGTCCTCGGAAGAGACCAGGAGATCTCTCCAAAGCTGACACAGGAAGACTTCCCTTTTCGAGGAACTTCCAACCTCCTGTGAGAAAATAAATTTCTGTTTGACCGTCATCCACCTGAGGTATTCAGGTTACAGCCTCGCTAGATCACGAAGAGGCCAGCTGACCTGTTTGGAAGTGAGAATGAGAGTGGGGGAGGCTGATGGGCTCAAAGGGCTGACCTCACATGCAGCAGCCTAGCTGGTAACCTGCAACACTCAAGCTTTCCCTCAGAGCCGAACTAAAGGGATGATGGCAATTAAGGGCGCCATTTTTGACCTCTTGCTGGGTGTTGACTCTATAGTGGTTCTTTTGTTTTTCTGTATGCTTCCATTTTGAAAACCTGGCAAGAAAACCGTCTGTTCTCCATTCAGTAAGCCAGACGACTGGCTGTCTCTGTAGTTTGCATACTGACCACAGAGGACAGAGTCACGAAGAATAATCAGATCTGTTTGAGAGGACGTCTTCACACACAGAATGATTTTGACTTCCATAAAGGAAAAAAAAAGTAAAATAATTGTTTCAGGATACCAGTAGGTCCTGAAGACAGAAAGCATCTGAAGCAGACTCAATGCATTTGCATGATGGTCCTGGGGAAGGCTATTGAGGGCACCATGGACTGCCAGAGAGCAAATGAAATTTGACTTGGACCAAGCACAAGCAGAATGCTCCATGTAAGGGGATCTTGAGCCCTCATCTCACATTTTGGGACATGTCATTAGGAGAGACCAGCCCCTGGAGAAGGAGATCGAGCTTGGTCAAGTGGCAGGGCAGTGAACAAGAGGAAGACCTCCAGCAAGATGCATTGACGCCATGGCTGCAACAATGGGCAGGCCTGTAACGATTGTGAGGATGCCGTGGGACCGGCAGTGCTGCACTCTGTTGGGTGACAGGGTGGAACTGACTTGGTGACGCCTCACAACAACAGTGCGGTGTGATACATCGTCTCCAAACTAAATAGCTTGAGACAAAACCCACCTTTCTCATCTCTCATGATTTCTGTAAGTCAGGAATTAAGGAGTCACTCAGCTGGACAATTCTGCCCAAGGGGCTGCGTGAGATTGCAGCCAAAAGCCTCCTCAGCCTCTCCCGATGTGAACTTCTTCATAAAGCTGCCGCATGGGCCCCAAAGACTTAGCAGCTGCTTTCCTCCAGTGGCAGTGGTTCAACGGAGGGCAAGAGGGACCCCCAAATGTGTTCTATGCGACAGCCCGCGAGGCTACACATCGTTCCCACAATCTCCTCCCGGCTAGCTGCATCATTCTTTTCCATGCAGGAAGAAAGGCTCATTGGTTGTTGAGCAGTGGTTCTCAACCTTCCTCATGCCGCAACCCTTTCATACAGTTCCTCATGTGGTGGTGACCCCCAACCATAACATTATTTCCATTGTTACTTCACGACTGTACTTCTGTTACTGTTAGGAATCGTAAGGTAAATATCTGGTATGCAGGATGTATTAGGCGACCCCTGTGAAAGGGTTGTTCCACCCCTACAGGGGTAGCGACCCACAGGGTGAGAACCGTTGTTGGAGACCTTTGTGGAAGTCAGATACTTAGTTTTGTTTACTTATTTTTTTCGTCTGCAGCACTTTGATTGCTGCATTCTTTAGGGGCCTATAGAGTCCTCGGTCCATAGACATGGACTTTCATGCAGGTTAACATCTGACAAGAGCACCTGTGCTAGTCTGGTACTTCAGAGAAACAAATCCACAGAAACTCATGATAAGAGAGAGTTTTATATAAAGGCTAAGTTCACATCAAGAAAACATCCCACCCAGTCTGCCCAAGCCCACAAGTCCAACATTAACCCATATGTCCGACACCAATCCACCAAGTCCTCTTCCATCTCACAAAAGGCAAGCAATGATGCCGACTGCAGGAGGAAAGCCGAATCAGTAAACATGTGAGCATCTCAGCACTGGCAGGGGTCTCCACACGGCTGCTCCAGCATATCCTGCAGGAAGTGAGCCTTGCCAGCTGAAGCAGGGAACTGGCTAAGGCAGCTACACCCTGGCCCGACCATCAGAAAGCAAGAGACCCAAGAACTACAAAGGAGAGGCTTACCGAGCCATTTATCCCTCCACCCTTCCATTAACCCCACATGTGTTTATCAGCCAGGTTGGCACAATAAACTAACTACCTCAGTACCCATTTCAGAATAAGGTGGTGTAGGAGCGGGCTGGGATAACAAGGCCCATTGGGTTCACGACAAATTGTGTCATGCAGAAGGAGTTGGCCTCTTGCAAAATTGAAGACCTCTTCTAGCAGTACACCTAAGCACCATTCCCAAGGCGGTACTCTGCTAATGCCACTGCTTGGCTAGCAGTTTGCTCTGGTACGACACTTTGTGTGTTGTTGTGATGCTGGTGTTTCAAAAAACCAGTAGGGTCACCCAAAGAGAAAAAGTTTTAGCAGAGCTTCCACACCAAGAACAGACCACAAAGTTGAGAGAGGCTAATTCTGAGGAATTAGAAACTGACAACCCTCTGTGGATAGCATCAAAACACCATCAGCTACTGAAAACCTCATGGACAGAAGCAGAACACTGTCAGAGGTAGTGCCTCAGGATGAGCCCCTCAGGTCAGAAGGCACTCAAAATATGACAGAGGAAGAGCTGCCGTATCAAAGCAGAGTCTACTCTAACATGGGAGGAGTATAATGCAGTGCCTCATCAACAAATCAAGGTCACAACGACTTTCCTCTCGTCATCCTTGTGCATTCCAGCAGTTTTCCCTGTAGTACATTTGTGTAGATTGTGAACATGCTGAGGTGGTGTTGATTTGTTGATCCAATCCCATTTCCAATCCTCTTCTCCTGAGCTACTTCAAACCATGCACAATCATGTGACAGAGCGTTGGATTAAGAGACAACAAGCAGACTGGGGCTAGCTGTTCTCGCTTCTTTCCTACTGCGCTGTGACAGATGTGGACATGTCTGAAGCATCCATGTGAGGACCACAGGGCCAAAAGAGTGCAACAGAGTACCTCGGTACCTTTCTACGATAGGAGCAACGCGTCTTTTGTTGTTTTCACAATAGGTGCATTTTCTTTGGGCATGTGAGTATATGTGTAGGGAAATGTTAATCAAGGAAAAGGGAAAAAGGAAGTATAATAGAACTTAAAACTCCTATACATGATCCTATTTTTAAATTATGTGCAAGCATACCTGTATATACTTTGATATATACAAAAATTAAAGAATGATTAAATATTAAAAATTAATAAGATGATATATTTGCCGGTTTGACCCATGTTGGCATAATATTGCTCAGGGATTTTGTAATTAACTTATTTGGTTATGCTCCATTTGAAAATATTAAATATTGTGTAATTTTTCCCTTTCTTACTTTTTTCAACATTTTATTAGCGGCTCATACAACTCTTATCACAATCCATACATATACATACATCAATTTTATAACGTACATCTGTACATGCTTTGCCCTAAACATTTTCGAAGCATCTGCTCTCTTCTCCCCTTAAGCCCTTTGCATCAGGTCCTCTTTTTTCCCCTCCCTCCCCACTCCCCCATGAGCCTTTGATAATTTATAAATTATTATTTTGTCATATCTTGCCCTATCTGGCATCTCCCTTCACCCCCTTTTTGGTTGTCCGTCCCCAAGGGAGGAGGTCACATGTGGATCCTTGTAATCGGTTCCCTCTTTCCAACCCACTCACTCTCTACTCTCCCAGTATCGTCCCTCACGAGCCCTGGTCCTGAAGGTATCATCCACTCTGCATTCCCTGTGCCTCCAGCTCCTATCTGCACCAGTGTACAACCTCTGATCTATCCAAACTTGCAAGGTAGAATTCAGATCGTGGTAGTTGGGGTGGGGGGAGAGGAAGCATTTAGGAACTGGAGGAAAGCTGTATTCTTCATCGGTACTACATCGCACCCTCACTGACTGATCTCCTCCCCTAGAGCCCTCTGTGAGGGGGATCTCCAGTGGTCAACAAATGGGCTTTGGGTCTCCACTCTGCACTTCCCCCTTCATTCACTATGGTAAGATTTTTTTTTTCTGATGATGCCTTATACCTGATGCCTTCGACACCTCATGATCCCACAGGCTGGTGTGCTTCTTCCATGTGGGCTTTGTTGCTTCTGAGCTATATGGCCGCTTGTTCACCTTCAAGCCTTTAAGACCCCAGACACTATCTCTTTTGATAGCCGGGCACCATCAGCTTTCTTCGCCACATTTGCTTATGCACCCGTTTGTCCTCCGCGATCGTATCATGGAGGTGTGCAGCCAATGATATGATTTTTTGTTCTTTGATGCCGGATAACTGATCCCTTTGGGACCACGTGATCACACAGGCTGCTGTGCTCTTCCATGTGGGCTTTGTTGCTTCTGAGCTAGATGGCCGCTTGTTTATCTTCAAGCCTTTAAGACCCCAGACGCTATCTCTTTTGATAGCCGGGCACCATCAGCTTTCTTCACCACATTTACTTGTTCACCTGCTTTGGCTTCAGCAGTTGTGTCGGGAGGGTGAGCATTATAGAATGTCAATTTAATAGAAGAAAGTATTCATGCATTGAGGGAGTGCTTGAGTAGAGGCCCAAGGTCCTTCCGCCACCTTAATACTAAACCTATAAATATAGACACATAGATCTACTTCCCCATCCTCATATATATATTTGCATGTACATGTCTTTGTCTAGACCTCTATAAATGCCATTTGCCTCCTAGCTCTTTCCTCTATTTCCCTTGACTTTCCTCCTGCCCCACTATCATGCTCCGTCCCCACCTGGGATATAGCTATACCTCTTCTTTACATTACCTTACCCTTGATCATTCCCTACCAGGCCTGCCACTGCCCCCTCACAACCAATTTGGATCCCACATTGTTCCCTTGTCCCTGGGTTAGTTAACACTACTTCCTTACCCCCAACCTCCCCCTATCCCAAGTCCCCCCGAACTGTCGGTCCCATTGTTTTTCCTGCAGATAGTTCATCCAGCCTATCTTATTTAGACAGACCTGTGGAGATAATAACATACACAAAACAAGACAGAGGAAAACAAAGCAACAGTATACAAGAAAACAACAACAAACCACTGACAAAGAACAAAACAAAACACATCAACAAAGAAAAGCTTGCAGTTAGTTCAAGGATCATTTGTTGGCCATTAGGAGTGTTTCCAGTCCAGTCTGTTGGTGCCCCTTTCTTACTTTTTAAAAATACTTAGATTTTATTCTCGTATTGTTCATTTTCTTTTCACTATATCTTCATTCCCTTTTGACATTTCCTTCCCTCTACTGACTTAAAGTCATTTGTTTACTTTCTTTTCTTTAAAAATATCATTTTATTGGGGGCTCATACAATTCTTATCACAATCCATACACACATCATTCTCATAACATTTGCTTTATACTTGAGCCCTTGACATCAGCTCTTCATTTTCCCTCTCCCTCCCTGCTCCCCCCTGCCTCATGAACCCTTGATAATTTATAAATTATTATTATTTTGTCATGTATTATACTGTCTGACGTCTCCCCTCACCCACTTTTCTGATGTCCATCCCCCAAGGAGGAGGTTATATGTAGATCCTTGTCATCGGTTTCCCCTTTCCATCCCACCTTCCCTCTACCCTCCTGGTATCACCACTCTCACCACTGGTCCTGAAGGGATCATCTGTCCTGGATTCTCTGTGTTTCCATTTCCTATCTGTACCAATATACATCCTCTGGTCTAGTCATATTTGTAAGGTAGAATTGGGACCATGATAATGGTGGAGGAGGAAGCATTTGGGAACTAGAGGAAAGTTATGTGTTTCATCATTGCTACCCTGCACGTTGACTAGCTCATCTCCTCCCCATGACCCTTCTGTAAGGGGGTGACCCTTCTGTAAGGGGGTGTCCAGTTGCCTACAGATGGGTCTTTCTTTGATCTCCACTCTGCACTCACCCTCATTTACATTTTTTTCTTTGATGCCTGATATCTGATCCCTCAACCCCAGACGCTATATCTTTTGATAACAGGGAACCATCAGCCTTCTTCACCACATTTCCTTATGCACACATTTGTCTTCAGTGTTCATATCGGGAAGGTGGCACCCACTGATATGAATTTTTGTTCTTTGATATCTGATAACTGGTCTCTTCTACACCTTGTGTGCTTCTTCCATGTGGGCTTTGAAGCGTCTGAGCTAGATGGCTGCTTGTTTACCTGCAAGACTTTAATTCCCCAGATGCTATATCTTTTTATAGTCAGGCACCATCAGCTTTCTTCACCACATTTGCTTATGCACACATTTGTCTTCAGCAATCATGTCAGGAAGGTGTCTATCATGGAATGACAATTTAATAGAACAACATGATCTTGCATTAAGTAAGTACTTGAGTGGAGGTCCAATGTCCATCTGCTGCCTTAACACTAAACCTATAAATATGCGCACATAGATCTATTTCCCCACCATCCTATGTAAATATATTTACATATGCACATGCCTGTATTTAGACCTTTATAAGTACCCTTTGTCACCTAGTTCTTTTCTCTATTTCCTTTTACTTTCCTCTTGTCCCATTATCATGCTCAGCCCTCATTTAGGTTTCAGTAATTTCTCTTGGTTACATTGCCCTTGATGAATCCCTACCAGGCCTCTCACACCCTCCTTGCCACTAATTTTGGATCACGTGTTGCTCCCTTGTCCTTGGGTTGGTCAACACCACCTCCTTCCCTCTGCGTCCCCCTCTCCCATGTCCCCCAGAACCATTGGTCCCATTGTTTTCTCCTCCAGACTGTTCATCCAACCTATCTTAGCTAGATAGATCTGCAGAGATAATAATATGCACTAAAAAACAAGGCATAGCAAGACAAAGCAACAAAGGAGACACAACGATGACAACAAAAAAGAAAACCTATGACCCAGAAAATAATTAATTAATTTAAAAATAAAGAAAAAGAAAATATTTTTTAAATTTTTAAATGAAAGAAAAACCTGTAAATAGATCAAGGTCTGATTTTTTACCTCTAGGGTTGTCCTCCAGTCAAATCTGATGGGGTGTCACACTTTGGCCTCAGAGTCTATCCTTTGCACTCCCTCATGAGCTCCCTGCTCTACCACCTCCCCTCCCCCCACAATGTTGCTCTGGTGCATTCCTTTAGCGTTTTGCATCGGTGTAGCAGGGTCAGTCCAGGCCAATCCCAATGCTGAGTCTCCAGTGTTGTCCCCTGTGGGGCCAAGGGGTCAGCAAGGGACATCGTGTCTCATAGCGGGATCAGCCACATGGTCCACTCTGTGCATTGGCTGCTTGGAGCCGGGATATCTTCTTCCAGTCCTGGTGAGCCAGGATGTGCTCCACTCTTCCTTCCTCCCCCTTCATTTGCTCCCTTGTGCTCTGATCAGACCTGTCCCTCTCCCCTAGCTGCAGCTTCAGTGCCATCCTCTAAAGTACATTCTTCTGCGGGGAGGGGCAGTTGTCTACGTAGCTGTTATTGGGGCCTAGCCCTCAAGCCCCTTCCTTTGTTCCCCTCTCCATGCTTGCAAGCTGCATTCACATCCTGGAACACCGGATTTAAGTCTGGTCCCTCTTTCCCTGTGGAGACACAAACAATACCCTCCCCTTAGGTAGATCAGTGCCCTATTCCCCTACCACACTTTTTTTTTTTTTTGCCTTTCCCCACCCTCTCCTTTTGCGTTGGCTACCATATGTACCCCTGGGTTTGGTCTGGCCCCTGCCATTCTACCTGTACCTCAACCCCGGAGTGTTTGTATACAGTAGCTTTTTCCCTGTGCCCCTTTTGCATTTTTCTTTTCTTTCTTTTTTATAATCTTACTTCAGCAGACTCATGTAGTACTTGTGCTTTTGTGCTTGGCTTACTTCACTTAGCATAATTTCCTCCAGTTCTTCCCATGCGGCGATATGCTTCATGTGTTCATCACTGGTTTTTAGCGATGCATAGTACCCCATTGTATGTATGTACCACAGTTTTTTTAACCCATTCGTTTGTTGATGGAAATTTGGGTTGTTTCCAACTCCTTGCAATTGTGAACTGTGCTGAAATGAACACTGGAGCACAGATGTCTGGCCGTGGTTTGTTTCTTGCTTCTTCTGGGTATATGCTCAGTAGGGGGGATTGCTGGGTCATATGGTAGCTCAATTTCCATCTGTTTTAGATATCGCCAAATCGATTTCCATAATGGCTGCACATACCTACAGGTCCACCAGCAGTGGAGGAGAGTTCCTATCTCCCCACAGCCCCTCCAGCACTTGTTGCTTTCTGATTTTTTGCATCGTGGTTTCTTTGAGGGTGTTAGTTGGTATCTCATAGTTGTTTTAATTTGCATTTCTCTTATGGCTAATGATCGGGAACATTTTCTCATATGTTTGTTGACCATTCGGATTTCAGATTCTGTGAAATTTCTGTTCAGGTCCTTTGCCTGCCTCCTCAGTAGACAGTTAGTTTTTCTCTTATTGTAAGCTTTCAAAATATTGCAGATTTTAGTAATAAGGGCTTTGTCTGATGTATAATTGCTAAAGATGTTTTCCCATTCAGTGGGCTCTCTTACTACTTTCTTGGTGAATTCTTTTGATGTACTCAGGTGTCTTATCTTCAGTATATTCCACTTGTCTATTTGTGACTCCTCTGTATTTGTAATCTTTCCTATTTCTGATGGCCTATGTATTCCCTGTGCCAAGGTTCTCAGGTTTGTCCCAATTCCCTCATACTGCCTTAATTGTTTGGAGTTTTATCTCAAGGTCTGTGACCCACCTTAAGTTTATTCTTGTGCATGGAGTGAGGTAAGGGTCTTGCTTCATTTTTCTGCATATAGATATCCATTTTTTCCAGCACCATTTATTGAAGAGGGCATCTGCTTCCCATTTGACATATTTTTGGTCCTTATCAAAGACCAGATGCCCATATGCTGATGTTTTTATTTCTGGGTCTTCAGCACTTTTCCACTGGTCTGAATAGCTGTCGTTGTACCAGCACCACACTGTTTTGACTACCGTGGCCATATAATGCGTGCCAATATCAGGTCTTCTTGTTAAATATGCAATCACTAATTTTCAGCTTAAAAAAATCCTGTCTCAAAGATAAATTTTGATATCATGCAAATGGCAATGGGCTACCATCCTCTCCCCTGCCCCTGGTCTAAACCAGAGGGTGGATTACAGGTCTCATTTTCTGTGCACTTGGCAAAAGTCTGGAAAGAGGTGGAATGGTAGGCATTTGGAAAGTAGTTCCCCAGCCAATCATGGAGCCCAGAACCCTCCCAATGTTTAAACCAGAGTAGGCGATCACCACCAGGTGGCACCCAACCTCTGGAAGGACTGCCATGGATTCACAAATTGAAACAAATCCTCCAGAACTTGGCCATGGGAGCACTCATCTTGGTCACTGCACTAACACATACCAATGGATCAAACAGTGTACATGATTCGGCTTGGGATCCACTTATCGCCATAACAATGTTTTATTGTGTAGGCATTTCTTTCTCCGTTGTGGGCTCCATCTGCCTGAACTGTATTGGTCGATTGTCTTTTCATTATCATTCACTTTTAAATGTTGTGCACTTCCTGTTATTATTCCTTAATACATGAATAGAAGTGCATTTCTTAGCTTCAAAATTAATGTTTCGTTCTCTCTTGTGTGATTTCTATCTTTATTACAATGTTGTCTGTGAAAGTGATCAATGTAATTCATTAATGTGAAGATTCGCTTTCTGGCTTGATACATGGTCATTTGGTGGTATAAATACCCCAAATAGATTTAAAGCAAATATATATACCTTACTAGGATTAGAGTTCTTTATAAAACTTATGAGCTCAAACTTCATAATTATTTTATTCATGTCTACACACTTACTAAATTCGCTTTATGTCTCCACTATAAGTATGGGTCTATCAGTTTCCCCCCTTACTCTCCTGTTGCTTCATCACTTTATTTTTTCCCTTTCTTTGATAGACAGTGTATTAACTACACATGTGGTGAGCATTATTACGTCTTCCTGGTAAAGCATTCCTTTTTGTCCTTAGTAATGGCCTTCCTTTTCTCTAATAAGAATTTTTCCTTAATTCACAGGAACTCTATAGGACAGAGTAGAAAGACTCTGGAGGGCCTCTGAGTTTGTTTTACTGGAGCAGAAAGCCTCACCTTTCCCCCTTGGGGTGATTGGTGGATTTGAACTGCCAACCCTTCATTTAGCAGCCCAAAAAGTAACCCACTATGCCATCAGAGCTCCCAAATGACTTATAGCTGGGTTAATAAAAAGTATAATCAGCCAAAATTACATTAATAGAATATTTTAATCCATTTATATTTATTGTGATTACTGATAGACTTACATCTATTATTTAATGTATTTTTATCATCATCTTTTTATTCATTTTTTCCTCTTTTTATTTCATTATTGTATTTCTTTGAATCATTCCTTTACCTCTTTCTGCTGGTTGCCTCCTTTGACTGCTAACTGAAAGGTCAGAGATATGAAGACACAGGCTGCTCTCAGGTAAGAAAGGTTGACAGCCTTGGAAATCCTAGGAAGAATGTCTAGCCCATCCTGACGGGTTCTTATGAATCATAATGGACTTGATGTCAACAGACTTGAGATTTTTAATATTTTTCCCTGTTTAAAAAAAATCTTCTCAATTTAAACATATTTCTCTGCTCTGATAATTCTGTCATATGTTGAATCAGCTGATGCTCCTGTTCCATACTTTCTCATCGTATGTTCAGTCATGTTAAAAGTTACTTTGAAAAGGACGCTTTTATTTATTTATTTCTGGTAAGATTCCCATGCACCTTCGATGCGGGTAACTCCCTGTACAGTAGGCATGTGTTTAATTCTCATCATATTCCTGTTCTTTCCACTGGACATGGGTCGGTAATTGTGTGAATTTCTTACTTGAAGTTCTTTTAGCAGGTAAGTACTTTAAATTCATACCCCATAGCCCTCTTGGGTTTGGGACTTCTCACAAGATTTTTTTTTTTTTTTGGTTGTTGTTTTTCTTCCCACCAGAGCCTTCCTTTCTTGTTGCTTCTTGGGCAGTAATCAGAGCTCTTCTAGACTTCTTTTCAGACCCTCGAAGAATTTCTGAGTGTCCCAGTTTTACACAGAGGCCTTAGTTCCACCCTGAACAGTCTTCAGGCCAAATTAACTATGGGGCCTTGCCCAAGCCCAATTCTTTCTTGATCTCCTTCTCTGTCTTCTGGAGCTTCCATTTCTGATTTTGAATTAGAACTATCAGCTTTCTCACAAACTATGTATTTTAAAGTCTTAAAATATTTATCCACCATTTACATGTATTTATAGTGGGAAGATTTTTTTAAAGTCAAGTTTCCATATTGTCAGTATTGAAGGCCTTCATTCTCATATTTTGGCCATTTTTTGCTCCACATACATGAATTTGTCCAAATTCCCTCCTGCTCTCATTGATCTAGTACCCAAGGAAGTGGGGCAAGTCAGAAACAGGAATCTGCCCATCCAAGTTCCCTTTTCCATATTGATTACATCATTCCTCTTAAGCAATTTTAGAAGGACGGAACTTGAGGAACCTTGAAATCTTCTAGCATGATACACTTGTCAATCTCATCAGGGGTCCAAGGCAGGGCGAGATCCAGCGATTTGCCGGTCGTGGAGCTAGGACTGGGATTCTGGATTTTCGACTTTCCGTTGGGAACTTTTTCAAAATCACTATCTTTGTCTTGGTGTGAAAGAAGAGCCACTGAGCTTAGAATTAAAAAACTATGATTTGAATGCCAGGTTACTTGCTTATTAGTTGTTTGATCTTGAACAAATTGCCTATCCCTTTTGTTCTCTGGAGAACAAAACCCATCGACACGAGATTTTTCTGAGCATTAAATGATTCAGCAGATGTGAATGTTCCTAGACTTTTTAATTTTTAACTTTACTATTGAATCAGTTCTGCCTGGTGGCGACCCCACGTATGTCAGTATAGAACTCCAAAGGGTTTTTAGTGGCTAATATTTTGGAAGCAGACAGCAAACCTTTCTTCTGAAGTGCCTCTGGGTGTCCTCCAGCCTGTATCCTTTCAGTTAGCGGGTGAGCATGTCAACCGTTTGCACTACTCCAGCTCTCCTCCTAGTTGTGCATTGTCATTGAGTCATTTCTGATGCTTGGATGTCCAGTAGGCCTGAGCTTCGAGGACTATGACCTCGCAGAAGAGGATTACCAAGCTTGTCTTCGGAGGCACTTGTAGTTGGGCTCAAACCTCCAGTTTTGGTTGAATAACTTTGTGCTTAGCCATTGGTACCCTGCAGGCATGGTTTTCTTCCTTCCTTATGATGAGTACCCCTCATGGCAACTCTTGGAGACACCTCTTCCTTTCAGAATTTTCTTGGTGAGCTATTACAAGAGAAGGTCTAACATTGGGAAATAGAACTGATTTTCCTCTTTGTCTTCGTTCTAACTACATACTGAAACTTTGCTCCCCAAAGCTAAAATAAATCCATTTAGAGGAGTTCAGAACACCAAACCAAAGGCTATACTATTGCAAGTGAAGCTTCACATTCCCTGGCCTCTGGGTTTCTTGTGGTAGTTGAATGATAGGTTCAAGACCAGGAAATTGCCAATTCCTTCTGTCAAGGGAGAACACAGTAAATATTTTATGCTTTGCAAGCATATGTTTTCTTTGCTTAGTTTGCACATTCTTCTTTGTTTAATTTGCAACCTTTTCAAAATAAAAGAAAAAAATACCGTGCGCTAGATTGGCACACAGATCTGGCTGTAGTTTGCTGAGCCCAGGAGCCCTGGTGACACAGGGGTTACATGTTGGGCTACGGTTTGCAAGGTCAACAATTCAAACACACTAGCTGCTCCAAGGGAGAAATACAGCTTTCTTCTCCTGTGAAGAGTCCTCGTCTCAGAAACTCACAGGGGCAGGTCTACCATGTCCTACAGGGTTGCTATGAGTTGATATGGCAGGGAGTTTGGTTTGGTTCTAAGTAGAGTTTCCCGACATGCCAATCAAAAGCATAGCTTGACTTCAGCAACCCTGGCTCCAGACTAGAAGCACCTAGTCCAATTACTCTACTAAGCTTGTGAAAGAATGACAACTCACCCACCACTCCCTAAAATGAACCTTTCAGTCTAACTTTCCTAGTGTGTAGTGGTTGCATCGGCTGAAATCCACAGTTTGAAACCACCAGCAGCTCTGTGTGAGAAAGACTTTCCATTCCCGAATACAGTAACAGTCTGGGAAGGTCAAAGGGGGTCTCCATGCATCAGTATTGACTCGATGGCATTAAGCATGAGATTTTTCTTTTCGCTTTTGGTTTTCCTAGTCTAAAAGAAAGAGGAAGACATGCAGCGTGGCTTCCACCCCGAGATGTCCACCCTTTGAGTTAGGAGACGGTCTCCTAGGCTATAAAGTTCATGCTTCCCAGTCTCTGCCATGTCCTGGCACATTGGGACAATGATAATAAGTAACGTACAATTCAAGGTTGTGGTTAGCAGGAGAATTGAACAGAATTCAACAGCTGTAACTGCCATTGAAAGCCAGAGGCAACTGGGCTGAGAGGTTTCATATACCTGACTGCTCACAGGCCTGAGGTTTGTCTCTGAAACCTGTTAACTGCCCAAGCATGGGAGTAGGCAGCCCAGTGTTTGAAACCTGGCGTTGCTTCTGACTAATTACGGATCCTTGGGCAAACTTAAAATTTCCATTTGTTTAAGATCCTCGTCTGTAAAATTGGAACAATAATAAAAATACCTATTGCATGATGTCTATTTCAGGTATCAAATGATGCATGCAATGTATGAACCCTGAGCACTTAGCAAGGTCGTTGGTGGTTCAGTGACAAAGATCTCACTTTCCCTGTGGGAGACCTGAGTTTGCTTCCCAGGCAATGCTCCTCATTGACAGACCCCACGGCTCCCTCAGGGCAGGCTTGCATGCAATACAGCTGAACAGGCTTCAGTCGAACTTTCAGACTAAGACAACTAGAAAGAAAGGCCTGGAGATCTACTTCCAAAAAAGTGAATGGAAACCCATGGACCACACTGGCCCCATGAGAATCTGTGGGAAGGCACCAGGCTGGACACCACTGTGCATGGGGTTGCCATGGGTTGGACTTCACCATGCAGTGGGGGCTGACTCAACAACAGTTAACAGCAACAGCAAAAGACAGAGCCCCTAGCAAGGTGCTTGGCAATGAACCCTAAAGTTTATGCATTTTTTCTCTTCTTTCTAGTCAACAGTCACTTTACATTAAATGAATTTTCATTATTAAAAAAAAGTCCTCAGGAATGAGCAACTTCTAACCCAAATGTTACACCAAATTTTTTACCTTAGAAAGCGTTTGATCACTTCTACTAGTCACCTGGTTTTGTGTGTGTGTGTGTGTGTGCGTGTGTGTGCATCTCTCTTTGTAGTCCACACACACCATGCCAGAGTGCCTTCCATAGAGTGCACATGTAAGACACTACAGTGAGCAGGCATCTGGAGTCCTTTAGGATCAGTGTCTCTACTTCCTAAATAATACATGGTTGTTGCTGCTGTTGTCACACTGAGTGTGACCCCAGGCTGCAATCTTTATGACTGTCCTCAGATCTTGGGGTCTTTTCTCCTGTAATGACTTGTGAGTTCGAACCTTCCACCTTCAGTCAGCAGCCGAGTGCATAACCATTGTGCATCGGGGCTCCTTAACCAGATCAATTTACATATCCCAGCAGTTCACAATGACTTAAGGCATATTCTTGTAGAGTAAGAACTAAATGGAAAGCGTAGACCATATGGATTTAGAACACATTTGTTAAAACTTCAAGTTAAGTTTGGATTGAACAATAATGGTAGGACCATCTATCGCCACACTTGCTGATGGAGCTGTGGCTGAATTCCCTGGGGATTATCAACATTTGCCCATGCCTTGAGAATGCAACCTCCAACTCAGAGGCAGTCAGTCGGCCTTCCCAGAGACCCTGCGATGCAAAGGATTTGCAGCGAAAAGCAGTAAGAGAGCAGCCATGTAAGGAAATGAAGGGTCGCCTTACCAACAGAGACCACAGGAATTCTGGGCAGGCAGAAAGTAAATCATGAAAGCCGTTTGGGGGCAAAATGACATGGGTCAGTTCTTTGCCTCCAGAGTGCCCTGTGAGCTATTGTGACTTTAATCACATTAAACCACTCAGTGGTTATGAGATGGCTGTGTTGCAATGAGTTCCAAGTATCATTTTGCTTACTATGGTAATCAGTTCATGTCTGGTACTAGGTGGGAGAGAAAAAAATTGAAGACAGTTTATTCATATAGGATCTTAAGGTGGTTTGTCACCCAGGTATTCCAAACATAAAATACAGAAAGTCCCCTGGAATCCCAGGCTACAGGATCTCCTCATGTTCTGACAGGGAAACAACAAAACAGATCCTTGATAAACATAATTCATAAATCTGTACTGTACTTTTGTCTGTCATATTTTTCATACTATGGTAGCCTGTGTGTTGCTTTGATGCTGGAAGATGTGTCACTGGTATTTCAAATACCAGCAGGGTCATCCAAGTGATCAGGTTTCAGCAGAGCTTCCAGACGAAGAACAGACTGTGAAGGGATAATCTATCCACTTCAGAGGGATTAGCTACTGAGAACCTTACGGACAGCACTGCAACACTGTCAGTTACTGAAAACCTAATGAATCGAAGCAGATCATTGTCAGCATTAATGGCAGAATAAGAGTCCCTTAAGTCAGTAGGCACACCTACTACGACTGAAGAAGAGCTGCTTTCTCAAAGTCAAGTCACTCATAAAGACATGAGCGCAGTAAAGCCCGCGGGGGTGAAACCTGCGTGTCCTTCCTTTGCTAGTGGGGCAAGTTTCTTTGCTCCAAGAACTGTTGAAATGCCCACTGAAATGTTTCAAGAAGTTGATGAAGCACTGGAAGGACTCACTGGTCTGTGCCAAGCAATTTGAAAGACAGCTAACTCGGCCAATTGACTCGGGGAGATCCATATAAACTCCCATTCCGAAGAAAGGTGGCCAAACAGAATTGTCAAACTATAGACATATCATTGTTATCACAACCAAGTAAAATTTTGCTTATGATCACCCAACAATGATTGCAACAGTTACTCTGTCAAGGATCTACCAGCAATTCAGGCTGGATTCAGAACCTGGAACAAGGCATATCATTGCTGATGTCTGATGGATCTTGGCTCAAAGTAGAGAATACCAGAACAAGGTTTACTTGTGTGTTATGAATTCTGCAAAGGCACTGAACTGTGTGGATCACAACAAACTATGGATAACTTCGAAAAGAAGAAATTTCTAAAACACTTGATTGTGCTTATGCGGAACTTGTGCATGGATCCAGAGGCAGTTGTCAGACCAGAACAAGGGAATACTGCATGGTTTAAAATGAAGAAAGGCATCAGGTCCTCATTTTCCCCTCCCTCCCTTTCTCCCCCTCCCTCATGAACCTTTGATAATTTATAAATTATTATTTTGTCATATATTGACCTGTCCGACGTCTCCCTTCACCCACTTTTCTGCTGTCTGTCCCCCAGGGAGGAGGTCACATGTAGATCCTTGTAATTGGTTCCCCCTTTCCAACCAACCCTCCCAGTAGCCACTCTCACCACTGGTCCTGAAGGGATCATCCGCCCTGGATTCGCTGTGTTTCCAGTTCCTATCTGTACCAGTGTATGTTCTCTGGTCTAGCCAGACTTGCAAGGTAGAATTGGGATCATGATAGTGGGGGAGGGGAGGAAGCATTTAGGAACTAGAGGAAAGTTGTATTTTTCATCGTTGCTACACTGCACCCTGACTGGCTCATCTCCTCCTCGAGACCCTTCTGTAAGGGGGATATCCAGTGGCCTACAAATGGGCTTTGGGTCTCCACTCCGCACTCCCTGCCTCATTCACTATGGTAAGATGTACAAATGTGCTTTACACAATTGATGTAATTGATGTATGGATGGATTTTGCTAAGAGTTGTATGAACCCCTAATAAAACAATTAATAAAAATAAAAGGAAAGAAAATTTTTTCATGCAATCAGAAACTGATGGAAAGTCTCGCTGGTACAACAACACTTTAAAATACTAGCTAAAATATTGAACTAGAAAAGAGATTATAATATAAGCCAGAAATTTAAATGTATAAAATTTGTTAGCAGTGGAATAGTCTTTATCTAATATTAAAATAAATCAAGAAATGTATGCAACAGAGTTTTATCCTCTTACCATACTTCCTCAATTAATATGCTGAGCAAATCATCAGAGAAGCTGGATTATATGACGAAGAGTTCTACATCAGGATTGGATGGTCGATTCCACATTTGGGCCCTGGCCCGGTTTTGAATGTTGTTATTGAGCTTCTCCATTGTTTCTTTCCACCAACTTTCTCAATTTGATGACAGGCTATTCTATTTAGTATGCTCCAAGTGTACAGTTAGCATGTATGTTGTTTCAAAAAGGAATTTGCAGTGAAGAAGTCATTGGTCTTACAAGATGATATCATGAGATCTCTGCTTTGTTTCTATGACCAAGGACATCTTTCCAACTGCGGATCTTCCTTGTTTCCAACTTTTACAATCCTGCTAGCTGTGGTTAGGTGCCATCAACTCAGTTCTGAATCATAGTTCCATTATAAACAACAGAATGAAACCACTACCCAGTCCCGTGCCATCCTCACAATTGTTATGTTTGAACGCATTGCCACGGCCAGTGTGTCACTCCATCTCATGGAGGGTCTCCCTCTTTTTCATTGCTCTTCCACTTTACCAAGCATGCTATCCTTTTCCAGGGACTAGTCTCTCCTGGAAATATGTCCAACAAATGTGAGATGAAATCTCACTATCCTTGCTTCTAGGGAGCATTTTGGCTGTATGTCTTACAAGACAGATTTGTTTGTTTCTCTGGCAGGCCATGGTACTTACAATATCCCTCACCAACACCAGAATTCATAAGTATCCATTCGTCAGCTTTCTTTATTTAGTGTACAACGTTCACACAATTGTAAGGTGGTTGAAAATACAGTGGTTTAGGTCACCCACACTTCAGTCCTAGAAGTGACATCCGGCTCTTCAACACCTCAAGGTCTCAGGCAGCAGATTTTTTCAGTGCAATACATTGCTTGATTTCTTAACTGCTACTTACATTGGTATTGATTGTGGCTCAAAGTTAAAAAAAATCATTGACAACTTCAATCTTTTCTCAATTTATCGTGATTGATCAAGTTGTGAAAAAAAAATGACTTTCTTTACAGTGAGTTGTGATCCATACTGATGGCTACAATCCTTGATCTTCAATTGCTTCAAGTCCTTATTTTTAGCAAGCGAGGTTGTGTCATATGCCTATCAAAGGTTCTTAATAACCTTTCCTCCAATCCTTATTCTGTTTATCACATAGCACAGCTTCGCAGATTATTTGATCAGCATATAGATTGAATAAGTATGGTAAAAGGGCACAGCACTTTTCCCACAATACCTGACTCATACCTTTCTGATTTTAAACCATGCAGTACCCCCTGTTCTGTCCAAGCAACTGCCTTTTGTGTCAAAAGGCTAATGAATACAAGTAAGTCTTCTGGAATTATATAATACCAGTAATCATAAATGCATCTGGATTGTATGTTTGTGCAATTTCATCATGGATAAGTTAGTATAAATCTTCAATTTATTCATGTTAAGCATAAGTTATTGTCGCATAACTTTGAATAATATTGCAGTAACTGGTCCAAATCGACTTGATGGCAGTAAATTTGAATTTTTGGAATGCCTAGGATATTGATTTTTATTTCACTTCATTTTTGATGACTTCCAGTTTTAATAGGTCTGTGTTTTATTCAATCCAGTTTCGGATTATTAGTGGATCTTGGCAACTTTGAATTATGTCCCATTAGCAAGGGAAGGTCTTGAAAATTTGTTCAATTCGTGACTGTGTTAGTCTGAGTTGACTAGAGAAATGAATCCAGAGACAGTCATATGTATATGAGAATGCTTCATACCAAAGAGTAATTGTGCATTGAGAACACATCCCAGCTCAGTCAAGATCAAGTCCTTAAGTCCAGTAGTAACCCATATGTCCAGTACTAGTCTAAAAAGTCCTCTTCAGACTCACAAAACACATGCAATGGCACTGAATGCTGAGTGATCACAGGCCAGTGGGTGGGAAATCTTGTGGATCCAGTGGTGTGGTAAGCATCTTAGCGCTCACAGGGGTCTCCACGTGGTTCCTTCAGCTCTTAGGACACGGGGTCTATCACAGCAGTGTCCTGCGTCTTGTCAGTAGAGTGTCTCTCAGGGAGTGAGCTGAGAGAGTGTCTCCCACCTCCAAGGAGGAAACATAGGAGTTCCCACAATCCTCAGGGGAAGGCCATACCCACACAAGAGGCCTCATTGGCTATGACCTGATTGACAGACTAGACTTCACCCCTTCACTCTTAATCCTCTCAAGTCCCAAATTAACACCAGATTATGTAACTACCACAAGGAGTTCCCAGACTCCTCAGGAGAAGGTTATACTTACACAGAGGTCCCATTGGCTATGACCTAATTGACAGTCTAGACTCCATCCCTTTGCTCAAGTTGACAGATTATATACCTGCCACAATGACATTAAAGTTGACTTTACTTTGAGAAGGCAGATCTTCTTCAGTAATATTTTGAGTGCTTTCCAATTTGAGGTACTCATTTCCCAGCACTATATCAGATAATGTTCCACTGTTATTCTTTTTTCCATGGTGTGTTAAACTGAGTTTATTAGGGAAGCAAGAGCAGTGACAATTGTATGTGTATGTACATAGAAAGAGATTTGTATCAAGGAAAGTCTCACACAGTTGTAGAAGTGGATAGGTCCAGTCTGGTTCAAGTCTATGAGTCAAATGGAAGCTGGAGGATTCCCCTGACTCCTGAAGCTATAGAGGTTGATGAGCAGGAAGCCAGAAGATGAAGCAGGAAGACCACAGGCTGGTGGATGCAGAGCTGAATGAATCCAAGACTGGCTGAATAAATCCAAGCTTGACAGTCTGAAGATGGTTCCTAGGATCAGCGGGTGGTACAACTGTAGGTCAGCAAGCCAGATGCAGGACCCAGATCCAGCATTAGATTGAGCTCACTACTGCACACTGTCAGTCTATACTGAGTAGGTCACACCCTAATGAAATCTCCCTCACAGAGTGTCAAGACTGTGATCAGGTTAAAGAGGTAGTATTCCACCCTAGTCCACTCACAACTGCTTTCCTGCTTCACAGACGATCCCATCATGTCAGCCATATTGTTGTTTGCTGCTGGGTACCACTGAGTCAGTTGCCACCCATAGAAGTCCTGTGCACAACAGAAGGAAGCACTGCCTGGCCTTGCACCATCCACACAGTTGTTCTTATTCTTGAGCCCACTGTTGCACCCATGGTGTCAATTCCCTCTGGGAGGGTGTTCCCCTCCTTTGCTGCCACTCTAACGTTACCAAACTTGATGTTTCTCCAGAGACTGGTTTCTCCTGAAAACATGTCCAAAGTATATAAGAAGTCTCATTATCCTGTGGCCAAACTTTTTCCAATACAGTTCAGTTTGTCCTTTTAGCAACTCAAGATACTTTCAATATTTTTCTTCAGCACCACAATTTAAATACATTGATTCTTCTTCTGTTTTCTTTATTCAATGTCCAATTTTCACATGCATAGGCCACATAGCATGGGAGAATCGTGGCGCACCCAAGTTGACCTTAAGCCTATCACACCTGGTTCCTTGGTGATCTTCAGTGCGGCATGCTATCTATCTTCCCACACTGTGCTTCCTTATTTTCTTGGTTACTTGCTTCTGTGTTGGTTTATTTCTTTAAAATAATTGGTTTAAAACACATCCTACACTGATATGGTCTCATTAGCATCACAAAGAGGTCCCTATTCCTAATTTTACATTTTAGAATGACATTTACAAGCAACAGAGTGAGGGATTTACAAAATATAATTTTGAGGGGATGCCATTCAATATGAGCTATAATATGAGCTAAAGGACTTACACCCAAATGATTTATTATATTTAATCTGTGCCCAAGTGAGATCATTCCGTGTGTCTTAACTTGACTGGGTCAGGGTTCTCAATGAATTGACTGTTGACGCCTAGTAAAGAACCCCCCACAATCATGTGACCTAACACAATGTAATCAACTCCATGATGGGCTCTGTGTGAGCAACTACCATGTTGTCAAAAGATTAGGATGGAATACAACTGCCTTTCCCAACTCATAGTCCTGATGCAATTAAAAAGAACTCTCCTTAGAGGTTTTCCTACTACTTATAAAAAAGATGATGTAGGCAGCTTGCTTGCTTTTTGCATCTGTTGACCTCCAATTCTTTGGACTTGAGCTAGCAGCCTGCCATCTGACCTGCTGACCTTGAATTCCTTTGGCTCCAGTCACAAGTCTGACCTGTGTACCTTGGATTCATCTGCTTCTATAACCACCAGTCGGTGTTGTTCCTGCTAATCTTAAATTCATCAGCCTCTGAAGATATGAGAGTCAGGAGATGCCTCCAGCTTAATATCTGACCCACAGACTTGAAACTGGACTGGACTTACTTCTACAATTATGTGAGCCATTTTCTTCATATTAATTTCTCTCATACGTGCTTGCTCATTTGCTTGCTTTTTCTAGTATTCAACTGTGTTTGTAAATCATAACCAACCATGGTTAGCAGGATAGCATTGAGCAGAATACTCCTACAACATTTAGTTGGGCTCATGTAGAACTTATACACGAACTGCCAGAAGAACAAACAAACCTTTCTTGGAAGAGGTGCAACTGGAATGCTTCCTGAAATCAAGTATTTATCTCATGTATTTTGAACATATTATTAGGAGAGACCAATCTCTGGAAAAAGACATTGTGCTTTGTGTTTTAGTCTGGGTAGACTAGAGAGACAAAATTCATAAACACTCATGTGTATAAGAAAGAATTTTATATAAAAGATTAATTGTATACTGAGAAAATATCCCAGTCAAGTCCAGATCAAGTCCACAGTCCGATATTAGCTCATACATCCGATACCAATCTATAAATTCCTCTTCAGACTCATAAAACATATGCAATGATGTCTAATACAGGAAGATCACAGGCAGTGGGTAGAAAGTCTTGTGGATCCAGTGCTTAGTCTGACATCATCCTCACTATCATTCCTATGTTTGAACCCTTCTGTTTCTCCAAGACAGAACTGCATGCAATGCACAATTAAGCTGACTTTGAGCCAAGGGTCATTTATCACAACCTTTGTGATGAATCCATGTTGCCTATTTGATGGTGTTTCTTGCTGGCTTCCTGATTTCCTGTCGTGTTAGAATAGCTGAGATTGCTACCTAAGGAGGTGTCACTCTATCGGGGAAAAAAGAAAGAGAAAGGGCCAGGAAGCCAGTGATGGAGGGAATTAAGCAATCCGACAAGTGCTGTCACTTGGGGAATTTTGCCAGCAAAGAAAAACCACAAAACCAGCACCTAAAAATAAAAAGACAAAGCAGATAAGGATGCCCGAGAAAAGTATAGAGGAAAGGCCAACCCAAATCTAGAGGTGAAAAGGATATATTTTTAAAAGAAGTTAAAAATAATTGTCGTTAGTGACTGTGTATGTCTGGAGTGCCCATGATGAGCAAGTTTGATTCTAATTTAAAGCACATTGGGATGGGTCTCCGGTTGGTTAAGGCTGTGGTTAAATTAAAGTTGGGAAACACAGCCTCAAGTAGTTAATATGCTCTCCATCCTCCAGCAGGCTGAAAGTAGGTGATTAAGATGCTGGTCACCCAGGCCTCTTGGCAAGGGATAAACAGGGAACTGAATGTCGGTCTTTGCGCAGACCATTCTAATAACTAATCCTCTTTGTAACGGTCAATTTACATGCTAGAAGATCCGAAAGGCAGGAAGCATAGTAATGGGCTTTGAATTTTCTTCCTGAGTGTTTGTTTCCTATTAATCTTTCTGAGACAAGAATTGCAATCCACCACAAACTGTTCTGAAGCTTTCAAAGGCACATTTTCCTACTTCAGACAGGACGCTAACATATTTAAAAGAACGAGAATAACTGAGTGTTTGGTTGTATATTTTTCTTCCCAATAGGAAAACAACTTTTCCAACATCAATAGAAGGGAAGCACAGAAAAGTTATTTGAAAGAGACCTTTTGTAACTTCCTTCAAATCATAACACTGAAGAGGGAGGACTGCCCTGATTTCTTAGACACAAGGAAACTGAGGTCAAGAGAGGGTGAACTTCAGAAGGTTGCTCAGCAAGCTAGTGGTAGAGCTTAGCTGGAGACCCTGCCCCTGGATCCCTCAGCACTCTCTAATGACAAGGGTGTGCTAAGCCTCCTTGTTGTTAGTTGCTATTGAGTTGGTTCTAGCTCCTGCCGACCTTAGTTGCCACAGAATAAAATGATGCCCAGGCCTGCCCCCCATCCCTGACTATTGGGATGTTTAAAAGCACTGCTGCGGCGAGAGTATTAATTCATCTCATTGGGGATCCCTCATTTTCCTTGTCCCTCCACTCTATCAAACACGGAATTCTTTTTGAGTGAGCGGGCTTTCCTGGTGGCGTGTCAGTGAGTCAAACTTTCACTGTCCTGGCTTCTAAGGAATAGTCTGTTTTTATTCTATGACAACTTTGTTCATTCTTCTGGCAGCCCATGCTCTAGGCAATAATCTTCTTTCAGTTTCTTTGAAATTCCTAGGCAAAGCCTACATTGGATGTGAGTGGAAAGGTTTTGTGTTCGACCGAAAGCAACGCAACCCAGAGAAGCAGCCCTTGCTCCCCAGTGGAAGTTGTTGGTCTGATATAAAGGGCAAAAAGAGGCACCTTTCCCTGCCCAAGATAGGCTTTTCTATCTTCATTGCTCTGGCCTGAAAAGTCTCCAATCATGATTTTATTTGCTAATGATATTTAATAGATAGTGGTTCTTCATCATACTGCGATTAAAATGCAAGGTTATCTAAGGATTAAAACAAACAAAACCCTCACTGCCACCAAATAAATGCTGACTCATAGAGATGTCTTGTTAGCCACTGAAACTGTAACTGTTGATGGAAGTAGAAAACCTAGTCTTTCTCCCAAAGAGCTGCTGGTGGTTTCGCACTGCTGACCATGAGGATCACAACCCACCGCGTCACCACTGCACCATCAGTGCTCCAGGAGAAAAATACACTCCTATTAGCAACTATTAATATTCACTAGTAAGGGACCTAATCTCTTTCGGGAGGTCATGGACATATTTAAGAATGATGAAATCTGTAGTTCTTTTTCCTGTAAAATACTTGCAAGATCTGTAAAGTTTTAGCATCTTCATTGCCCTCTGAAGCCCTTTGTTCGAAACAGACAAAATATTTCCACCTTTGAATGATTTAACTTAGCCCATTAGCTGGCGGGTTTTACCCAGCAGAGTCTTAATGTAGTAGAGCTAAATTCCACAGAAAGGGGGTGTGAAAGGGCCTTCCCGGGAGCTGTGAAAAGTGTATCAACAGCCTTAGTAAGGGTGGAAACAGAGGAGAAGACATGAAAGGAAAAGATTCTCAGGGGATTTTGGCGAAAAGCCAAAGACAAACTCATTTTCATCAAATTTTCAAACTTCGACTTTGTCTCCTTGCCTAGGCTTGGCCATAATCATGACTTCTGGATTTTGAAAAAAAAAAAAGATCTGCCCTCTGTAATTATTCCGAAGTCACACACCTTCCTGGAATCCCTCCCTAATGCACACTGACACCCAAAGGCAACTCGGTGCTAGTAAGATGTCTACATGAGAGTTGAATCTTTGCTCCTTGGCATCTTGCCACCTTACGCAGCTTGCGTCTTCCCAAGAGGGGTGGGAAGATTCTTGGAATCTGCTGCAGGGGTGATATATTCCCAAGCCTGGACATGATCTTGGCAAGCACAGCAGCTAGTGATAAATGGATACACATCAAAAGAAGCTATGAATTCAGGAAAGAAAGTGAATTGGAGTTACTCCAGCGAGTCCTGTTTTTTGGCATCTTTTTAAAAATTAAAGGTGATTTGTAATGCTCGGAAAGACATAGCTGAGAAATATATATGGTCTTCTGTGAGCAGTCAGGAACGGCAGAGTAGGGCTGGAGCTTCCAGGATACATAGATTCATTCCCTGGAATCTCTAGCAGTTCTATAATGTGACTCAGGGATAGGCCTTGGGTTCTGAGTACCATTTCAAGCACCATTACAAGTGGCATCAGGTCACAAGATGTTTAACTGTGACTCAACTGAGTTCATATTTTAGTGGTCGGGCTCTCATAGACTGAATAAAGGTATCCTGGTTTAAAGAAAATGAGATAGCAGTAAGGATACTGGGAAGCCAGGTGGTTAGTGACAACTAGTCAGAACTGTCCAACAATATTTGTGCAAAATGTTCTAGAAGCTGAACTATCCAATGTGTAACATTAGTCCTAGGAGCCATTGAGTGCTCAAAATGTGTCCAGTAGCTCAACTGATAGAATGAATCAGTTATGTGTTGAGTTGCTAACTGCAAGGTCAGCAGTTCAAAACCACCAGTCACTCCTCTAGAGAAAGATGGGGTTTTCCACTCTCCTTAGGAGATACAGTCTCAGAAATTCACAGGGGCAGCTGTGCCCTCTCCTATATGGTCACTATGACTCAGTATTGACTTGATGGCAATGAAGTTTTAAATTTTAATTAATTAAATTTAAATATGCACATGTGCCTAGTGATTACAATATTAGATAGGGAAGATTTGGATCTAGGGCAAAAATAAGTCAACATTGGTCCATAGCCACTGAGATATCACTGTGGTAATTAACATCTACCCCAGTCCATTTGTCCATCATTCATTTAGCAGGTATGTCTTTGAAACCTAGGTTACTGGGACCCAGCTGATAAGAAACCACGAGACCAGCTTCTATGCGAGAGAGAATTCAACTTCTACCTAGTGTAAAGCACTATTACATTAGGTATCTATTATAAGTATTGAATAGTATCCTAACTCAGTGTTGTTCAAAGTGATGACTAAATATCCGTGGGTGAGAAATATCTTCTAAAGGATAAGGTAATCATTAAGATAATATTAATAATAGTGTTTATAGCAATTACTTATGTTCCAGGCAGCATTGGAAACACTTTATGCACACTCACTAATTTATTATTTATTCATTCATGTGTACTCTTTAATAAATCAATCTGTCTGAGAACTTGCCTATGATTAAACCTGGTTCCCCTCAAACAAATGCCTTTCTTCTGCTTTAAGAAAAAGTATGACTCTCACTCATTTCAAATGTAACTTTGGGATCTGGTCCTTGAGCAATGTATCTAAAACGTCCTCCCATTGGTCTCTCCCTTAAGAGAATTGAGAGCCCTGGTGGTGGAGTAGGTGACAAGTTGAGCTGCTAATTACAAGGTCAGCGGTTTGAAACCATTGTGGAAGAAAAATGAAGCTTTTCTAGTGCTCTAAAGATGTGCAGTTTCAGAAACTCACAGGGGTAGTTCTACTGTTGTATAGGGTTGCTATGAGTCAGAATTGACTACAGGCAATGAGCAGGGTCTTTTTAAAGGAGAGCTGGAGAAAAAATATTTCAGACACAAGTTGCAATATTAAAAGAGTATGGTTTTGAAGAGTAAAAAATTAAATGATGCAGAAAGCAAGAAAAGAAAACAGAAGTAATACACAGTCACTGTAATCAGAAGAGCACATGTCAACATTCAATCATTTCAAGAGGCAGCAACAACTTTATGCCTCAACTCATATTGCCCAATCAGGGGTGGTGGGTTTACGTGCTTACAATAGAAATTGGACCTGTTGAGTTTGTGTTTAAAGGACTAGGAAATATGGAAGTGAATCCCAATGGGTTTCTGCCTGTTTGTTCTTGGATCCCTAGCAGACACTGACTGACATCTTCTTGGATTCAACCTGGAAGAGTGAAAAGGAAGGAATAATGATGAACAAGATGAGGAGCATTTCTATAAAAGGAACAGAAAAACCACAAAAGAAGCTCTCTTTCAATTTGATGCTTAGAACCAGCCGACTGCAGTGACAAATGAACAGTTTCTAGAGCTACACCTAAATCAGAGCTGGAGGACATCCAGTCCTAATAATTGGATCAGAGTTTGATCTAGACCAACCCAATCATAAGCAGAGGCCAAGAATGTGTGCTCTCCAAAGAAGAAGCTTGAGGGGGGGCGGGGCTGTGACTGGGGTGAAAGAGAAGTCTATGTTTATCAAACCCAAGGCCAATTGATTTTGGAAGAGAGCCTGAAGGAAAGGTTGATGAAAGGGAAGCTTTGTGTACGGCTCCTTTCAACAGCATGGGAAGATGTTTACCTGCCTAGTGGGTGCAAGTGTACTGGGAGAGAACTAGGAGCCATATATAGCTAATTTTCTATTTTTTAAAAATCAGCAAGTGTATCTAAGCTGGAATGTTGAAATTCTCTTGTTTGGTTACCTGAGGCTGGACCAAAAATTCCGTTCACAACACTTGATTTGTCCACAGTGTGATTGCGGTAGCATTGGCTTTCAGAGGGATGCTCTAATGAGGGAAAATAATTTAAGGCAGACAAAAGTGTTTGCTTTGCGTCAACCCCAGCGAGGCTGGCTCCCCTCATCGAGCAAAACGTGCCTCTTTGTGCTTTTGAGAAAGAGAGATTCAGCCAAAGTAGAAGCTCTACAGGAATGAGACACGGATTCTTGAGGTCTGTTTTCTTTAACCTTTCTGTTGTGTATTCCTAGGTTTGGAAAGTGGGATTCTCAGAAACAACTGTCTATCTGTGGAGTGATTTTGAACTTGGAGCTGTTTCCACTGCTCTTTGATATCATAAGACTTCCTTCGCTTCATTACTACCTTGTTCTATAATAATTTAGTAAATTGAAATAGTTTGTTTTGAGAAGATAGGAAAGTTTGATGGTACATCTGGGGATGAGGTAGAAACCTTTATGATAGGTAAAACTGTAAATCAGCGGGTCGTGTAAGGAGTCCTCAGCCCAGGGTTTTAAAAATGTAACCCTTTGATTTCTAGCACACATGCATAGTAGGTTTCCCTCCACTTAAAAAATGGTTTTATGGATGAATAATCCATGTCCCACACAATTCAATGGTTTGAGTGTATTAAAAGTGTGTAATCATCACAAGGAGGTCAGAACATTTTCGTCATTTCTGTACTCACTGTTTTTAGCTTTCCATTTCCTTCCAATCTCCCTGGCTAGAACCCCAAGACACTATTAATTTAGTTACTGTTTACTGTATATATTCATGTATAAGCTGAGTTTTTTTTAACACATTTTTAATGCAATTTTTGTGGTAAAATTAGGTGCCTCAGCTGATATTCAGGTCGGCTTATACTCGAGTATACACAGTACCTATCTTGGATTTCATATAAAAGGCAAACAAACAAAAAATCGCCCAACAGCAATAACAAAATAAAACAAAGAAAAACATCAACCCAAAGGAAATTAATAAAAATTAGAATAAATTAAAAATGGGCTAAAAGGGAAAACAAGTGATCAGATGTTCAAATTTATCTGCATTAATTCTCTTTCTTCTTTCCTGCCTCCCTCCCTTCCTTTCTTTCTGTGGGCACAAAGAGCAAGTTTATTTGGTGACTGCTGCTGACAAGCATTATGCACAAAGGATAAGATGGAAAAGGTGATATGACAGGGAGGGGGACTTCAGGGCTAGATATAGTCTCAGTTTTACACCAGAAAAGGCACAGGGCTCTGGTTTCACGGGAAGGGCTGCCCTCAGCCATTTGTCATCATTCAGGTAAGCTCTTCGTAGGCGACACAACCATTCCTGTCTTCGTGCTCTGCCACCAACATCTTTACTTCTTCCTCTGTCACCTTCTCACCCAATGTGAAAAAGACAGGCCAGATATCAGGCCCCATGAGGATGCCATTGCCTTCCTTGTCGAACACCCAAAGTCCTTCAACATACCCCACAGGTGCTCCAGTCTTGGCTCTTGCCCACAGTCGGCAGCACGACTTTCACATCCTTGGCGTGAGTTCGGTTCTGATCCAGAGCCCTCATCACATCCCACGCTGGCTGTACACAATGTTGCCGTCACCTGTTGGGTCAAACAGCTACAAGGCCTCCTTAACATCTAAGGTCTGATCTTCAGTGAAGTCACACATCTTGACTGATCTGGTTTGGGGACCTTTTTCCTGTAGTAATGGCCTGTATTAATTCACTTTCTGATGCATTTTTTTCTGAGGGAAAGACTATTCATCTCCTAGGCAATTAACCAAGAATATTCAATGGAGGGTTAGTTCCTGTGGGAATTCTGCAAATGGATTTTAGAATTTCACTGTCACTCATTGCCTTCTGCAAACCAGTGCTCAGAATTTAAGTTTTAATACAATTCCCTTTTCTGATCTTGGATTTTATTATTTACAATCCTTGAATCTTTGCTGTGCTTCTTTGATTTTCCTTTATTTTTGTATCTCATTCATATAAACAAAATTCTTTGCATTTATTAGTTTTATTTAAATAAATCTGTAGACCTCTCATAGTGTTGTTGTTTTGTTTTATTTGTTTGTGTATTATTTAAATCATTTTCTCATCCAGCTTTAAAAAAGTGGCTCTTATCCAGTTGTCTGCCCTTTCTAGTATAAATCACATATGCATTACTCCTTATTTATTGACTACTTTATTATCTAACTTCTCACATGTACAGTATTGAAAAAAATCTGAGTGCTCTACTGTGAGCACTATGTGAGGTTAGAGTAACGCTGGCTAGGATGGTTCGGGCTATGGTGTTACCTGGGCTGGACCATGTTTCTCAGTCATTTGGGAGGAATGTAATATTGTAATTCAGTAGTTACATCATGACATTTATCTTCCATCTTGTGTACCGAGGCGGTCATCCTCCATTTTCACATGACACTGATTGTCACATAATGACCTGGGCTTAGAAGCCTACTCTCATTACCAAGTGAGGAATGGATGTGTGTGATTGATCCATTCAGACATTTACTCAGTTGACAGCATTTATCATGTTCTCAAAACTGTACTGAACTTTGGGTTGTAGAAAATGTGTTTTCTGGCCTCCAAAAGCATCCACTCTGTTGGGAAATGTTCATATTTTCCTCTTAAGATCTCTATGTAAACTTCCTGTGAGATGGCATTCTTTTGATTATATGTCATCAAGTCCTGATGGGGATAACTCCTAGATTCCATTTTATTCTGACTGTTTCTTTAATGGAACCAGCAACTTCAACTTTTCATGGAACAAGACATGAAGGATCATTACCATCTTTTTAATCTATTTTTAAAAGGAGCCACACAGAATGGCTCTTCTGGAATGTTTGGAAGTTGATGAGCCGGCCTACACAAATGAAAAAAAAATTGTAACATACCTAGGGGAAGATGGAAAGGTTTCAGCCTAGTCCTTGACTAAGCCATGAAGATAAATATGCCCTTGGGGATTTATCTGCAATCCAGGGGATTATTGAGCAAATCTCCCATCGTGAGATGCACTGTAAATCACACAACATCAGGCCTTTATTACATAAACAAGCTAACTTCCCAGTTCCAAATGGATGTGAAGGCATCCAGACTTCCCTGCAATGCAAGTCACTCCAGTTCGTCAGCCTGTTGCCACATGTTCATAGTCTAGTGGTTGCAGGTTCCTCCCCTAACAACAACTCTGCTCTTCCAGATGCCAGAGAAAGGACGCACTTGGCTGGCTATATTATATATGTATTATATACATATAATGAAGGGTTTAGTCCATATTAATTTTCAGTTCACAGAACACTCTCTTCCTTGGTAGTTCAAATACCTTCGTTAGTTGGTTGATGTTATCCATTGTGTTCTTGTTTCCACATCCCATTCCTCTGCTCCGTAGGTATTTGTTGCTACAACATGTATATTGCTTGGGCTACTTATAATTTTCCATATTTTAATAAATACAGAGGATTGTTGAATGAACCACCATCAAACATTTCTTAAGATTTTGCCATATTTTCTAATAGCTACATAGTTTTGTGAAAGTAAGCTGAAGTATCATGTTAAATCTTTCCTAAATACTTCTGCATGCTCCAAAAATAAAGATATTCTGCTACATAAAGGCAATATAATCATCAAACACAAGAATATGAGTAGAACTTTTGCTATTTTATCTAAAATTGAGTTCAGATTCAAATTTCCTTATTAATAGACTTATAAAAAAGTCTTTTGAAAATCCCAGGATTCAATCAATTTCAACACATAATGTTTGGGTACATGTTTTTTTCATCATTTCTTGCTGCATTGATTGAATCCTGATTTCTTAAAATAACGTTGACTTCTTAAGAGAACTTATCCAGTTGTCTTGCAGAATGTCCCCTAGTCTGAATTGGTCTGATTGCTTCCTCATAGTGTTGTTAATTTGTTTCCTTTGTGTGTTTGTCTGGGTGGACTAGAGAAACAAATCATCGACACACGTATGTGTGTAAGAAAGAGGTTTATATGCAAGAGCAGTTGAATATTGAGAAAACATCCCAGCCCAGTCCAGACCAAGTCCATAAGCCCGATATTAGTCCACATGTCCGATACCAATCTATAAAGTCCTCTTCCAGCTCACAAAACACATGCAATGATGCCAAATGCAGGAAGGTCACAGGCCTCATTGGCTATGATCCGATTAACAGATTCCACCCCTTCCCCTTAATCCTTTCAAGTCCCAAATTGACACCAGATTATGTAACTACCATACTTTATAGCATGTATTTTCCTGGAAAGTGAGTTACATCCAAAGACTTGATTAAATTCAAATTAAAGTTTTGTCAAGAATAATTTATAGATGATTGAGTGAGTTACCTATATAATCAAGTAAAGAATCACAATATTTTTAGATTGACTTTGTGGTGCTGAATTTCTTCACTCGTGTCAATAGATCTTTGTAAAAGTACATTCTTTTGGAGGTTAGCAAAAATAAATCTTGGCTGGGAGGGGGCACCTGATCCATATATGTACTGTGAACCATGTTTCACTTAATAATGTTAAGTGGACAATGTTTGCTGGAATTAATGAACTCATTAACAGTTGTAAGACTGAGATGTTTCTAGATGCCAGAAGTTATTAGCAATTAACTGTTAACCTTAAAGTTTGAGGTTTGAACTAAGCTAGCAGCACTCCAGAAAAAAAGGCCCAGTGGTTTACCTCTGTAAAAATTACAGCCAAGAAGACTACATGGGGGCTCTTCTAGTCTGTAGTGCATGAAGTCAGCATGAGTTGCCACTGACTTGATGGAAATAGGTGGTTTTTTTTGAAGATTGGGATATTCTACATTAATTAGGTGGGATTTTCTATAGAGTTGTTTTTTCCTTATCAGCTCTGGATAAACTTATAAACTCCTTCTTCTTAAAAAGATAAACTGCTTAACTACCGTATATATTCAAATATAAGCCAACTCACGTATCAGCTGAGGCACCTAATTTTTCCTCAAAAATGCATCAAAACTGTGCTGGAAAAACTTGGCTTATACACAGGTATATACTGTATTTCCCTTTAATAAACAGTTCTCAGATAGCAAATGAAATCCTTCTTTTTAAAATTAATCTTGTTTTATGTGTGTCAATATGGACCTGTGGGCATAATTTATTCAAGATTTTATAACTAATTATAATAATTTTAGGGGCATCATGATTAAAGTATTCAGTGTCTAGCCCGCAGGTCAGCAGTTAAAAACCAGGCAAAGACTACGAAGACAGAAAACCACAGACAGACCAGTCAATATTCCTTATGCAGATAGATGTAAACATTCTCAGCAAAATCTTGGCCAATAGAATTCAACAATGTATCTTAAATAAATAAAGCACCATGATCAAGTGAGATTTATACTAGGTTTTCAAAGATGATTTGACAACAGAAAGAGTCATGTTATCCACCACATAAACAAAACAAGAGATAAGAATCACATGATCATGTCAATCCATGCTGAAAAGGCATTGGACAATATCCAATGCCCATTCCTGATTTTTTTAAAAAAGCACACACACACTCAAGAAAATAGGAACAGAAGGGAAATATCTCAACATAATAAAGGCCTTTATTCAAAACCAGTGGCCACCATCTCACACAGGAGGGGAAAACTGAAAACATTCGGTTTGAGAATGAAAACTAGAAAAGCCACTCCTATTTTTTGTAATGGGAGGGTGAACCCGAGCTATAATAGACAACAGTAAGTACTCCAAATTGGCAAAGAAGAAGTGGAACTAACTATTTACAGATGGTATGATTTCATGCATAGAAAATCCCAAATACTTGACCAAAAAAAATTGTTGGAAACAATTGAAAGATTCAGCAGTATGGCAAGACACAAGACTAACTTTCAAAAAATCAATTGGAATCCTCCATACTAATGAAGAACTAGTCAATCATTTTAAGAAGTAGCATATGAGCAAGAACTAATCTGACTGAAAGAAGAAGTCCAAGTTACGCTTAAAGGATTAGCTAAAAACAAGGCTCCAGTAATTGATGGGCTACCAATTTAAATGTTTCAGCACACTAATGAAGCACTGAAAGCACTCATTGGCCTATTCCAGGAAATTTGGAAAATAGCTATCTAGGGGACTGAGGAAGAGATTCATGTTTTTACCCATTCCAACGAAGGGTGACACAAAAGAATGCTCAAATTGTGAAACAGTATCATTAATATCACATGCAAGTAAAATTTTGCTGAAGATTATCCAATGATGGTTGCAGCTCCCATTGACAGGGAGCTGCCAGAGTCCAGGTTGACTTCAGAAGAGGATGTGGAACCAGGAACAGCATAGCTGATGCCAGATGTATCCTGGCTGAAAGCAGAGAATGCCAGAAGGATGTGCTTCATTGATTATGCAAAGGCTTTTAACTGTGTGATCATAAAAACGATGGATAGGCTAGAGAAGAATGGAAATTCCAGAATGCTTGATTGTGTGCCTGTGAACAATGCACATGGATCAAGAAGCAGTGTGCATCAGGGTGGCATCCTTTCACCATACTTACTCAGTCTGCATGCTGAGCAAATCATCAACGAAGCTAGATTATGTGAAGAACGCAGCATCAAGGTTAGAGGAAGGCTTATTAACAACCTCAATATGCAGATGAAACACTCTTGCTTGATGAAAAATAAGGAGAACTTGAGGCACTTTCTGATGATGATCAAAGATTGGAGCCTTCAGTATGGATTACAACTCTGTGTAAAGAAAACAAAAATTCTTACAACTGGACCAATATGTAACTTCATCAAGATTTAATTTGTCCAGCATTTTGTCTTACTTAGATCCACAGTCAATTTTTATGGAAGGAGTAGTCAAGGGATCAAATGAGATATGGCATTGGGTAAGTCTGATGCACAAGACCTCTTTAAAGTGAAGAAAAGCAAGGCTGTTACTTTGAGGACTAAAATGTGACTGATACACATCATGATATTTTCAATTGCCTCCTATGCATGTGAAAGTTGGGTATGGAATAAGAAAAACTGATGAAGAATTGATGCATTTAAATCATGGTGGTGTCAAAGAAGAATGAAAGTAGCCAAAGGAACAAAGAGATCTGTCTTGGAAGAAGTACAGCCAGAATGTCCCTTATGGATAAGGATGGTGAGACTGCATCTCACCTACTTCGGGCATGTTGTCAGGAGAGACCAATCCCTGGAGAAGGGCATCAAGCTTGGTAAAGTAGAGGGGCCATGTAAAAGAGGAAGACCCTTAATGAGATGGCTCTGATACAGTGGCTAGAACAAAGAGCTCTGAAAGAACAGTTGTGGGAATAGTGCTGGACTGGGCAGTGTTCTGTCCTGTAGGTTGCTATGAATCAGAGTGGACTCAATGGCACCTAACAACAACAACAATGATACTAATGCAGAGAGCTGTGAAAAGAAATCAAGAAAATGATATAATTTACAAAAGCCACATAAAAGATTAAATACTTAAGAATAAAGCTACCCAGAGAAAGAAAAGACTTGTGAAAAGAAAATTATAGACTACTACAAGAAACCAAAAGAGACTTACTTAAAGGAAGAATGTTCTGTGTTCATAGACTTAATATTGAAAAAAAAAGTCAATACTACCCATAGGGATCTATAAATATAATGCTAGATCCAGTTCCTACCTTCATTCTTTAAAGAAATGGAAAAGGTAAAAACTTATTTTTTGAATAGGGAGAAGAAACCCAGTGTAAACAAAGAACTCTTTAAGAAGAGGAATAGAATTGGAGGCTTCTTGCCTGATCTTAAAACCTATTATACAGCCCAGTAGTTAAAATGCATGGTATACTGGTACGATGGCAGATATATGATCCAATGGAAGAGGAAAAAGAACCCAGAAATAAACCCATCTATCAGCAGAAAACCAATTTGACAAAGGGCCAAAGAAACATTAAACGAGAAAGATGTAGTCTCTTCAACAAATGGTGTTAGCAAAATTGGATCTCCATGGGCAGAAGAATGACACAAGACCACACCTCATTCCATGTACAAAAGGGAACGCAAAATGGGTTAAAGACCTAGATGTGTACTGCTCAAATTTCCCTAACTTTGAACAAGGGGAGTCCCTTCAAACTACTCCCTGTGTATTTAAAATCTCTCCTGTTTATCTCTTAGTAGTTCGACTTTCTGCATAAGCGATTATAAAGATTTCTTGCTTTTGTGAGTCCATGGGAACTCTTTGTCATTCTCTGTTGATTTTCTTAATCTTTCTACCAAGTAGTAAATATTCCCACAATTGAAATCTCTTTATTTATTTGTGTGTGTGGCTTCTGATTATTTTATGGCTTATGCTGACATACAGTATGTCCTGGATAGCACCTTCGATCACACATAGAGATTGTAACTTACTTACTTGTTTTATATGGTGCCGTGCTGTACTTTATTCACCCTCTGGGGTCCACACTTGACATCTCATCTCTTCACTCCCAGGGTTCAGTATATGATAAGTGCCACTCTTTCTGCCTGTTTTCTTTTCCAGTGGAGTAACTCTGAGCCATGTTACTTCATCTTTCTGGGCTTTAGTTTCCTCATCTATAAAATGGGGATAATAGCATTGGCTTTGAGAGTTATTGTGGAGATATAGTGCCTAGTAGACAGTAACTACTCAACAAGTGTTACCAACCATAATAACAATCATGATAATATGAGTATATTACAATCGTTTTTATGAATATTATTTTCTATATGCTTTCATTTACTGCTTGCCACATTCCCCTGGGAAACATAAAGATAACTATGAGCTTAAGGAACTCAGGCTTATTTAAAGAAAAGAGCCTTGGATTTAGAGTCTCGAGACTTGATTTTAGTCCATAATTAGATTCTAACCAGTTGGTGACTCTGGCCAAGTCAATATGGCCAAGATCTTGGCATCTGTATAAAGATGAAGCTCAAGAGAGGTCCCTAAATTCCTCTCTGCTCTTGGACTTTGTGTGTTCTATTGGACCACTTGCTGCATTCTGAAAACACTTCCTTTGTCTTCCCAGGATTGACAAGCTCCTGGCTTTTTCCCACCCTGTGGCTTTGTGTTGTTAGAATCACAATAAAGATTGTTCATGATCTGAATCTACTCTCCTGTTCTGGAAGGAAAGAAGAGAGGGACATGAGATACAGTCATTTCTTCTGCTCACCATCTTGCTGGGAGGATTCTTTTTTGTTTCTATAAATGGGTGTGATGCCATTCTGTATACAAAATAGATATCTCAGAATAAGAGTACAATTAAAAATCAAAAACACAATCAAATAAGAAAGGAATTTAGCTTCATATCTCTAAAACTCTGCTGTTTGGACAATTAACATGTATAATTGCAGTTACAGGAAGCCTGTGGCAGATATATAATCATTTGTCAATTTGAGGATGAAGAGTGTAGGGATGGAGTCTAGCTTGTCAATCAGATCATAGCCAATGAGGCCTCTGTGTAGCATGGCCTTTTCCTGATAATTCTGGGAAATCTGGAACTTTCTCTTTGGAGGTGGAAGACTCTCTGCCACTCTCTGGGAGACGTTGCAACTGACAAGGCTGACTTCATGCAAGACACCCCTGAGAAGATGCCACATGGGTGCAACCAGACCTCTGAAGCTGGAGAAGACACAGAGAGCCCCTGCCAGTACTGAGATGCTTACAACGCCACTGGACCCAAAGACTTTCTACCCACTGGCTTGTGATTGTCCCGAATTTGGCTTCATTGCATGTGTTTTTTGAGTCTGAATAGGACTTTATAGATTGGTATAGGACATAGGAGCTAATATCAGACTTACTGCCTTAGACTGGACTGGGTTGGGATGCTTTCTCAATGTTCAATTCCTCTTGTATATAACCCTCTTCCTTATATACATATGTGTGTTTATGAATTTGTTTCTCTAGTCTACGCAGACTAACACAAAGCCCAAACCTTCCATTCAGTTGGCAGTGCATTCCGAGAAGTAATATCCAGGTTTAGCTGAACTTGTTGAACTGCAAAGAATGCCTCAAGGGGTCCTTTCTTTGTGTGTGAAGAACACCGTATGGTCGCTCACTCCAGGAGCCCAGGCACAGAACTGATGAGAGGTTTCATGTGGATCTAAAAGAATTTCTTCTTCGCCAGTTTGGGATTCTGTGTGTGGCACTGGAACAGTGTGATCCCTCACGCTAAATTCCCACTCTCATGATGAATGCTATTCAGGGCCCAGGGAAATGTTTCTCCAGGTACCTTACCCTGTGTTCCTGAAATAAACAGCAACTAGATACAAAGGTCTGTGAGTTGACCTCCTACTGAAGCCAGAGAGGCCTACTGCTTTGAACTACAGAAAGGATTTGGGCAATGAAAGAATTGAAGTCAGGAGTGAGAATTTATTAACTCAGAAAGCGTGCATTTAAGAGGTCTATTTTTCACAGGTGTCCTCTTCTGTATCCTTTAATTCGTACTTCTGGGGGTACTCGTGAATTAGCATCGTCTTCGCAACACCGATAAATGGCAGCTAAGAGTATATTTTGCACAAACAATTCATACCGCTCTCAAAGTAATATAAGTATAGACCTACTATACATAAAATGTCATAGTGATTCCTTTAATTGGCCCTAGGTGACCATTGAAATCCAAAATGACAAATGTTCTAATTTTATAAAATATTCCTTAAATTTGATTTGCATGTTCAACTTTTAATTACTTACTCAATCCTACTTCAATAAAAATTTTTACTTTAAATGTCAATAGACATTATCATTTATATTTATCTTTTAATTTCTCAAAGATAGCTTTGAATATTTTGGAAGAAACACAATTTCACTTGAAATCTTAGAAAAATACTTTTTATTTTTCAAAGTATTTACTAATTTTAAAGTTTTTCTATTGTCTAAATTTGTGATCTTTAACAGTGATTTGTTTTATTATTTGAACTAGTAGAAATGATAGAAACGGAAACAGGAGAACTTGGAAAATATTTAAAATAAAAAAGAATAAATCTTTAAAGAAATAGCCTGGCTAATTTTTTTTAAAAAAACTGTTAAGAAGGAAAGTGAATGAATCTGTTAAGCTCATCCTGCAAAAAACCTGCAATTAGAACATTAAAAATCTGCTCAGAGATGAAGGGGCAGGAGGAGAGAGTGGAGCACAGCCTGGCCCACCAGGCCGTGATGATGATGTTCCTGAGTAGAGCAGCCAGTCCACAGAGAGAACAACATGGCTGGCCCCACTATGAGACATGATGCCCCTCAGTGACTAAGGGCGATACAGGGGACAGCACCGGAGACACAGTGTGGGAATTGCACCTGACCTGATCCCACCACACCGAGGCAAAGCACTGGGGGAGTGCAGCGGAACAGCAAGGGAATGGAGTGGCAAGGTCCCCAGGGAATGCTGAAAGTGGACTTCGGGGCCAGGGCGTGGTGCCCCAACAGACTGGACTGGAAAACGCTCCTAAGGGCCAGCAAACGATCCCTGAACTAACTACAAGCTTTTCTCTTGTGAACTGTTTTATTCTGTTCTTTGTCAGTGGTTTGTTTTTGTTGTTTTGTTGTCTGGTTGTATACTGTTGCTTTGTTTTCCTCTGTCTAGTTTTCGTGCATGTTAGTGACTCCACAGGTCTGTCTGAATAGGACAGGCTGGATGAACTATCTGGAGGAAAAACAATGGGACCGACAGTTTTGGGGGGACTTGGGGTGGGGGGGTAGGGGGGTAAGGAAGTGGTGTTAACAAACCCAGGGACAAGGGAAAAACACGGGACCCCAAATGGTAGAAAAGGGGGAGTGGCAGGCATGGTGGGAAATGATCAAGGGTAAGGTTGCTTAGAGAAGAGGTATACTCTAGCCCAGGTGGCGATGAAGCATTATAGTAGGGCAGGAGGAAAGTCAAGGGAGATGGAGGAAAGAGCTAGGAGTCAAAGGGCATTCATGGAGGTCTAGACAAAGACATGTACATGCAAATATATATAGGAGGATGGGGAAATACATCTATGTGTCTATATTTATAGGTCAAGTATTAAGGTGGCGGAAGGACCTTGGGCCTCTACTCAAACACTCCCTCAATGCATGAATACCTTCTTTTATTAAATTGGAACTCTATGATGCTCACTCTCCCGACACAACGGCTGGAGCCAAAGTGTGTGAACAAGTAAATGTGGTGAAGAACGCTGATGGTGCCCGGCTATCAAAAGAGATAGTGACTGGGGTCTTAAAGGCTTGAAGATAAACAAGCGGCCATCCAGCTCAGAAGCAACAAAGTCCACATGGAAGAACACACCAGCCTGAGTGAGCGAGTGGTCCCAAAGGGATCAGTTACCAGGCATCAAAGAACAAAAAATCATATCATTGACTGCACACCTCCATGATAGGATCGCTGAAGAGAAATGGGTGCATAAGCAAATGTGGTGAAGAAAGCTGATGGTGCCCGGCTATCAAAAGAGATAGTGTCTGGGGTCTTAAAGGCTTGAAGGTGAACAAGCGGCCATCTAGCTCAGAAGCAAATAAGCCCACATGGAAGAAGCACACCGGCCAGTGTGATCACGAGGTGCCCAAGGGACCAGGTATAAGGCATCATGCAAAAAAAAAAAAAGATATAAGTGTGTGTATGTATGTGTATATATGTGTATATGTATATATGTATGTATATATATGTATATATATATCATATTAAATGAATGGGGAAGTGCAGAGTGGAGACCCAAGGCCCAAGTGTCGACCAATGGAGATCCCCTCATAGAGGGGTTTAGGAGAGGAGATGGGTTAATTAGGGTGTGAGGTAGTATCGATGAAGAACACAGCTTTCCCCCGGATCCTGGATGCTTCCTCCCCCCAACTACCATGATCCGAATTCTACCTTGCAGGGCTGGATAGGACAGAGGCTGTACACTGGGGCATATGAGGGTTGGAGGTACAGGGAATCCAGGGTGGATGATACCTTCAGGACCAAGGGTGTGAGGGACGATGCTGGGAGAGTGGAGGGTGAGTGGGTTGGAAAGGGGGAACTGATTACAAGGATCCACATGTGACCTCTTCCCTGGGAGAGGGACAGCAGAGAAGGGGGGAAGGGAGACTCCGGATAGGGCAAGATATGACAAAACAACGATGTATAAATTACCAAGGGCATATGAGGGAGGGGGGAATGGGGAGGGAGGAGGGGAAAAAAAAGAGGACCTGATGCAAGGGGCTTAAGTGGAGAGCAAATGCCTTGAGAATAATTGGGGCAGGGAATGTATGGATGTGCTTTATACAATTGATGTATGAATATGTATGGATTGTGGTAAGAGTTGTATGAGTCCCTAATAAAATGTAAAAGAAGAAAAGAGAAAAAAATGATTAGGGCAAAGACTGTACAGATGTGCTTTATACAATTGATGTATGTATATATATGAACTGTGAAAAGAATTGTATGAGCCCCAATAAATTGTTAAAATTAAAAAAAAAGAGTTATATGAGCCACCAATAAAATGATTTATTAATTTAAAAAAATCTGCTCAGAATTTAAATAAATTTTTGCTAATTTCTATAAGATACAAATCACCCTTTTAAAGTCTTCAGTTTTATGTGTTTTAACCTCAATCTATGTATGTTTTTCCTATTAACCCAGAAAGTTCTCCTGTGCCCCTTGTAGTCAATTCTGTGCCCTCAACTTGCCATCAGCGTCTGGCAATGCTTGGTCACATTTCTTTACATAGGTTCTCTATAGCTATGTTTTATAAAGAAAGTCATATAAATAGAATTCATATATTTATGTATAGATATATGTTTACTTCTGGATTCTGGCACTTACTAGTCCTTTCCAGAATTCTTCCAAGTGTCGCTAGTCTATCCTGCTTACTGCTAAGTATTATCCCAGTATAAGGGGGTGCTGCAATATGTTTATCCATTCAACAGTTGATGGACATTTGGATTGTTTCTAATTTGGGATTATTGTGAGAAAAGCTGCTATAAACTTTCGTGCACAAGTGCGGGTGGGGTGGGGTGTGTGCTTCTGAGGTTCATGGAAAAATTCCATTTTCCACAAAATGTTTGAAGCGCCCTCTCATATCTGTGTGAACATGCATTTTTATTTTTCTTGGGTAAAAACCTCAGAATGGATGACTAGGTTAGGTGGTAAGTGTATGTTGAACTTGGTAAGAAAAAGTGGCTGTATCTTTCCCCCGTTGTTTTCTCGTCATTGCCGTTAGCACTGCACTGTTGCTAGCACTTGATATTGGGAGATGGGAGTTCGCTGTCTCTTTACTTTACTTCCATCATTCCAGGAAATAGAATATTCCTAGTTACTGGTCAAAATAATGCAATGAATAATGAAATTATTCTTAGCATTCATTAAGAATGACAACTTATAAATAAGGCAACTTAACCTGGTGGGGCAGCAAGTAGAATAAGGAGATCAGGGGGTGGGTGTGCAGTGGTGGCGGTGAGGTAAAGGGAGATGATGCCAAGGAATCCATGTTACAAAAGAATGCTTTGGATCGGATGTTGGAGGCAATTGCACATTCTATTTGACGTGGTTGAAGTTTGGAATGATGTATTTAATCCCAACTAATCATAAAAGAAATAAAGAAGACAACTTAAGTTGATCAGAGGACATCTGAATTTTCGTGTTCTTTAACACACAAAAATATGCGTGCCTAGATTTATACTCTTGTCCATGACCAACAAATGATGAGCCTGTGCCCACCATACCCCTTTCCTCTGCTCCAAAGTTTACTGTTGGGGCAAGGTCTGTCTCTTGTGAAAGTCAACAGCTTCTTCACTCTGCAGGGCCCTCTAGCGGAGGCTGTCAAAAGAACTTCAGGTGTTCATCCACTGTTGCTCCATAACTTGGCCAGGTCATGCAGGGCTCACTGAAGCCTCAAGGTGCTGTCCTGAGAGACAGTCAACCCCTAGTCTAGGGAGGAGGATCCTTGGTGACTTAGCATTTGGCTGTTTACCAAAAAGTTGACCGTTGGAACCCAGCATCTGCTCTGCAGAGCAAAATATGGCAGCCCGTTTATATAAAGATTTACTGTTGTTAGGTGCCATCAAGTTGGCTATGAGCCATAGTGACCCTATGCCCAAGAGAATGAAGCACTGCATGGTCCTGTGCCATCCTCACAATTGTGCCTTCACCTGGGCCCATTGTTGCACAGAAAGATTTACAATCCTGGAAACCTTATAGGGGCAGTTCAACCTTGTCCTGTAAGGTCCCTATGAGTCAGAATCTATTTGATGGCAGTGAGTGGGTCTGGTCAGGAGGACTTGGGTTTAAGTCGCTTTTCCTGTAGACGACCTAGTGTGGCCCTGTGGACTGTTCATCCGGTGGCGAGTGTAGCTGAGAAAGGCTGGGAACTGTCAGGCTTTCGTTCCAAACACTTAGTAATGAGTAGTCTCATGGGAGGCAGTAAAGAATCGTATGCTTTAGAAAGACCCTGGTGAGGGCTTCCAGCCAGTGGTGGGTTTGACTCCCAGACCGTCACATTCCAGGTGCATGACGTTGGAGAAGACTGGGTTATGGCTCACCTTTGGCCTACCTCTTGTAGTAGGGAGAGTGGGGAGTCAGCCTGGGGAAATGACTGGAAATGATGCTAAGTATTCTGATGCATTATAAAAAGGGCCAAGTAGGAGGAAAAGAAGGAACCGAGGAGGCTCGATGGTTAAGCAGCTGAGTGGCTAGAGAAGCCCAGCTGTTGAAACTCCCCAGCCATTCTGTGGGAGAGAATACTCAGCTGTCCGCTCCTGTAAGGATGTGCAGCCTCAGAAAACCCAGTAGGCAGCTCTCCTCCGTCCCACGGGTCATGAGGAGTTAACCTTTCTCAAAAACAAAGAGAAAGCCCTCCATTTTAGATGCAACATGAAAACGCTTACTCTTTCAGGCCACCGGAATGTGTCCGCACAGAAGCCGTGGTACTTTGTGATCTGCCAGCTGCCAACTGCCGAACACTCACTCCTTCCTGATTTGACATTTGGGGATATTCAAACACTGAAGACCACCAATTTCTCCTCTAAGCTACCTCTTCCTTGGTGAGTTGCGCAAACCTTGAGAAACGTAGGATGTCCATTTCTGATATTGTTCCCAGAATACAAGCTCTCAGTACTTTTTCCTTTCTGATAAACTTGACCACCACTTGTAGGTCAGGCACCGCTCGTCTGCCAGTGTGTCGCATTGTGGTGGTGTGCGTGTTGCTGAGGTGCTGGGAGCTGTGTCCCTGGGATTTCAAATACGAGCAGGGTCACCCAAAGGGAACAGGCTTCAGTAGAACTTCCAGACAGGGAACAGACTACAAAGAAGGAATACACTGTCCACTTAGGAATTCCCCCCTGGGAGCCCCATGGATAGCATGGAAACATTGACTGTTAAAGAAAACCTAATAAATTGAATGGAACCTTGTCAGAGATAATGCCAGATATGAGCCCCTTCAATCAGAAAGTGCTCAAAATATGACTGAAGGCGCGTTGCCTTCTCAAAGTGAAGGCGACCGTCATCATGCGGACGGAGTCAGGCCTGCGAGAGTCAAGCCCTTGGGACCTTCATCTGGTGAAAGGACTTGACTCAAAATGAGAAGAAACAGCTACACACATCTATTAATAACTGGAACTTGGAATGTATTATGTATGACTCTAAGAAAATTGGAAGTCATCAAATATGAATAGGAACACATAAAGATTGATAATCCAGGTGATGGTGAGCTAAAGTGGGCTGGCCTTGGCCATTTTGAGTCAGAAGAATCATGCGGTGTAATATGCCAGGAACGGCACAAGGAAGAGGAATGGGTTTGCCTTCAATGTTGAAAAAGGACATTTCAACATCTCTCTTGGAATAAAATTCCGTGTGATAGGACAATGCCTATCCACAGCAAGGAAGTCCAGTCAATACAACTGTTATTCAAATTTTGCTGAAGATCATCCAAAAACACTTGCATTGGCAGGGAACAGCCAGAGGTTCTAGACATGAAAGAAGGGCCATCAAGGCTGACGGCAGACAGATATCGGCTTAAAGCAGAGAATAATGGAAGGCGGCCTGGCGGTGACTCCTTGGGCTGCAATCTGCAAGGTTCAAAGCAACCAGGTGCTCCATGGGGAAAAGATGGTGCTTTCTACTCCCATAAATAGGTGCAGCCTCAAAAAACCATCAGGACAGTTTTTCCCTGTCCTACAGGGTAGGCCTATGAGTTGGCATTGAGTCAATGGCCGTGGCTTTTGAGAGAGAATAATAGATGTCTACTTGTCTTCCATCAACTACAAAATGTCTTGTCAGTTTGTCATACTGGCGTGGTTTGTGGCTGTGATGCTGGTTGTTATGACACTGGTATTTCAGATGTCATCAGGGTAATTCAAAGTGAATAGACTTCAAAGGAACTTCCGAATGAAGAATGGACAGCGAAGAAGGAATAGGCTGCCCTTGTCGGAGGAAATATCACTGCAAACTTTATGAATAACTTCAAAACATTATCAGAGACTGAAGGCCTAATGCATGGAAGCAGATTGCTTCCAAAGGTAGTGCCAGAGGATGACCCTCTTCTTTCAGAATGAGGAGCGCCCACTTTCTCTAAGTAGAGTTGACCGCAGTGAAGTGAATGGAGCAAAACTCTGGGAGGGGAGCCTTCAGGGTCTTTATTTGTTGATGAGGGGACAACTCAAGATGAGAAAAAACCCACAAAAATCTAATATCATGGGAACTTGTAATGTATGAAGTACAAATCTAGGAACATTGAAATGCATCAAAATTGAAATGAAATGCATAACAATCTACAATATAGATTCTATAGCATAGGTACTAGTGAGCTGAAATGTACTGGTATTAGCCATATCTAATCAGAAAATCATATACTTTACTTTGCTGGGAATTACACAATCAAGAGGAATGTCCTTCCATTCATTGCCAAAAAGGATTGCAAAGTCAATACAATATTGTCTATGATAGGATTAATTCTATCTACCATCAAGGAAACTCAATCAATTGTTCATATATAAGTTCAGGTTGAAGCTGAAGGAAATAAAAACAAGTGCAGGAGAGTCAAGTTAGGGTCTGCCCACCTGGAGGGTATACTACATGGTTTAAAATCAACATCCATGTCAGTCAAGGTTAAGCTGGATTATATGAAGAGAAGTAAGTGTGGCATCAGTATGTGAAGAAGGCTTAATAGCAAACTGTGGTATGCAGCAGACACAGCCTTGCTTGCTGAAGGTGAGGAGGAATTGAAGCACTTGCTGATGAAGATCAAGGATTGTATCCTTCAATATGGATTACAACTCAATGTAAGGAAGACGAAAATCACAACTGAACCAATAGGTAACAGCATGATAAATTGAGAAAAGGTTGAAGTTGTCGAGGATTTTGTCTTGCTTGGATCCACAATCGATGCGCATGAAAGCAGCAGTCAAGAGATCAAAAAACATATTGCATTAGGAAAATGCTGCACTTTAAGGACTAAGGTGCACCTGACCCAAGCTGACTATTGTGAAAGTTGGAGACTGAATAAGGAACACTTAAGAAGAATAGATGTGATTTAATTGTTTTTCTGGTGAAGAATATTGAAAGTACCAGTGTGCCTAAAGGACAAACCAGTATGTCTTAGAAAAAGTAAGAAGAGAGTGCTCATTAAAGACAATGAAGACAAGACTTCATCTTACATGGTTTGGACATATTGTCAGGAGAGACAAATCCTCGGAGAAGGACATAACATGAGGTGATGTAAAGGTGCAGTGAATGAAGAAAGGCCTTCAATGAGATGGATTTACACAATGGCTGCAACAATGGGCTCAAGCATAGGAACCATTTTGAAGCTATGCTGGTTGGGCAGTGTTACATTTTCTTGTATATAGATAACAGCACTTCAGCCAACCCAATAACACCTAACAATAACAACAGTGCAAAGATATTTGACAATAGACTATAGATAGCCTTGAGAAAAATGGGAATTCCAGCATACTTTCTTGTGCTTGAGCTGAACTTGTACATGGATCAAGAAGCAGTTGTGTGAACAGAATTAGGACATAGTACATGGTTTAAAATCAGGAAAGGTGTCTTTCAGGGTTGTATCCTGCCAGCAGCATACGTATCCACTCTTTTTGCTGATCAGATAATCAGAGTAGTTGGATTATGTGAGAAAGAACTCAGCATCAGGACTGATTTATTAAGAAGCTGTGATAGGCAGATGACACAAACTTGCTTGCTTGCTGAAAGTGAAGTGGAATTGAAGTACTTGCTGATGGAGATCAAGGATTGCAGCCTTCAATGTGGATTACAAATCAATGTAAGGAAGACCCCAATACCCACAATTATACCAATAGTAACATCATGATAAATAGAGAAAAGATTGAAGTTGTCCAGTATTTCATCTTATTTGGGTCCCTAATCCATGCTCATGGAAGCAGCAGGCAAGAGATCATATGATGTATTGCATTGGATGAATCTGCTGCACACGACTTCTGAAGAGTGTTGAAAAGCAAGGATGTTATTTTGATGGCTAAGGCATGCCTAACCCAAGCCATGGTATTTTCAGTTTTCTCATGTGTATGTGAAAGTTGGGCATTAAATAAGAAGACAGGAGATGAACCACTGAGATTGAAATGTGGTACCAGACAAGAATCTTGAAAGGACCATGGATTGCCCAAACAACAAACATATCTGACTTGGTTAAAGCACCCCCAGAATGCTCCTCACAGGCAAGAATGCAAGACTTCGTCTCAAGTTGTTTGGACGTATTGTCAGCAGAGACCAGTCCCTGGAGAAGGACACCATGCTTGTTAAAGAGGTGTGGCATCAAAAAAAGAAGGTGGCCCTAGCAGAGATGGATTGACAGAGTGGCTGCAACATAAGAACAAGGTGAGGATGGGGCATAACCCGGCAGTTCTTGTTCTGCATGGGGTTGCTAGGAGTCACACCCAACTCAACAGCACCTACCAAAAACAGTAACAATAAATTTGAGATATAATTATATCCATATGACACAAATAATTCAGTGTCTCCAAAACTCTGTGAACTAGGAAATCTATTAGGTATTGTTCAGTCATTGCGTGCATAGTGTTTGAAAACTTAATGGCTGAATGTGTAAGTCAGGCAGTCAGATCATCTGAAGCACTTAGACAACTGTAATACATATCATATTAACACCAGCTAGGAATGACTCTCAACAAAGCTAGCAGAGAGTATAAACTCTCCAACTCTCTTGCTTCTTGGGTGAGATAACTCTGTTTAATTAATAGTACTTCTCGAGTTTCCCCAGTGGGGATACACCCAGTTGCACACAGTGAGAGCTGGCCCAATTACCCTCTTTGTGGGCTGCTGTCCCTTTGCCTCACTGGACCACTCCTCTAGCAGTACCTTCATCACCTGTCATAGATTAAATTGTTCTGGGCTGCCCCAAATATGTATCCACCTAGCTAGGATATAATTCTCAATGACTTGACAGTTATGTAATGATGCAAGTTTATAATCAGCCCTCATTGTCATCTGGTGTGATCAGGGGATAAGGGAAGGGATGCAACGTGAAACTCAGGTCACATCCGTGATTGAATGTAAGTGGAATTTCCCTGGGGAGTGAGCAGAGGAGAATGAGAAGAAAATGGAATACCATTACCTGAATACCATCAGGAAAGATAAGCTGGAAGAGGGGAATATTCTTTGGACTCAGCCTCCCTTTGCTGAGACCCTGAGAGAAGACTGATGCCAAGACACATGGAGATCTTCAAGGGATGCTGAACCTACAGGTATTAAAAGGACCTTTCCCAAGTGTCAGGGGAGCCAGTCCCTAACAAATCAATCATCACAAGTCTGGTAGGAGCAATTGTACAGTGATAATAAGTATAAAGATTATAGTAAAGTCATAGAAAATAAGGAGAGATAGTAGAGAGATTGAAATAATGGAGTCAGACACATTTCATAGTAGCATGCTCACCTCAGCTCCTCTTGGTGGTACAAGGCAGGAGAGAGGAGGAAGCAGAAGGAAGACAAGGGGAGAGGGGACAGGGGAGCAAGGACCAGAGGAGGGAGGACCAGGAGAGAGAGCCCTCTTTATTTCTAACCAAGGCTTATATATCTTTGGGGAGTGTGCAAACCCCCTAATTACAGGTAAGAACATACGTCACAGGAAGGGGTTCTACTATAGGTAATACAGTAATGAGAGGAGGACAACGTAGGGGTACACACAATAGGAAGTGGAGGGATTGGGGGTACACATGTGACAAGATGGGCAGATCCTAGATTCAGATGTCAGCCTAACTTTGGAAGTCCCTGAGCAGGTTTGACCACTTCGCTGGCTCTCCATGGAAACAATTATCAGTAGGATGTGAACCCCACCTATAGTGGACCAGATGTCTTCAGGGAGAAGAACTCTAAGTATCTGGCCTCCCACCATGTGCTGGCAAACAGCTGCTAAGGTTTGGCATATCTTTGGTGGAGACAAAGCTGGGGAAAAGTCTTTTTATACCCCACACCCAAGAACAGAGAGAGAAAACCTTCCCCCTAGAGCTGACACCCAGAATCAACTTTCTAGCCTCTTAAACTGTGAGAGAATAAGTTTGTGTTTGTTATAGCCATCCATTAGTGGTACTTCTGTTACAGCAACACTAGATAACTAGGACAACGCCCAGCTCTGGCACTTGAATCTTTGTCTCCTGATCTTCTTTGGGAACCCCCAAAGAGACCATATCCTCCCTGTATTGATATGCTGTTGATAGGTGCCATCAAGCTGTCTCTGACCTAAGTGGCACTGCAAAAGAGAACAAAACACAGTCCCGCCCTACACCACCCTCACAATTCTTCCTATGCTTGAGCCTATTGTTACAGCCACGGTGTCAATCCATTTCCTAGAGGGTCTTCTTCTTTTCCATTGCTCCTCTACTTTTCCAAGTAAGACGTCCTTCTCCGGGAATCAGTCCTATGGGCAGTTCATGGTAGCCAACACCACACCTCAAATGCATCCATTCTTCTTCAGTCTTCCTTAATCAATGCCCAATGTTCACATGTGTATGACACAACTGAAAATACCGTGGGCTGGATCATCATGGCCAGTTATCTATGTATCTCTCTTGTAAGATTCTTGGAAACAGAGTAAGCATCCCCTCACCCTCTTTTAAAAAATTCTTCACACACTGACTACATTTGATGAATCAAATTAAAATAAAAGTTATGGTCAGATTTTAAGTTTATAGACTGTATAATCATGTAATTTTACTTTCTAGAAGTAGTCATGAGATATAATTAATAGTGGTTACTTTTGATTATAGAAACCTGTTTGATTGAGTTTTTAACCTCTGTGCATGTATTATTATTAATTTCTAAAATATCAACAAAGATCTAACAAACCAGAAGAGCCATGGGCAATTGTGGCCATGTACTGCTGAATGATTCAGTTACACTGCGACCTTCTAAGTTGAATGCCCTAGAAAGGCCAACATTCTTCTGAGAACCACCTTATAGAGAAATGCTAGAGACAGTCAAGGGACAATGACTGACCACATAGTAATTTCTCCAGCCCTGAAGCCCAAGCTTGAATCCAAGAGCGATGGGCTCTTTACCCTGAGAAATAGTTCCCATATGAGTGGCCACTTTGGTTGTTTTATTTTATTTTTAATATTTTTGGTTTTGAATATATTCCCAAGGTCTTTGGTCAATAACTGTAGTTTAAATGGCTCTGGTGGTTAATGACAAATAAAACAAATGATCATTATTATGTAACATCTGGCAGGTTCTCAATAGTTGACTGTGGTTCGTGAAAAGAATGAAGGAGGGATGTGGTCCACCCACAGGATTGAAGCTCAAATCGAGTTGTCCTAACTTTCCTTTGGCTATCAACAATTCTGCAGAAGAGTGGAACAAGATGGCACAGGCACCAATGGGCTGTTTTTTTCCCCAGGTTCCCAGAATCTGTCACCACTTTCAAGAAACACCCAGGATTTATAAAATCTTCTTGGAAAGACCTCCACTCATCCCAACCTCAGAGGCATCACCTCTTTTGAGACCCTCAGGACTCAAGCTCTGTGTAACTCAGCAACTGACCCATCACCGGTCCTTTCTTTTTTTCTCATGTGAATTAAAAAAAAATAATTTTATTGGAGGCTTGTACAATTTTTATCACAATCCATACATCCATCCATTGTGTCATGCACATTTGTATATTTGTTGCCATCATCATTCTCAAAACATTTGGTTTCTACTTGAGCCCTTGGTATTAGCTCCTCGATATATTTTTTTAACTTTTTATTCGGGACTCATACAACTCTTATCACAATCCATACATACATCAATTGTGTAAAGCACATCTGTACATTCTTTGTCCTCATCATTTTCAAGCATTTGCTCTCCACTTAAGCCCTTGACATCAGGTCCTCTTTTTCCCCCTCCCTCCCTGCTCTCACTCCCTCATGAGCCCTTGATAATTTATAAATTACTATTTTGTCATATCTTGCCCTGTCCAACGTCTCCCTTCACCCCCTTTTCTGTTGTCCGTCCCCCATGGAGGAGGTCACTCGTAGATCCTTGTAATTGGTTCCCTCTTTCCAACCCACTCACCCTCTACCCTCACAGTATCACCACTCACACCCCTGGTCCATCTCAACGGTCCTTTCTAATAACTTCTCATTTTACAAATCCTTCATTATCACTAAACTTTTAACCACCACCTCATTCACCATTCTAAGTTCTCTAAGTACCTAATGTATGCTCCACAATCTGTTATGCAAAGTTTCCCATATACCCTCAGTTCCCTTGCTTCTTCATCAAGCTCATCCTGCAAAATCCTAGTTTGGATTCTACTCAGACCGCGCTTGGCTCCATCCTTGCATGCACCACAGAGAACATGGGTACCGATGACTAACTAACTACACAGGCGGACTGGGCTTACTCTGCAGTCATAGCCGCTTGTCTTGCGTTAGTTTCTAATGAAGCCAGTTGAACATACTCTAATTCCCTGAAGTACACTTCATACTTCTATTGCCTACCTTCTCATCCAGTACGAGTCAAGACAGACTTGATGGCACTTAACAGCAACAACACCTCTCCCGAAACCTTCGTCACTTTTTAAAACCTTGCTCTCAACTGATGGTCTTACTCCCGTCTTCACTGAGAAAAGTGATCACAAAATAACTTCCATTGGCTTCCATGACTGGACTGAGTCAGCTACCTTCATCTATGTCAAATGGAATACACAAGAATCAAATCAAATACAGTTGCAGAAAAAGGAAATGGCGAAGCTCAATATCATCAATGAGAACAAAGGCCAGGGACCAGCTGTGAAACAGACTGCCAATTGCTTATAGGCAAGTTCAGGTTGAAGGTGAATAAAATTAAGACATCAACAAGAGCCAAAATATCACCTCAAGTATATCTCACCTGAATTTAGAGACCACTCAAAAACAGATTTGACACATTGAATATTATTAATAGCAAAAAAGTAAATGAAAAGGTAAATATAACAAAATCTAAATATATAGTTGCTTTTATTTCTTTTCGCAAATTCTACAAAAGATAAAAAATGATGTAGAGTGATCAGTGTAACTTTGTTACACTGTAACAGGGCATGTTGCTGTGAGGAGCCCTGGAGGAGCTGTGGAATAGTCATTAGACTGCGCGTGGAAAAGCTGGGAATCGAAGCGTCTCGGTGGAGGAGAACTGATGCTACGTGCTCCTGCAAAGGTTCACAGTCTGGGAAGGTCTAAGGAGCAGCTTTACATTGTCCTATAGAGACCATATGAGTTAGGATTAACTCAATAGCAGTGGATTTGTTTGTTTGTTTGCTTCGGGGTTTAATGTAGGGGTGTGGATGTAATATGCATAACAACCCACCCCTAGTTTGTCTGTTTGTCTACTGACAGACATGTGTGTTGCTGTGTATGTTGCTGGATGGTGGAAGCGATGTCATTGGTATCTTAAATGCCAGCAGGGCCACGCAAAGGGAACAGCTTTCAGGGGAGCTCCCAGACTAAGAACAAACAGTGAAGAAGGACTCAGCTCCCCACTGTGGAGGAAGAAGCCGCTGAAAACCTTCTCTGTCCTTTGAAACATCGTCAGATCCTGACAGCGTAATGGCAGGAAGCAGAGGCGGTGGGGTAGTGACGGAAGACCCTAAACACGTGACTGAAGAGGAGCAGATTCCTCAGAGTGGCCGCAAGCCTGGTGGCAAGAGGCCAGTCAAACCTGTGAGAGTGCAGCCTGCTGGCCCTTCATTTGCTAACGGGGAACAAGACTCAAGGTGAGGAAAAACAGCTGCAAAAATCTGCTAATGATCAGAAATTGGAATGCGAAAAGTATGAACGTAGGAAAATTTGGAGTAGCCAAAAATGAAATAGAACACATAAAAACCATTGTTCTAGGTATTAGTGATTGGAATTAAACTGGTATTGGCCATTTTGAGTCAGAAAATCATATGATTTACTATGCTGGGAATAACATAAGCAAGATGAATTGCATTACTTTTATTGTCAAAAAACAAACAAACAACATTTTAAGATCTACCTTCAAGTGCAATGTTGTCTGCAATAGGATCATATCTATTTGCTTGCAAGGAAATCCAATCAACACAACTATTATCAATGTTATTATCAAAACTAGTGATGAAGAAATTGAACATTTCTACCAGTGACGTCAGTCTGAAATTGCTCAAACATGCCCTCAAGATGCATTGGTAATTATTGGCTATTAGAATGCAAAAGTTGAAAACAAATGGGAAGGAACAGTAGCTGGAAGCTATGAACTTAGTGATAGAAATGAAGTTGGAGATTGCAGGGTAATGTCTTGAAAACTCAATGATAGCAAATATCTTTGGTCAACAACAGAAAAGGCAACTGCACAAGTGAATTCTCCAGATGGAATACACAGAGATCACATGGATGACATCTGTGGGAAGACATGATGGGGAAGCTCAATATCAGTAGCCAAAACCAGGTTAAAGGTTGACTGTGGAACAGATCATCAATTGATCATATTTAAGTTTAGGATAAAGCTGAAGAAAATTAAAACAAGTCCATGAGAGCCAAAATATGACTGTGTTAGACAGGGTTCTCTAGAGAAACAAAACCAGGACACACACATATTTATATATAGCATGAAGGAATATAACAGCTAATTAGTTCACATAGCAGTACAGATGGCTCAGTTCAACTCAATTCTGTAGAATAGTTAATATACTGGAAGTACTTCAAATCACGAGGGCTGCTGGGTTCAAGTTCAAGGGAGCAGAGAGCTGAGTCTTCCGTAGAGCAATGTTGGCAGTCCTGCCATGGGCAGCAAACAGTAGGGCAGATCACCAACAGTCAGCCAGACGACAGGATCTGACAGTCCCAAGCTCAAGTGATGTACACAGCAGGAATGTGGCGAAAAAGGTCTCGAAGGAACCTCAAACTCTAACACGATCCATGGGTTGGGTATCCCATGAGTAGTGTAGCTCACAAGTTAAGGCAGAGAACTAGCTAAGGCAACCGCATGCTAGTCCGATCGCCAGAGGGCAAGAGAGACAGGGGGGTATAACTGAGACATTTATCTCTTTGTCCTCCAATCAAACTGCAACCTTATGAATCCGACATGTAACTAATGGTCAGGTTGGCGCAATAAACCTACCTATCACAATGACCTTGAGGCTATTCCACCTGAATTTCAAGAACATCTCAAGGTCAGATTTGCTGCATACCGCATAGAACACTAAGGACAGAATACCCAATGAAATATGGGAGGACATCGAGAACATCACTCATGAAGAAAAGAAAAGAGTCATATGCACCAAGTGGGCCACATTGACCCAGGGATCTAGGTATATCCTGGGAACTCAGGCCAGGTGCAATGGAATGCTGGGACACAGAATCCTGCATCTTCGAGGTACCCAGAATGCTCCAGAGGCTGCATCAGTGAGATCCCATGTGAGTGATCTGGACTCTACCCCAGACACACTTGGAACTTGAGGACTTAAGTCAGAAAATACAGGGTGTCTGAGGAAGCAGAAGGCAGCTGTGCCAAGATTAGTGAACTGTTGGTAGGCAAACAAGGTATTGCTACATCAATGCCCTAAATGCTGTATTAACATATATATTATTCTGGCAAACCTGTGATGGAAATTCTGGTTTATTTTGTTTTTGTTTGTTCATATTAGGGTGTATCTCAGAGGTGTTATGGCATTGGGGGGTCACCCTCTTGAAATCGTGTTAGATATTTTTTGGTAAATGAGCCCCAGAATTGATGAACATATAAGGACAGCAAGTAGAATAAAGGGTTTTTTTTTGGGGGGGTAGGGTATACAAGGGGGGAGAGGAGTCAGTAAAAGGAAGACAATGTCAAGGAGTCCAGGAATAAAAGTATGTTTGGAAACTGATTGTGGAAGCAACTGCACAATTCTGCTTGATGTGATTGAATGATGGAATGATATGACATATGTATTAACTTCCAAGTAATAATAATTTAAAACAAAACCATTTCAGGAATGGTTTTGGGGCTCACACTGAACCCTAGCTCCAACTTAAAAACAATTAGTTCTTACATCACGGCCCTGCTCGATACTCACCCTCAGGAAGGGAACACAGAAGATATGGTGCTATAGCCAAATGTGGTAAAGAAATTAGATGGTGCCCGGCTATCAGATAAAATAGCGTCTTGGGTTTTAAGGACTTGTCTCCAACCAAGCAGCCAGCTAAGTGAGATTGCCGAGTAAGTCCACATGGAAGAAGCACACTATCACCAATTACCTGAGGATTGTAAATCAAATAACCCAAAATTGAAGGAGGGGTTCATATCAGAGCCTAAACTGGGAGAAGCCGGTTTGCAGAAGGCTGTGGATGACACTGGGAGCCCCAGAAAAATTTTTGTGGGAGCTACATAGGAAACAAGCCTCCCGTAATTCCCTCAATCCACAATTGAAGGATGGGAAGAAAGGGGTTACTAAACAGAGGGCATTGGAGAGATGAGTATAAAAGATCAAAGGCATAAATCTGACTTGAACAGTTAAAACTTTGTCAGTTGACCCCCCCATCTGTTGCATGCTGGACCTGATCTGGTATTCAACATTTTTGTTGATATTGGTTGGAACCAACGCAATAGCACCTAACAAGTACAACAACAACAACCATAACAATAAAAGTAAAACAAGGGGGAAGGGAGTGTAGACTTAGATGGAATGGAATTACATTACCATGGAGTAGATTGTCCAACAAGCACATGAAAAGATACTTAACACTATTAGTTGTTATGGAAATACAAATCAAAACCCAAATGAGATATCACTTTACACTCATTAAAATGATTGCTCTTAGAAAAACTAAAAATAAGTGTTGACAAGAATGAGGAGAAATGAGAATCGTAGTTAATCTCTGGTGGGAATATAAAATGGCACAGCTACTTTGAATAAGATTTGGCAGTTCCTCACACACAGTGGCCATATGACCCAGAAATTCCTTTTCTAAGTGCATACTCAAGAATAATGAAAACATACGACCACTCAAAAGTTTGTGTGACCCATTGCTCACTAATCAACATGATTAGATTCTATAGACTAGGTCATTAGGCAAAAACTGGCATTATGTGAAAATGGAAAATAACTACATCATTACATAACGGCTCAAGGATGTCATCATATAGTTGCCAAATTATATCATTATATAATTTCCATGTTACATTACTGCATAATGCTGAGCTTGATAATTATGACCCATCCAAAATGACATATAACCTGAAGCATCAAGTTCAGAATTGCTTTTGTCTCACATCTCAGCATTCCCTACACTCACATAAACACATGGGTAAATGGCTGGAGAGACAAAAGTTTACTATTATTTTAAATGTGAACTGTTAAGTGAAGAGGTAGTCATTAAACATATGTATATGTGATTCATCCTAGGATGAGCAAATAAGGAAGAAACACAAGGTTTTTTTCTTAAGTTGGATAAGAAAATGATTTAAGTAACAAAATAAAAACCACAAAAAACTATGGTAGATACTTTATCTACTCATCGGCTTTGATAGGTTAAAATAATTTTAAGTAAGCATATAAATGCAAAGAGTTATATGTGAATAAAATACCAAAAAGTGGATACAAATGAATTGTTCATCTGTGCTAGAAACCAAAGAGTTACAGTAAACACAATCCTAGACTGAGGACTCCTACGAACATCTTCTGGTATTTCTATTCAAGAGTAAATCAGAGCCCAGTGCCATCAAATTGTTTCAGATTAGATAGCTACCCAGTACAGGGTTTCTGAACCTTTGTAAGTTTTTGCCTGAGCAGATGTATACATTTCCAGGTAGGCCAGTTCTAAGGTTTCTATTTCACCTTAGGTGAATCATAAAATTCTCCCTAAATCCTTAAAACAAAAAGTTGTAATTTACTCCATTATTACTAAAACAAGGTCATAACAGAAAAGGGAGTGTAGTAAAATCCAATGACAAAGCTCCAAGTTCAAAATTTATCCCTCGTCTAGCCAGAAATTATTTCTGAGACTCCACACTTCCAAAGCCTAGAAACAAACATACAACCCCAAAACCCCAAACTTTCCACGAATTCTTGTCCCACTCGTGCAGAGTTTCTGAACCCCACATAACACTCACAGACAGTGCTCTGTGTTATAGTATTTATTAGGGACGCTACCTGGTTACGAGTCAGGCGAGAAATGCCCAGGATGCAGTTATTCAGTCGGGGCATGTTCTTTTCTGCTGTGCCTGCTGACAAGCCTCTCTCTGGTTCTCAGTCACCTGACCTGGCCTCTGCCCTGACAATGAGCCTCCACATTCTTCAAGGGTCACAAGGACTCAGATGCAAAAATGTGCCTGTGTTATTTGAATAAAGATTCACTAGGTGGTTGGGTGACCGAGGAAGAATACAGAATACTCTTTTTACTCCTCTCAGTTATGATCTATTTATAAAGTAATCTCATGTCTGATAAGAATGCCAGTTTGGAAGAGAGGCGCTCCTTCCTAGTATTGACCGTGACAGTTGTGTCACTCACTGTTCTAAGGATGGAGGCTGTATTCATGAGTAAGACAGTAAGATCCCTCCATTCTTGGAGTGTACCTTCTCGTGGGGGAGGCAGACAGTTAACCGGTAAACTGATACTGTAATTTTACAGAGTGATAAATTCTGTCAAGGAATTATAACGAGGAAGGGAATCTAGAGTGTCCTTGAGACAGGGTGGTCCACTAGAGAAGACTCCCTGAGGGCTCTTAAACACCGGACTTCGTTTTAATTGCCATAATTTCCTTCTGGGGTGTCATAACGTGAAATGAGCTGGAGAGCTGATTCCACCCATGTTCTGAAGTCAGCATGTCGTCTTCAGCTATTTTAGTTCAGAGCCACTGGCATGCAGGCTGAGAGGAGGCACCTTTGCTTCAGGAAGACAAGGGACTTTATTCTTCTCCACAGAAAGGTGACTGATGCCTCCCACAGCCCCATCGGCCTCCTCCATGGTCTCCTCAGTCTCAGCCTCAGTTTTTCCTTCAGCCGCCCTTTCACTTTCCCATAACAAGACATGGTGTGGCTCTCCCTGAACAGTAGGCAACTGTCCTACAGATTAGTCACATCTTAAAAGTACATCAGTATTTCTCAGAGTTATTTTGTCTCCATCACTATTCTGTAAGGATATCATCTTACAGTAGTGTGTCCTATGTCACAGAGAATAAGGATAACTATTCATATTGACATTCTAATTTATGCCATAGACAGGGTAAAGTATTTTTCCACATATGCGGGGACTTCAAAAGGCTCACAGAAAAATTAAATTAAAAGATAAGGGAATTTTCCATGAACTTTTTGAAGTCCACTCTTATCAGTTCCAATTTTGTGGAAGACAAACATTAATACGCTATTACTTTGGAAGAAGTTGGGGTGGGAGAGATGGAAAGACTTGGCCAAATATTTTATTACACTTGGTATCTATCACCTATTTAAATTAATTAATAAAAATAAAGTGAAACCATGAAAGTTTGAAAAAATCTATAAAGAACAGGATAGGATAGAAAAACAGTACAGAAGAAAACTGCTGTTTATTCAATGCACTTAAGAGGACTGGAGGAGTGGTTTTATATACAAAAAATCAACATGGTCAAAGGATATTAATTCAGAACAGATGACAGATATTCTAGATCCGCCTCTTGTCTTGACTACATTGTGATGCCTAGTGGCAAGTGAATTATAGCAACCAAGAATAATAATATAGCACTTAAGTGATTCAGCTCCTCACGGCCCATTGAAAATCAATTACTAGTTGTTGGAAAAATGCTTTGAAGGTGGGAAGTTTGAGGGGCAAGACTGAGCCTGTTCATACCTGTGTGATAACAGGGGAACTGAGATTCCAGAGTCAAACCTTAGAGAAAACATCACATTACTAACTAATTAAACAAACGTTGTTAAAGTGCCAGTGTTTCCAAATGTCTTATAAAGGATGTTTCCAGAGAACTAGCCCATCTTAGTTGGGCTTGCTGGTTCCAGTATTCAATGTACTGCTGCAAATTTCTAGACCTGAAGGTCGACGAAGAGCCACCGTCACGGGCCTTCCAACAGTCTCCATCTGACCAGAAAGTCTGATCTTTTTATGACTTGGAGCTTTGTTCCACAATTTTCTCCTATTCTGTCTTGAAACAAAATGTGCATGAGACGGAAAACTGATCTTCACTGTAAACCATTACCCAATTCACAATAAAAAATGGGGTCTTTTGTTATTGTGTTTTAAACTATATTTTGGCATGTGTCAACTTAACAAAGAGATTGCTGACCTGTGCAGGGATATGTTACTTACATAGCACCAATAACAGTCAACAGTATGGTCTTGATAATAATAAAATACAGTCAATGTGATAGTCTTGAAGAAAGACGGCCTACTCTCATGTCTCTGACATTGTCATGACGATTGTTTGTTTTTCCTTTTTTAGGCAGAACTATTCCTAATCTTTGATTTTATTAGAATCCATTGTTTCAATCACTGTGGAGTCTCCATAGACTTTATAATTCTTTAAATAAGAATTACAGTGGGAAAACACAGAAATGAACAGTTATCATGACTAAATTGTGTAAGTTTTATTTTAATCATTTATTTTATTATTGTTTGTGGTACGAATAGACACAGCAAAACATACAAGGGGGTACAGAAATAAACTCTGCTGGGTGAAAAGTCATAGTATGCATTCTCCCTGCTGCGTGAGCATCAAGCAACTCGCTTTGAGTTAGTGTACCCAGTGACATCACCTGGGAAGTTTCCCACTGGTCACAGTGAATTTTTGCATAAAAGCAGTTTCACTTGAATCTTGGGTTTTTTTTCGGATTTTTTTTTGTTTGTGATGGCTGATTTAAGAGAACAGCATGTGGTTGGGAAATTTTGTTTCCTGCTTGGGAAAAAAGCCATAGAAACTGTTGTGATGTTGAACACAGTTTATAAGGACGGCACTATGGGAAAAACTCAATTGTGCAAGTGGTTTTCTGGTTTCAAAGAAAAGGTGAAATGTTGACTGATGACATGGCTCATTGTAGATGTTCATCAACTTCCCGGACAGAAAATATTAACAAAATCCATGTGCTTGTGCTCAGACTTACGATGGACCATTGAAGAGATGGGGAAGTTATCTGCACGATCTTAGAGCTTGGTTCAGTGAATTTTAACAGAAGATTTGGGAATGAGAAGGGCTACTGTGAAATTTGTGCCTCAGTTTCTGACTGACCAGGAAAAAGAGCATCCAGTAGAAACATGTCTTGTCTTGAAAGAACAGCTTTGAAGCGACTCAGATTCCCCACCCCCCCAAGATCATTATTGATGATGAGACATGGTGCTATTCTTATGACACTGAAAAAAAAACATCAATCAAGCCAGTGGAAGGCGCCATCATCAACTTACCCCAAAAAAGCTTGTCAAGTGAAATTGAAGATCAAGATGATGCTTATTTGTTTGTTTATGGGGTTTTTTGGTTTTTTGATGTGAAGAGGATAGTGCATTTGAAGTTCATTCCACCAGGTCAGACTGTTAATCGAGTTTTTTATTTAGAACTTCTTAAAAGATTGTGTGTGACAAAAAAGGCCTAATTTGTGGCAGTCAGTGGAGACTTGTTTTGCCACTATGACAAAGCACCGGCTCACACAACCATCTCAGTGCACCAGTTTTTGGCAAAACACAGCATGCCTCTCTTGACCCACACACCTTACTCACCTGACCTCACTCTGTGCACCTTCTTTTTGTGTCAACCAATGAAAAGGGACATGAAAGACAGCAATTTGATGATGTAAAAGAGGTAAAGGAAAAAAAAAAAACAACGAGGGAGGGCCTGTCAACCCTCCAGACAGATGAGTTTGAAAAGTATTTCCAAGAATGGAATCACAGATTTGACAAATGTCTTAGGTGTAATGGAGAGTACTTTGAAGGTAATAAGTGGGTTTTTGGTTTTAAAAAAGTTAAATACATAGCTTTGGGGGGAAAATTACATTTTGGGGGTACCTCCTCATACACTAATTCAACAATGCCCTCGTGTATAATCAGTGGCATCAATCACACTCTTCATGTTGTGCAACTGCTCTTGGCTCCTTTTTCTGAGTTTCTTTGTCTCCCTTTACCATAAACTCAGTGCCTCCTATGTTTCACGTCTATCTTTCCAGCTGTCCTTGACGACGTGATTCCACACAAAGCAGACTTTTTTTTTAAGACCACAATGTTCAAGGTTTATTAATTAAGCTAAATGATTGCTGGTCTATAAAGCTCTGGTGACTCTGGCAAGTACGCATTGAACTACTAACCTCAACGTCAGCTGTTAAATCCACCAACTGCTCTACTGGAGAAGGATAAGTCTTTGCTCTGATAAAGACTTATAGTCTCAGAGACTCTACATAGGGGCATGGTGAGTCAGAAATGACGCAATGGGGATGGGTACTGTTTGGTTTAAAGAAGACCTCGTGGAACATTTTTCATGTAAAGTTTGCATGTTATCTCAAGGCAAAAGGCTTATCCAACCTTAGTTATTCCAGAAAGGCTGAGTTCCAAGAGGATTTTAAAATCTGCATTTCCCCCTCTTTGATCAGAATTCTTCTATAGACTCCATGATCAAAATGTTAACTAATGGCAGCTAGACACTATACAGTTCTTCTGGTCTCATGGCAAAAGATATCATTGGTCATGGTTGCAATTAGCAATACATACCATTTATCAACACTTTTTACCGTGACGGTGAATAAAGACAAATTGTTATACTTCAGTTGACCACTTGCAAGCTTTTAAGGACTCCACGCACTCTCCAACAAGCAAGTAAGACAGAAACATCCCTGATCATCATGAATCAATTTCTATCTCTATGCATTTGCGGGTTCTTGCCCTTTTCTAAGGGAGGGCATGCAATATTTGTCCTTTTGACTGGCTTATTTCATTCAGCATATCACCTTCAAGCTCCATGACAATAGTTTATGAAGCCCAACTGCATTCACTTCTTCCCCAAGTGCCTCCAGGAGACCAGATATGCGGGTGACTGTTTGGAAACCTTTTATTCAGCTGGGTTAGCTCTTAGTTTTTCAACTCCGAAGTTCTGTCCTTTTGGTTTGATGTTTCTTTTTAAAACTCATGGGCTCTCCTTGGGGCTCCAAGTAGGTCAGCAGGATTCCCTTGGCCCCTCAGGGTGCACCTGCCCTCTGTGACATGCTCAGTGGCACACTCTTAGAACAACATGGCTTTCCCAGGATGTTAGGCAGGATTAATGGCTCGAAGGGCTGCTGGCTTCAAAGGCCCAGAGGAACTCCTGGGGCAGGTCAGGCCCTGAAAGTGCCTCTGACATTAACAGGCACCTGGACAAACACAAAGGACGCAGTGCAGTTCTTTTTTCCGGTTACATATTTTCACTGAGCAATACTGGCCAGAGCTACCTTCTCATGTCTCAGATCATAAAGAGGCTTTTGTGTTGCTGAAGCCAGGGGAAGAGGTGGGTGTTGGATCAGAAGCTTCTCAGAGCGAGGCCTTTTATCCTGAGAAACTCTGCCATCCAGTATATCTGGACTTTGCTTGGCACCACTGTGCCTTCTCCGCAACTAACTGTCATCATGGGAGATTCCAAGGCAGATTATATCTGCTGATTTCTCAGAGAATAGAAATGTCTATCTACCTGCCTGTCCTTCGGCGAAATGGATCGTCATGGTGGCTGTAGCACTGGGCTTCGATACAGCAACGAGTGTGAGGATGGTGCAGGACCGGGCAACCTTTCGTTCTGCTGTATAGTTTCCATGAGTCGAAACAGACAACCGAACAACTGGCAATCCCCACCCAAACTGGCAGAGTGGACTCATCAAGGCCCTGCGACCTCACTGCATCCAATGCACTCACTTTACAGGTGGCGAGACTGAGTACCAGAGAGGTAAGATGCTTTCCTCAAGGTCACACAGTTGTCTGATGAGATGACAGGTGTCCTTTCACCTGGGCTTTTTCTCACCCCAAGCTACTGTTCACACTGACATTCCCAGGAACTCAGGGGAGGAGCAACTTCTTAAGGGACACCCATGGGACAAGCACAAGGTGTGAGGAAGGGATCTTAGCATGGAGAGGGAGGGTGAGGAGAGAAGAGCAGCATGGGTATCTGAGTTCTCGAGCAGTTGTCATTAGTCACTGCTGCCATGGAAACAGCCATAACAGAACAAAACTTGGAATTACCCAGTGCCATTTTTATGACAGTTGGTATGTTTGAGTGCACTGTTGTGACTATTGTTGAACATTTACAATGTGACAAACATCCCACTATGTGTCTTACAGGCTTTATCTCTCGGCATTTCAAAAAATCTCTGGGAGGTAGGGGTTCTAGTACACTCAAAATCTACACACCTTCCCTCAGATGTACTGCTTTGATTTTTAAATCTTTGTTCCGAAGGCTCATTTTCGCTTAGTCGCAGGGGAAAAACCAAAATAAACCTATCTTGTCAATTCATGGTAACTGAACGGCCTATGCCCTCACTCATTAGCCAGTAGTTTTACCTTGTCAACAACCAAAGATGAGCTACTTACAGCTCCTATGGACATGAAGAAAGTCTTTCTGAGGGACCCAAGGCAACCCTGAGGCTTGAATTCGTTTTTTAGTTCGTTCCATATAAGATATTCTGAACATGGTCTTCCTTTTGGGTTTTCTAATTCTAGGTCTTTGCCCATTTTAATATTTTACATTGTCTTCTCATCTTTCTTGAATCCATAATCAATGCTCATGGAAGAGTCAAGAGATCAAACAGTGCATTGCACTGGGTAAATCTGCACAAGTTCCCTGTAGAGCATGGAAGAGCAAGGATGTTACTTTGAGGACTAAGGTGTGCCTGACCCAAGTCATGGTATTTTCCATTGCCTCATGTGTATGAAAACATTGGACATGGAATAAGGAAGACTGGAGATGAATCAATGCGTTTGAATTACAGTGCTGGTGAAGTCTAGTGAAAGTACCTGGACCACCCAAAGCAAAAAGGCATCTCTCTTAGAAGAAGTACAGAGAGATTGCTCGTTAGAAGCAAGGATGCCAAGACTTCATCCCACGTACTTTGGTCCTATTATCAGGAGAGACCAGTCCCTGGCGAAGATCATGCTTGGCAAATAGAAGGGCAGTGAAAAAGAGGAAGACCGTGACAGAATGGATCACAGTGGCTACAACAATGGACTCCAACATAAGAAAAATTGTGATGTATGTGTGATTGCTATGAATTGGAACTGATGTAAACACACCTAACAACCTCTGTACATCTGCAATCAGCAACACCGACTTTGAACATCCTGTACTTCAATTGAAAAGTCTTCCCTCAGATCATGTTAGAAATCTCTTTAAGACATAAGTATACAACTGGGCTTTGAAAAGTTCACGGTCAAATGGAATGGAAAGGTAATGGAATTTTTTTCAGGAATGTTTTGAAATGCTCTTGCATTTTCTAAGATAGAGGTAGTCCCTACCATAGGACATATTTGTTATGTGGACCTGTATTATAGTGGGCTACACATTGAGTAGCTAACCGCAAGATCAGCAGTTCAAACCCAATTACTCGGGGGTAGGGGGCAGGGAAGGGGGAAAGATGAGGCTTCCTAGTCCTATAAAAAATATTTTTGGTGTTAAAAACCCATAGGGCAAACTCTGCTCTGCCCTATAAAGTTGCTAAAACTCAGAATCAACTTTCTTTTAAAATAACAAATCATTTTATTTGGGGGCTCTTACAGCTCTTATAAGAGTGCATACATCCATTGTATCAAGCACATTTTGTACATATGTTGCCATCATCATTTTCAAAATATTTTCTTTCTGCTTGATTCCTTGGTATCAGCTTCTCTTTCCCCGCTCTTCCTTACCCCACCTCCATGACCCCCTTATAAATTATTATAATTATTTTCATATCTTCCACCATCCCCTGTTTCCCTTCACACACGTCCCTGTTTTTTGGACCCCTTGGAGGGAGGAGGTGGTTCATGTTGATTCTTGTAATAGGTTCCCCCTTTCTCCCCTTTCTCCTCCCACCTTCCCCCTACTCTCATGGTATCGATATTTCCATTATTGTTCCTGAGGGGGTTGTCTCTCCTGGATTCCGCGTTGAGAGCTCTTATCTTTACCAGTGTACATGCTCTGGTCTAGCCAGATTTTTAAGGTAGAGCTGGGGTCGTGATAGTGGTAGGTAAGCATTAAAGAACTAGAGGAATGTTATGTGTTTCATCGGTGCTATACTGCACCCTGGCTGACTCATTCTTACTTGTTAACATTTTCTGAGAGTATGTCCAATGTCTCTACTCCAGCCTGCCTCATTCTCATTGATATGATTGTTTGTTTTGGGTCTTCTGGCGCCTGATACCTGATGTTGTTGACGCCTCATGATCACGCAGGTTGGTGTGCTTCTTCCATATGGGATTTGTTGCTTCCCTGCTAGATGGCTGCTTGTTTAACTTCAAGACTTTAAGAGCCCAGATGCTATATCTTGTAATAGCTTGGCACCATCAGCTTTTTTAACCAATTTGCTTATGCACCCATTTTGACTTCAGCTATCATGTCAGGAAAGTGAATACCACAGAATGCCAGGTTATTAGAACAAAGTGTTCTTGCACTGAGGGGGTAGTTGGATAGTGGCCCAAAATCTGCCTGCTACCCATTTAGGAATACACATAAATATATGTACATAGACCTATATTTACATATATACATTTCTGCATTTATACCTCTATAAATGTCTTTTGCCTCCTAGTTATTTCCTTTTACTTTCCTCCTATTATGGCCCACCTTCATTTGGCTCTCAGTAATTCCTCTCAGCCACATTGCACTTGATCAAACCCCACCAGACATTCTATGCCCTGCTCGCCATCAATTTTAGCTCACTTGTTGTTCCCTTGTCTTGAGTTTCTTGGTTCCCCCCTTCTTTGAGTCATGATTAACTTGTTGGCAGTGAGTAGGTTTGGTTATCATCAGTTAGGTGGTGTAGTAGGCTATACATTGAGCGGCTAGTCACAAGATTGGCAGTTCAAACCTGCCAGTCACTCCACAAAAGAAAGGTGAGTTTGTCTGCTTCAGTAAGGATTTAAAATCTCAGAAATCCAAAGAAGTGTTGCTCTACTCTGTCCTATCAGGTTACTATGAGTCAGAAATGACTCAATGGCAATGATTTTGATTTGGAGATTTTACTCGTTAGTAATATGTACTGTATAAAATGTTATAGCCTGCAATTTGTTGAAATTACCTTAAGTGCAATGTTCTACATTTTAGAAGTTCACTCACACATGCTTACATGTAATGTTTCCAACCCCCAAAGATCTGCTTTATAAATATACTGATACAAAAAGGCAGTCTAAGGTATTGAATTCACATCTGAATCAACTTATGACAGAATTGTTGGGTCAGAGTCCTGCTGTAAGTTGGCCATGATCTGTTTCACTTTACATGAATGGCATCTTGTGCTACCTCTAACAGAATTAATCTATCATATTGGGCCAAGCTGATTCTGCAGGGTAAGAGCCAGTGAGTTGGTGGAATAAGAGGAGTCATGGGAAGGATCTTCAAAGCAGAGGGACTTCCAGAAGGTTGACCAGGCCAGGCTGTACAGAAACCCGTGGGGAGGCCCCTAGAAATCTGGAAAGGAGAGCAGGATGAGGATTGGAGTCCAAAATCACCTTAAATGCAGAGAGCAGTGGGGGCCCGGGGTGGGGGGGACGAGGACACCCAGATGGGACCAAGAGATATTGAATCTGGTGCTGACCACTCAGGGACATAAAGTGTCCTTTGGTCTGTTCTGCACTCGCAGGGTCATGGGGACCAGACCCCTGTTTCCTGACATCACCCCCAGGTCCCTGTGCCAGTGGCAGACTGCAGGGCCCATCAGCGTCCAAGGGCCCAGGCATCCATTTCAGGCCCTGTGACGCCTGCGCTGAGCTGTCATTTCCTTTGATTCCCTTGTGCTTGTTCTGCCCGAGAGGGACCTCTGTTTCCATTCTGAAGGCCACCGGTCAGGCCTATTCATTCTCTATGGCTCATTTAGTTCAGTGGGGGTTTGGGGTTTCTTTTTTCCCTTTTTTTTAAGGGTCATAAAGAGCTTAAAGATGCCACACATAAAAAGCTCTGGATAAATGTAGCTTGTACTGGATTGTAAAATACTGTATTGTTCAGAGCTTAATTCCCCGTGTGAGACTGGAATCAGTAATTCCCCCAGCCCTGAGGCCAAGGCTGAATACCAACAGGCTGAAGCCTGGCCCAGGGACAGTTGCCCCAGGGCCCGCACTTCCTGGGAGGATTTAGCGAGGAACCAGAGGGCTTTCAGAAAACTTCTCCTGTGACACAGATTTCGTTTTAAGACATTTTGGCATTAAAGCGACATTCACCATTTGTATGAAGAAACACACATCCGTCTCTGAAATGGGGGCAGCTGCTGTCTGTGGTCACATACATCTCAGAGAGGAGCTCCCTCCACCCTTCTGCTCTGAAACCTCACCCGTCTCATTAGGGAGCGTGCTTGCTTAAGTGGGAGTCCTCCCGCTCAGCTATTGAGCCGGTCTGGGCCCTCACGTGATCTTTCTCTTCTCTTTACACAGAGTTATGTGCTCACCTGATTTCTTGCCAGCAGGGCCAAGCATTCCTCCTGTTTGCCACACTTATCTCAACCAGCCTCCTTGCCTTTGCCTCGCTGGTCCCTGGTACAAACACTCCCTTCGGTCTTCCTCTCCAGCTAGATGAACTCTCTCTGCTTTTAAACTGCCCTCCTACATAAAACGTAGACTACTGGATTGATCCTCCTGTTCTCTGAGGTCAACCCCTTCAGGACCAACTCAGAGCAACAGTGGAATGGAAAGGAGAGCTACTCTGTTACCTAGAAGGCCCACCATGAAGGGAGCACCTGCCCTCTTGTAGAAATGTTTATTTATCCACAAGAGATGACAGATATTCTACTAAACACAGCTAGTCAGGGAGAGGTCGCCCAAATTCTTGTAATACAAAAAAATTATGCACTAAAACCAAGAGATGATACATATCACAATTATGGCTGTTCCCGTTCATGTGATAACTATCGATCCATAGGCTATAGTGGTGGAGATGCTGACTCAGACTATCCATATTGAGACTTCTCTAGAGACTCAGAGGAGAGTCCTGGTGACACTACCTGAGGGTCCATGGGAAGCAGTTACAGTGAAAGCAGTCCTGTGATGATTATAGAAGGCCATATGATGGACATGGCAGAAATGGAGGCAGTTCTTCAAGTAGCTGAAGCTACTTCTACCCAAATAGTCATGATTGGGTTGGCACCCCTCCACGTGATTCCTGCATCAGTACAAGTCACAGAGCACCAAGGGGTGGTGGCCACTGAGGAAACCATTCTGATCCAGGGGAAGGCCTAAGCAGACACTAAAAACAAACAAGACTTAGGACCCAGGCCCTTGATCAAAGAAACAACTGGAAAAAATGACACTCTGTCATAATTACCCAGGGACCATTGAAAGGAAAAATTACATTACTTAAAAAATCCTGTTGCATTCTTTCCTAATTTTTATATTATCATAAAGGAAAAATAAAACATGTTCCTTTTATTTGATTGTCCGACATTGCTTCCAACAAGCAAAGGTGAGGCTACCATTCTCTAAGTGGTCCTAAAGACTATTTCTGATCAACTTTTTACCCAGCAAGTGGGGCAAGCGATACCAAGATCTTCCGCAAGCAAAGGGCCATCTAAAATCAAAAGAGGAATCATTTTGCACATGTTCACAAGCTACATGCTAGAAGGTGGTTGGGTTTCTAGCTTAGGCTTTAGGATGTTTCAGACTGAAGTCTCGGTGTTCTCAGAGTGAACAGCCTGAGATCAGATGCTTACATAAGGAAAGTGCCCGCCACCCCAAACCAAACCCAACTCCCTGCCACCAGGTCACTGCTGACTCACAGAGACCCGCTAGCACAGGAAATCCCGTGGACTTCTAAGCCTGTAACTTTCTCCTGGAGTAGAAAGCCTTGTGTTTCTCCCTCCATGTGGCTGGTAGCTTTAAAGTTTTAAACCTTGGGGTGATCAGCCCACTGTGTGACCACTACACCACGAGGCCTCCTCTACCAACAAACCCCCAAAAGCAAATCATTAATGTTGGCCATATTTTGCCTTTCTGACATTTCTTTAGGAATCTAAAAAACCACCCTTTCTCCCCACTTACAAAAAGACCATGGAAGTAGTTGTCAAACAACTACAGAATACTAAACAAAAAATTTCACCCGAAGCAACCGTGGATGTGCAAAGCACAATGGGAAAGTGAACTAGTCATACTCATATGAACCGTGTCGGTTGGCTTACAAGAGATTTCTCAGGAGCCACAGAAATTGCTTGCCTATCCCCTGTGTCGGGTTGCCAGTTCAACCTTGTGTGACTTAAGCCCCTCCCTCGCTTTACACTTCATGTAACTTATCAAAGGGTTTTTCCAAAGGGAATGTTGTGCTTTCTCCAAGGATTCCCTCTATTTTCTCAGCATCAGGACCCAGGAGGGTTGGAATTTCCATTTATGGTTCCAATCATTTAAAATGTGCTCTAGAGAATGAAGCCATAGAAACTAAACAGTTTCCAGATATTGCAAACATTCCTCGTCAGTAGATTAACTATCAGACTGCTCCTCCTCCCACTGAAAGTCTCACTGCTGTGGAAAACCCACAGCAAGCTGTGGGCCCAGACCAGGTGGCCAACAGGGTTTCTGACTGGGCACCAAATTAAACAGGTCTTCCAGACAGGGCCTGGTGGCTCAGCGCTCTCCTCGTCCCCATCTGGAACTGTCTACCAGGGTCTGTGAGTCTCGGCTGCCACTGGAGCACAGCTTCCTGCATCTGCTTGATTTGCTTCTGGCTCCTGCCTTCTTCCTGCCACGTGGGAAAAGCGGTCCTTGAGCCATGTAATTTCAGAACAGCCGAGATTTGGTGTGAAGGAAAAATAGAGCTGTTGCTGGGGTCATTGCTATTGAAAGTAAAGCACCAGTTTGCACTCACTCTGAAAGAAACCTTCCTCTCAACTCAGGCTCCCAGGCTCTCTTCTCTTGCTTCGCCTTTTGTGAAACTCCGTTGGTTTCGCTGCTCCTCAGACGTGCACACATTTAAATAACATTCCTTCCTGAATTTGCCCCTTCATCTGCCCAGCTTCTGTGCTTGGGGGCTCTCCAGCTCCCATTCGTTCTCTTGCTAATGTACTCCCCTATCCTTTGTTGACATGCCAGCTCATTCAGCACTGGCCTCCCCCTTCCTCGCCTCACTCTTTCCCTTCCCGCACACTCCTTCTAACTGACAAACAACCCAAACACACTGCCTTCCAGTCCACTGGACGCATGGAAACCCTATAGGATGCAGTAGAATGGATTAGCATTTCACAAGTGGAGTGTGTGTGTGTGTGTGAGAGAGAGAGAGAGAGAGAGAGAGAAACTGGGGGCCAGGAGAATAAAACCTACTTCCCCCTATATTTCTGTTGACTTATACAAGTTCTGTATAATTGAACAATTCTTTTCCTCCCCTACACATTAGCCACAATGTCCAGTACGGCTGTCAGTCTGAGCACAGGGCGAAATGTTTGTAGAGGCCAAGGAAGGGCTGCGTGAGCTGCATCCTGGAAAGGTAGCTGCATAGTCACGTTGGCTGGCCTGTTCGTTATTTCTCCTTTTCTCCACCTAGCTTAACTCTGAGGTCGAGGAAAATGAGTTCAGCCCTCATCCCAGATATGAGGTTTAACTGATCATGAGGGTCTCATTCCCCTGATCAGTGACTGGCTTAGGCATGAATATGTGAAACAAATCTATCCAGGCAGGATGAAGGAAAAGTCTGCCTGGGGGGTGGGAGCAGACATTTGGAGAAAGTGAGTGTCTCTTTTTAAAAGACAAAAGCTAGTCAAAGTCCTTAATGTACTTTGACGTTGTCTCCAGGGAGCTCTGGTGACACAGTGTTCAAGCGCTTCCCTGATGAAAGATTGACAGGTAAGACCGGCTAGCCACGCTGCAGAAGAAAGAGGCTGTGGTCTGTTTCCAAAAACCGTGTAGATTGCGAACATTGGGGGGAAGTTCTACTCTGTCTTACAGCGTCCTTATCAGTTGAAAATCACTCAGTTGAGTTTGGATTTTGGTTTTATGTTGTCCGCAGGCTGTGATGCGGTGAGCAGCTAGAGCTATCTTGAAAATGTGAGAGAACAAGATTAAGAAAAAGATAGCATCAAAGTATTTTCTACTCTTGAAAAATAGATCAACAGAGAACTGCTAGATATTCTAACCGCATTCAGGAGAGGACAGGGCATGAAGAGCATCTTTGCTGACATCTAAGACTATCGATCTTGACTGGTGCGTGGGTAAGCTTTGGACTTAACCTCACGTTGGTAGTCCAAACCCACCAGCAACTGGTGGGGAAATGATGAGGCTATCTGCTAGCATAAGGGTTTACTGTCTCAGAGACCCTGTGTAAGGTCCCCGTGAACCAGAAACAGCTCAATGACAGGAGGTGGATGGAATGGGTGCTTTGTTAACTATGCAAAGGGAGTCGACTCTGGGAGCCACAGCGAACTACGGAAAGCGTTTTGAAGAATGTGAATTCCAGAGCATCCATTGTGTTCATGGGGAACCTGGATACAGATCAAGAAGCAGTTAGTTACAGAGAACAAGGGATACTGAATGGTTTAAAAAAAAACCCAGGAAAATGGTGTTTCAAGATTTTTTCCTTCCCCATATTTATTCAAGCTGTATGCTGAGTAAATAATACAAGAAACTAGATTATATGAAGGAGACTGTAGAATTAGGATAAGAGGAAGACATATGAACAGCTTGTGATACAGATGACACAACCTTGTTTGCTGAAAACAAAGAGGGCTTGAGGTACTTATTGATGAAAATCTAAGACTATAGCCTTGAGTATGCATTACAACTCAGTCTCATATAAAATGAAATTCTTCACAAGTAGACCAATAAACAACATTTCTCCTGAAAAATGGAGAAAAGACTGAAGTTGTCAAGAATTTCATTTTACTTGGCTCTACCATCAACAACCCTGGAAGCAATTGTCAAGAAATGAAACAACTTACTGTGTTCGGAAAATCTTCTGAAAAGACTTCTTCAAAATGTTACAGAGAAAAAAATTTTAATTAAAGAGCATAAATCTTTCTTTGAGGACCAAGATGTGCTTAAACCAAGTCATGATATTTTCAATTGATATATATACATATATATATATATACATACACATATATGTCAATTGACATGTGTGTATATATATACATGAAAGCTGGACATTGAATAAGGAAGACGAGGGAAGAATTGATGGATTTGAATTGCAGTGTTGAGGAGGGATACTGAATAGATCATACAATGCTGGAAGAACACATGCATCTGTCTTAGAAGAAGAAGAGCCAGAATACTCCATAAAAGCAAGGATAGCATTATATCATCTCATGTATTTGGAGCATAGAATCAGGAGGAAGCAGTCCTTCGAGAAGGGCATCATGCTTAGTAGAAAATCAGTGAAAATGATGAAGACATGATGGATTGGCACACTGGCTACAACAATGGGCTCCAACATTTGGAATGTTCTCAGGCCCCACAGGGTTGGAAGTGTTTTGGTCTGTTGAACAGCAGGTGCTAGGAGTCAGAACGATTCATGGAACTAAACAACAAAACTGAAAATGACAAAAGAAATTTGAGAGTGAGGTCATTGAACACATCATTAAGCTGCTGAAGCTGCCTCACTCTGTCTTCTTGTTTGGGAAATAATAAATCTCCACACTTTTAAGCTATTTGCTAATTGTCAAGGTTCTCTGTTTCTTGCCATGTAAATTTCCTAGGAAATGTAATTTCTTCAAACCAAAACATTCCCTTCAGATACCATCCCCATTGCCACCGGTTAACCTGGGTTACTCACAAACATCATCACAACATGAGTTAATTCTTACACAGCATGGCACTATTGTAGATGCTTTATATACAATGACTTGTTCAATACTCACAAATTCTGTACGTGCTATATTTATTCTTATACAGATAAAGAAACAGAAGCATAAAAATGTTTAGGAAATTGCCCCAGATCCCATAGCTAGTGAGTAGCAATAATGGGATTTGAGTCTAGTTTGCCTGGCATGAGGCTCCATGCTCTTAACTAGGATTCTATCAACACCCATTTATACACATCACACACACACACACACACACAAACTATTGTTGTTAGGTATCATTGAACCAGCTCTGACCCACAGCGACCTTATGCACAAAGAACGAAACCCTGAAGGGTCCTGGGCCATCCTCACAATTGTTCCTGTGCCTGTGCCCATGGTGGAGCCACTGTGTCGGTCCGTCTCGTCAGGAGCCTTCCTCTTTTTGTCACCCCTCCACTTTACCAAACCGTCTTAGCATCTTCAAGAGACTCAGATTGTGTTCTTTGAGTTTGGAAAACAAAGAGAAGTCTGAAAACGGGCACTATAGCACCGATGAGGCAAGATTTCCTAACAAAAACTTGGTTGTGATCATCCTTGCCACCCCTGAAGACTGAAAAGGTGCACTCGAGATATAGAAAAGGAATTAATTCTGGTGCAATTTTGCTTACGCTGTTCTCACCAATGTGATTTTCCATTTCTTAAACTGCTTTCTAATGAGCTCCTGTGATTGTCCTGGATCCTTTAAGAACATCTCTTAAGAGGACCCCTTTGGAATACCAAATTATGATCACTACAACCGCGAAGCTGATCTTTTTTGTCTTAAATTGAACTGGCTAAGCCAATCCCCTCATAATGAGGTGAATAAATAAGACTGGAAGAAACATATGCATGTGACTTATGATGCTGGTCAAGAAATATTGAAAGTACCACAGGCTGCCAGGAGAACAGACAAACTTGTTGTAGAAGAAGTACAGCCAAATGTTCCTTAGCAGCAAGGATGGTGAGACTTTGTCTCACAGATTTGAGCGTGTTGGCAGGAGAGACCAGTCCCTGGAGAAGGACATACTGCGGGCAAAGAAGAAGGGCAGACAAGTGTTTACCCTCCGGGAGATGGATTGATTGACACAGTGGCTGCTGCAAGGGGCTCGAACTTCACCGCAATTGTGAGGATGGTGCCGAACGGGGCAGTGTTCTGTTCTGTTGGGAATCAGTTGGACCCAACTTGGTGGCACCTAATGACAATAAAAGTTCAGAGAATTAGGAAAGGAGCCCCCCCACACACACACACACCAGCTTGTGTGCATTGATATGATTGTTGATGTTTTTTAAGCAGCTAGAACTTCTATTCAAGTTGGTTCACCCTTGGTGTTTTACATGTGGCCTGAAAAAAGCCTCTCAACTTCTCCAAGCCCCCTTTTTCTCATGTAGAAAATCGAAACATTGAACAACTTGATGGCAAAGACATGTTCTCAGTGGAGGTATGAATGCCAAGAGGCCACAGTGTGGCTCAAATGTTTTTGAAAACCAGGTTACTCTCTGTTAGCAAAATTCCAATGATTTCTAAACTCTGATGTGTGTTTGAATCACCTAGGAGGTAGATTGTGTTAAATTAGCGCTATGGAGGTCTAGATTACATGCAGTCCAATGTGGACATTTTAGGTGTACTGCTTGCTGAATTTTGACAAATGTGGACATCCATGTAAGCATTGCTCTAGTTAAAAATCTAGAATGCTGCCATTAGCCTGAGTTTTCTCATACCCCATTACAGTAAATTCACCACGCCCCTGCCTCACATAATTGTGAACCTCATTTCTATCACTATCGATTACCCATATTGATTTTCAATCATATATGTGTATAATACATGTAATCACATACATATTTATAAGCACACAAAGTGTACTTTTTGCTGAGTACTGTTTTGAGATTTGTCCATATTGTTCACATCAATAATTTTTTTTCATTACAAAGCTGAGTAATTGTAACTTCTACAAAGCTTCTTAAATATCAGTTCCTTAACCTCACTGGTGTCTTCACCACTCAGGTCTCTGGGGTTGAGGTACAGAAAGCTGTGTTGTTAACATGTTCCAGAGGACACATTTATGCAAAATCTGGCTTTGGGAACCATTTAATTAGGGAATTTTGACCTACAAGTTCAAATGGTTCCCACAATGCAAATGTTTGCAGCTGTGAGTAAATTGGTCTCAAGTCCAATGCTGGTCTGAGAAGTCTCATTTCTGCTGGGGCATTTTAGCCAGATTTTTGTGAACTTTCTTAGCTCATGAAAATCCTGGTACCCATAACAAATCCCAGAGAATTGCCTCTGCAATATGTCTTCTGTTCTAATGCACCTGTAAATCGAGTTAAGGGTCCCAGTGTGCACAGGTAAATCTATAACCTTGATCTATGAAAGCTCTCGCCCTGTCACGTAGCAGCAGAGGTGCTCCGCACTGCCTTCTAGTTCAGCCCAGCTGCTGGAATTACTCATGACAGTTTTATGAGTTGTTTTACTGTCTGGTAAAGTTTCTTTTTCTTTTTTTTCTTAACAAATCAGGAAGAACTCTCTGAGCACAGTACATAAACGCCACCTTCAGGAAGGAAGTATAATAGTCCTCTTTGACCACAGGGAATACCGTTTCTTTTCCTCTTTGAGAATTTTCACCAAAGGCTTGGGATCAGTTTGCATTTTATTCTGATCCATATGCAACTCTTACACCTTTTCAAATATTACTCAGAAGTAGCAGCAGTGGACGCACAACTGGACACTAAACCATGACAGCCGATTTCCCAGATGTTCTTTTCATAATTCAACTAGGAAACTGCTTTAAACAGGTGAGATAAAGAACAACTCTTTCTCTAGATGAGTCATTTAAACATGCTTTCAACCTGGCTGGTCAGTTCACTTCTAATCTGGTCTCTTTGGTTATAAACAAAAATCAGAAAGAGAATGTGGCTTTCAACTCTTGTAGAAATTTATGGTCTTGGAAATCCACCGAGACAATTTGACTCAGTCCTAGAGGGCTGCTATGAGTTTCAGCCAACTTGATGGCCGTGAGTTTGATTTTTTTGAGATCTGAAAAATAAATTTTTTCCTGGAGGTTTGTTTGATTGTGGTTTTCAAATTCAGAACAAAAAGAAGGGTTTTTACATTATTATAAAACAAATAGAACTTGATTTAACTTCAAAGTTTACACACTGCATTATAAATCATTGTAACTTTCAGAAACATAACAGAACAATTATAATTTACCACCTATGGAAATATTGGTCTACCAGGTCATAGCCCTCTCCCCCACCCCTCTCTCTCTCTCTGGAAGGCAGGGAGGAAAAGTGGGTCCTGAATTGTCGAAAGGACAGAGGCACACCCTAGAGTTCATTCATAATGGCAGCCCTTCATCATTTGGGTCTCGCCTGGACCCTTCAGAACGTAAGGGTTTTCATACCAGTGTGTGACCAAAAAAAGCCTGATTTGTGGCAGATGAGGGACTCGTCTTTCCCCCCCAACAATGCACCTGCTCACACAGCCATCTCAGTGCACCAGTTTTTGGCAAAAAAGAGCATGCCTCTCTTGGCCCACTCACCTTACTCACCTGACCTCTCTCCATGTGACTTCTTTTTGTTTCCATGAATGAAGAGGGACATGAAAGGACAGCGATTTGATGACAACAAAGAAGAGGTAAATAAAAAAAATGAGGAGGTGCTGACAGCCATCCAAACAGATGAGTATGGGAAACGTCTCCGAGAATGGAATCGCAGAGTTGACAAATATATCATGTGTAATGGAGAGTACTTTGAAGGTCATAAGGTTGTTTTGTTTTGAAAAATGTAAATATATAGCTTCAAAAACAATTCCAGAATCAGCTCCTTTTCCCTTTTTCCCCTCCCCCTCCCTCATGAACTCTTAATAACTTATAAATTATTATTTTATCTTATTTTACACTGCCCGGCATCTCCCTTCACCCACTTTCCTGTTGACCATCCCCCAGAGAGGAGATTATATGTAGATCCCTGATATCGGTTCCCCCTTTTTGCCCCCCTCCCTCCCAGTATCACCACTCTCACCGTTGGTCCTGAGGGGTTCATCTGTCCTAGATTCCCTGTGTTTCCAGATCCCAACTGCAACGGATGTATAAGGGTGTTTTACTCAATTGATGTGTGTATGGATTGTGGTAAGAGTTGCATGAGCCCAATAAAATCATTTTAAAAGAAAACCAATTCCATTTTTGGGGGTTTTTTTTGAGGGGGGCAATGGAGGTGGTGCCACTTCGTAAAAGTAGAGTGGTGTGAGAGGAACAGCTAGTGTCAGCACAGGGAAAGAAAGGTGGAGTGTGGAGGCATGTCTGACCCTGACCAACCACAGGAGGTCAGACATGGTCCTCCATGCCATCTTGCATCACCCTAAGAAGAGAGGTCACCTCCAGGGGAGAATTTTAGTTTGAGAAATATGAGTACCTTTGGATTTCCTTTCTCTTTCAGTTGATCCTCAGCTCTCCATGTGTCTGATAGCCGAAAGTTTCCTAAATGTATGGCTCCTAATTAACAGGCTTCAGTGCTGTGAATGATCTTGATGACTCAGTGGCTTCAGCACTGGTTTCCAACCACAAGATTGGTGGGTTACTAATTCCAAGATCAGAGGTTCAAACTCACCAGACCACTCCTCAGGAGAAAGATGAGGCTGTCAGTTCCAAAGAAGGGTTATAGTCTCAGAAACCTGACAGAGCAGCTCTTCTCTGTCCGATAGGGTCCCTGTGAGTGAGAGTTTACTTGCTGGCCCTTCAAACCCACTGCCAACAAGTAAATCCCGACTCACAGTGACCCAATGAGAGGGGTAGAGATGCCCCTTTGGGTTTCTGAGGCTGTGGATCTTTACAGCAGCAGGAAGCCTCAGCAGGGAAACCATGGGTGGAAGTAAACTACGGACCTTGCCCGACTCATCATTCACAAAGCCACCAGTGCTCCTGCTTGGTGGCAGTGGGTTTGACTTGGGTTTAGAAGGAGCCTGCATTGAAGGACCTTGTAGTATTAATATTGGATGTCTCCTCTCTCTGTTCCTTTGAGGAATATACTAATGGTGCTCTCTGGGGTTATGAGGCACCAAGGCACTAATTATACCCCTATTTCTTATCCTACTCTGGTGATACAGTGGTTATGAGTTGGTCTGTGATCTCCCCGGCCGGCAGTTCGAAATCACCAGTAGCTCCAAGGGAGAAAGACTGGGCTTTCTACTCTCGTAAAAATAAACCCACAGCAAGCTCACTATACATCAGCACTGATTCAATGGCAGTGAGTTTGTTTGGGGGAAACTTAAGAGTAACAATAGCAATTATAAAAATTGTTTTAAGGCTGGATTTTCAATTTTGAAAAGCCAGGAGTTGAAGGTTTCAAAGACTGTTAGTTTCTTTCTTTCTCGTCTGCACAGCTGAACACATGTAAAGTGCCCCACTCTACTGGGTAACAGAATGTTCTTGGAAAGATCTTGTTTGATTAATGTAGGATAAAGCTACCATGAATCCATTCATTAATATATTCAGCAATGGGTCCGATGGTTCCGGGGGGACATGGGAGAGTGGGAGGTGGTGGAAGGGAAGAGGTGTGAACCCAGGGACAAGGGAACAATGAGTTATTCAAAACCAGTGGCAAGGAGGGGGTGGGAGGACTGATAGGGAGTTATCAAGGGCAATGTAACCCAGAGGAATTACTGAAACCCAAATGAAGGCTGAGCATGGTAGTGGGACAGGAGGAAAACAAAAGGAAATAGAGGAAAGAAGTAGGAGGCAAAGGGCATACATAGAGGTCTAAATACAGGCATGTACATATGTAAATATATTTATGATTTGGGGAGAAATAGATATATGTACATATATTTATAGGTTTAGTAGTAAGGTAGCAGATGGACATTGGGCCTCCATTCACGTACTCCCTTAATACAAGAACACTTTGCTCAACTAAATGGTCATTCCATGACACCCACCTTCCTGACATGATCACTGAAGACAAATGGGTGCATAAGCAAATGTAGTGAAGAAAGCTGATGGTGCCTGGCTTTAAAAATATATATAGCATCTGGGGTCTTAAGGGCTTGAAGGTAAAAAAGTGGCCATCTAGCTCAGAAGCAACAAAGCCCACATGGAAGAAGCACATGCGTGATCACGAGGTGTTAAAGGGATCAGGTAGCAGACACCAAAGAACAAAAACCATCATTGTGTCCTCACCTTCCCCATGTAAATGCTGAAGACAAATGTGTGCATAAGTAAGTGTGGTGTAGAAGGCAGATGGTACCCAGCTATTGAGAGATATAGCATCTGGGGTCTTAAAGGCTTGAAGGTAAACAAGCGACCATCTAGCCCAGAAGCAACAAAGCCCACATGGAAGAATCACACCAGCCTATGTGATCATGAGGGGTCGAAGGGACCATGTATCAAGCACCAAAGAACAAAAAAATCATATCATCATGATAGAGGGGTGTGCGGGATGGGAATCCCAATGCCCATCTGTAGACAACTGGACATCCCTTGGAGAGTAGTGGGGAGGAGATGAGTCACTCAGGGTGCAGTGTAGCTATGATAAAACACACAACTTTCCTCTTGTTCTTAAATGCTTCCTCTGCCACCACCTGTCCCCCCCCCCCACACTTTCATGATCCCAAGTCTACCTTAAAAATCTGGTTAGACCAGAGAATATGCAGTGGTGCAGATAGGAACTGGAAACACAGGGAATCCAGGACAGATGATCCCCTCAGGACCAGTGGTGAGAGTGGTGATACTGGGAGGAAGGAGGGAGGGTGGGGTAGAAAGGGGGAACCGATTACAAGGATCTTCATATATTATAACCTCCTCCTTGGGGGATGGACAACAGAAAAGTGGGTGAAGGGAGACATTGGGAAGTGTAAGATATGATAAAATAATACTTTATAAATTATCAAGGGTTCATGAGAGAGGGGAAATGGGAAGGGATGGGGGAAAAAAAAGAAAGAAAAATGAGGAGCTGATTCCAGGAGCCCAAGCGGAAAGTGTTTTGAGAATGATGAGAGCAACGAATGTATGTGTGCTTTACACAATTGACATATGTATGGATTGTGATAAGTGTTGTATGATCCCCAATAAAATGATTTTTAAAATAAAAAAGAAAAGAAAAAATATAAATTTATTCACCAAATATTTATGGAAAACATGGGGAGTGGATATTGTAATTCTTCTTCAGTTGGTTCTATATATATTGTTTTCTTTGTGTGGTAGTTACATAATTTCATGTCAATTTGATAAATAGAATTAAGGGGTGGAGGCTAGCCTGTCAGGTCACAGCCTAAAGATGTCTCTTTGTGAGCATGGCCTAATCATGAGGATTCTGGGAATTCCTTTTCTTCCTACCTGGATGCCAGACACACACACACTCTTTCTCTGCTTCACATTCCTATTGACAAGACACATGGAACCACCCTGATGGCAGCCAGAGCCCTGGAACTGGAGGAGCCACATAGAGACCCACACCAGGTCTGAAATGCTTCCACCACCACTGGATCCACAAGACTTTCCATACACTGGTCTGTGATCTTCCTGTATTTGGCATCATTGCATTGCATGAGTCTAAAGAGGAAATTATGAACTAATATTGGACATATGGGCTAATATCAGACTCGTGGACATGATCTGAACTGGGCTGGGATATTTTACTATGCAATTACTCTTTGATATAAAACTCTCTTGTACACACACACATGAGTGTCTCTGGATTTGTTTCTCTAGTCTATCCAGACTAACGCAGTTTACAAAACTAGTGACCGTCCATTATTTGTTGTGGGCTGTCAACAGAATTTTACATGGATTATTGAAACAACTACATTTACAGCTTCATTCTATTTGTTGTAGAATATCTGTAATATTCTTTTTGTAGAAAATGGGGTATGTAGTAAAATTCTCAGTACCCTACTATTGAAATTACATACACCACTTTTGTGTTTAATCTGTAATAGGCTCGGAAACTCACAGCAGGGTCAATACAATATAATTGTATTTAAAAATAATTTACATCATGGATAGCTAAGACACACAAACACATATCTTTCATATCCTAGTTGATTGTTTTAGAAGACAGACGAGCAGGAACCACAGGCTATCAGTGCTTCAGGTCTGACATGTCTTAATGGAAGAAGCCATTGAAAGAATTAAAGCAGAGGAGTGACAGGTGCATGTCAGAAAGACCAGTTCTGCCTGAATCCTAGTGAAGTGCGTAGTGTCTGAGGTCTTACAAGTTTGTAAGTGTGTTAGTCTGGGTACTTTAGAGAAACACAGCCACAGAAACTCATGTATGGGAGAGAGTTTTATGTAAAGGTTAAGTGCACATCAAGAAAACATCCCAACCCAGTGCTGCCCAAACCCACAAGTCCAACATTAGCCCATATGTCCAACACCAATCCACAAAGTCCTCCTCCATCTCACAAACACATGCAATGATGCCAACTGCAGCAGAAAAGTTGAGTCAGTGGATGTGTAATCATCTCAGCACTGGCAGGGGTCCAGTGGCTGCTCCAGTACCCAGGGCTACATCAGGGTAGGTCCATGCAGCTTCTCCTTGGGGATGTCTTTCAGGAAGTGAGCCTTGCCAACTGAAGCAGGGAACTGGGTAAGGCAGCTGCACCCTGGCCCAACCACCAGAAAGCAAGAGACCTGAGAACTAGAGAGGCGAGGCTCACCAAGCCATTTATCTCTCCGACCTTCAATTAACCCCACATGTTTATTGGCCAGGTTGGCACAAAAACTTTATCTCATAAGTGACCATGTACAATACAATTCTTGGCTTCTACTGATAAGGAACAAAAGAGTAAGACCATAGCAAAACGCAACTTCCAACCTCCATAATTCTAAGACTAGTAATAAGTGGCTCCCCACTGTCAGAACTGACTTATCTGATCAGATGCACAAGAGATGATCCTGATTAGAATAGAAAAGATGAAGAACAAAACAAGTTATTTTAAAAGACCAGACTGACTGGATCACATGGGACCAGATGACTCCCTGATACTCTCTTTAAATCTTGAATCAAAACTTTCTCTGGAGATCACCTTTTAACAGAAAAGCAGAGTGACACACAAAATAAAGGCAATTACCTATCCAACTGGTATTCTATTAAAAATTAAAATATCTGTGCAAATGCAAAAGGTCAACATGTCATTCAAAGCAAAGATGAGAAGATAGGGGGGCTGGGAAGGCTCTGTACTGGAAATAGAGCAAACAGAACACAAAGAGAATGTTGACACAAAGTAAATTTATAACTAATGTCACTGATGGATTCCTGTGGAAGTTGTCGACCAGGAACCTAACTTACTGCGTAAACTTTCACCAACGGTTCAATAAAAAATCATTTAAAGAGAAAGATCCCTGTCCTATATTCCTGACTGAAACATACAGAATCAGACAAAAGTTTGCTTATAAATGCTGAGAAATAGCAAACCCCCAAATTCACCCTCAATTATGCCACAAATGCAAACAGTCACTAGCCACTATTATTTTGTTTGTTTGAGAAAAGGGACGGAAAACCAAAAAGCAGTGTTGGCAATTTGAACTCTCTAGGGTCAGAGTTTTTCATGAGCAAGGAAGATTCAGGAAAAACTAACACTTTAAAAAATGGAAGAAAATTTGTTTATAGTGTCCAGATCATGAAAAAGTGATAGGAAATGGCCACCATATTGACAGCAGTTGCCATGGATCAGAATTGGCTTGACAGAAACTATCAACAACCATCTCTTGCATGAGCATTTGTATTTAATGATTTGTGTTTTTCAGGTGTCTCCAAATGTCTATACTACTTTATGATGTAAGAAAAAGTTTCATGTAGATTATAATAATAGGAATCACATAAAATTCTGAATACTCCTTTTTTCTTTTTAATCATTTGTCCATCTCTGCGTATCATAAAAGCCACAGAAAGCATGTTTTGCTGGGCAAGGATCCCACAAGAATCGAGAACTACAGACCGATATCCCTAATGAACATTGATGCAAAAATCCTTAACAAAATACTAGCCAACAGAATACAAAAGTATATAGAACAAATAATTCACCATGACCAAGTGGGATTCATACCAGGGATGCAGGGATGGTTCAACATACGAAAGACCATTAGTATTATTCGTCACAATGACATGAAAAAGTATAAGAATCACATGATAATATCAATAGACGCAGAAAAAGCATTAGACAACATCCAACAAAAATTCCTGTTTAAGACACTAGCGAAGATAGGAATGGAAGGAAAGTTCCTCAAGACAATACAAGCTATATATGAAAAACCAACAGCCAAAGTCATAGTCAATGGAGAAAAGACTAACACAATCCCACTGAAAAAGGGAACCAGACAAGGATGCCCCTTGTCTCCACTCCTATTTAATATCGTGCTGGAGGTTTTAGCTAACAGCATAAGGCAAAGAAGTGACATCAAAGGTATTCGTCTGGGGAAGGAAGAGGTGAAACTATCATTATTTGCAGATGATATGATTTTATATATGGAAAATCCCAAAAGTTCCACAAGGGGAGTACTGGAAGCAATAGAGGAGTTTGGCAGAGTGGCAGGATACAAGATCAACAAACAGAAGTCCATCGGACTGTTATACACATCAGATAAGACCACAGAAGAAGAGATCAAAAAGGTGGTACCCTTCACAATAGCCAAACACAAACTGAAATATCTAGGGATACACTTGACTGAAAAAACAAAAGATCTATATAGGGAAAACTATAGAACACTATTACAAGAAACCAAGAGCGACCTCAACAAATGGAAGAATATTCCATGCTCTTGGATTGGGAGACTTAATATAGTTAAGATGTCAGTTCTGCCAAAGGCACTATATAAGTTTAATGCTATCCCGATACAATTACCATCATCTTTCTTCAAAGAAATGGAAAAACTGATTACCAACTTCATATGGAGAGGGAAGAAGCCCAGAATTAGCAGAGAACTCCTCAAGAAGAAGGACACCGTGGGAGGGCTTGCTTTACCTGACTTTGGCACATACCATGCAGCCACAGTTCTCAAAACTACATGGTATTGGTACAATGACAGATACTCAGACCAATGGAAAAGAACTGAAAACCCAGAAATAAAAGCATCAACATACACACAGCTGATCTTTGACAAGGGCCCCAAAAATATCAACTGGGAAGCAGATGCCCTCTTTAACAAGTGGTGCTGGAAAAAATGGATATCAACATGCAGAAAAATGAAGCAAGACCCTTATCTCACTCCATGCACAAGAATAAACTCAAGGTGGATCACAGACCTTGAAGTTAAACCCCAAACTATTAGGGCCATCAATGAGGGAATTGGGACCAACTTGAGAACTTTGGTGCAGGGAATACACAGGCTATCAGAAATAGGGAAGGACACAAACACAGAGGAGGCACAAATCGACAAATGGGATATACTGAAGATAAAACACTTGTGTACATCTAAAGAATTCATCAAGAGAGTAATAAGAGAGTCCACAGACTGGGAAAACATCATTAGCAATGACACATCAGACAAAGGCCTTATTACTAAAATCTACAGTACTCTGCTAGCTTCCAAAAAGAAAAAAACCAATAACCCACTTGAAAGGTGGGCAAAGGACTTGAACAGAAGTTTCACAGGGGCAGAAATCCGAATGGCCAACAAACATATGAGAAAATGTTCCCGATCTTTAGCCATAAGAGAAATGCAAATTAAAACAACAATGAGGTACCACCTAACACCCTCAAATGTAGCCCAATTCAAAAAATCAGAAAGCAACAAGTGTTGGAGGGGCTGTGGGGAGACAGGAACTCTCATCCACTGCTGGTGGGACTGTAAGTACGTACAGCCACTATGGAAATCAATCTGGCGATACCTAAAACAGATGGAAATAGAGTTACCATATGACCCAGCAATCCCCCTACTGGGCATATACCCAGAAGAGGCAAGAAACAAACCAAGACCAGACATCTGTGCTGCAATGTTCATTGCGGCACAGTTCACAATTGCAAGGAGTTGGAAGCAACCCAAATTTCCATCAACTGACGATTGGATTAAAAAACTGTGGTATATACATACAATGGAATACTACGCATCACTAAAAAGCAGTGATGAACGTATGAGGCACATAGCGGCATGGGAAGAACTGGAGGAAATCATGCTAAGCGAAGTAAGTCAGGCACAAAAGGACAAGTACAACATGAGTCCGCTGAGGTAAGAATTTAAAAATTTTTTTTAAAAAGCAAAAGTGGCATAGGGAAAAAAGCTACTGTATACAAACATTTTAGGGGTGAAGACGGTGTAGTATGGAAGAGACCAGACCAAAACCAGGGATGTACATGGTAGACAATGGTGGAGGAGGTGGGGAAAGGAAAACAAAAGGATGAATACAAGGAAGAAAAGGGTAGTGGGGTCATGGAGCATTAATCCACCCAAGGGGAGGGTATTGTTTATATCTCCACAGGGAAAGTGGGACCAGACTTCAACCCAGTGTGAATGCTATATCCCGGCGTGGAGGAGGGAACCAGTGGAGAGGTCTGGGAGGCTGGCCCCAGAACCATAAATTAAGTGGATTCCTGCCCCTCCCCCGAAAAGAATTTGTTCCAAAGGACGACATTGACTCTGCAGCTCCGGGAGATGGACATATCTGATCAGAGCACACGGGAGCAGATGAAGGGGCAGGAGGAGAGAGTGGAGCACAGCCTGGCCCACCAGGCCGTGATGATTATGTTCCTGAGTAGAGCAGCCAGTCCACAGAGAGAACAACATGGCTGGCCCTACTATGAGACATGATGCCCCTCAGTGACTAAGGGCGATACAGGGGACAGCACCGGAGACACAGTGTGGGAATTGCACCTGACCTGATCCTACCACACCGAGGCAAATCACTGGGGGAGTGCAGCGGAACAGCAAGGGAATGGAGTGGCAAGGTCCCCAGGGAATTCTGAAAGTGGACTTCGGGGCCAGGGCGTGGTGCCCCAACAGACTGGACTGGAAAACGCTCCTAAGGTCCAGCAAACGATCCCTGAACTAACTACAAGCTTTTCTCTTGTGAACTGTTTTGTTCTGTTCTTTGTCAGTGGTTTGTTTTGTTGTCTGGTTGTATACTGTTGCTTTGTTTTCCCCTGTCTTGTTTTCGTGCATGTTAGTGACTCCACAGGTCTGTCTGAATAGGACAGGCTGGATGAACTATCTGGAGGAAAAACAACGGGACCGACAGTTCCGGGGGGACTTGGGGTGGGGGGGTAGGGGGGGTAAGGAAGTGGTGTTAATAAACCCAGGGACAAGGGAAAAACATGGGACCCCAAATGGTAGAGAAGGGGGAGTGGCAGGCCTGGTGGGAAATGATCAAGGGTAAGGTTGCTTAGAGAAGAGGTATACTCTAGCCCAGGTGGCGATGAAGCATGGTAGTAGGGCAGGAGGAAAGTCAAGGGAGATGGAGGAAAGAGCTAGGAGTCAAAGGGCATTCATGGAGGTCTAGACAAAGACATGTACATGCAAATATATATAGGAGGATGGGGAAATAGATCCATGTGTCTATATTTATAGGTCAAGTATTAAGGTGGCGGAAGGACCTTGGGCCTCTACTCAAACATTCCCTCAATGCATGAATACCTTCTTTTATTAAATTGGAACTCTATGATGCTCACTCTCCCGACACAACGGCTGGAGCCAAAGTGGGTGAACAAGTAAATGTGGTGAAGAAAGCTGATGGTGCCCGGCTATCAAAAGAGATAGTGACTGGGGTCTTAAAGGCTTGAAGATAAACAAGCGGCCATCTAGCTCAGAAGCAACAAAGTCCACATGGAAGAACACACCAGCCTGTGTGATCGAGTGGTCCCAAAGGGATCAGTTACCAGGCATCAAAGAACAAAAAATCATATCATTGACTGCACACCTCCATGATAGGATCGCTGAAGAGAAATGGGTGCATAAGCAAATGTGGTGAAGAAAGCTGATGGTGCCCGGCTATCAAAAGAGATAGTGTCTGGGGTCTTAAAGGCTTGAAGACAAACAAGCGGCCATCTAGCTCAGAAGCAAAAAAGCCCACATGGAAGAAGCACACCGGCCAGTGTGATCACGAGGTGCCAAGGGACCAGGTATAAGGCATCATGCAAAAAAAACAACAACGATATAAGTGTGTGTATGTATGTGTATATATGTTTTTATGTATATGTATATATATACACCATATTAAATGAAGGGGGAAGTGCAGAGTGGAGACCCAAGGCCCAAGTGTCGGCCAATGGAGATCCCCTCATAGAGGCATTTAGGAGAGGAGATGGGTTAATTAGGGTGTGAGGTAGTACCGATGAAGAACACAGCTTTCCCCCAGATCCTGGATGCTTCCTCCCCCCAACTACCATTATCCAAATTCTACCTTGCAGGGCTGGATAGGACAGAGGCTGTACACTGGTGCATATGAGGGCTGGAGGTACAGGGAATCCGGGGTGGATGATACCTTCAGGACCAAGGGTGTGAGGGACGATGCTGGGAGAGTGGAGGGTGAGTGGGTTGGAAAGGGGGAACTGATTACAAGGATCCACATGTGACCTCTTCCCTGGGAGAGGGACAGCAGAGAAGGGGGGAAGGGAGACTCCGGATAGGGCAAGATATGACAAAACAACGATGTATAAATTACCAAGGGCATATGAGGGAGGGGGGAATGGGGAGGGAGGAGGGGAAAAAAAAGAGGACCTGATGCAAGGGGCTTAAGTGGAGAGCAAATGCCTTGAGAATGATTGGGGCAGGGAATGTATGGATGTGCTTTATACAATTGATGTATGTATATGTATGGATGGTGATAAGAGTTGTATTAGTCCCTAATAAAATGTAAAAAAAAAGAAAAGAGGAGAAAAAAATGATTAGCGCAAAAACTGTACAGATGTGCTTTATACAATTGATGTATGTATATGTATGGACTGTGATAAGAATTGTATGAGCCCCTAATAAATTGTTAAAATTTAAAAAAAAAGCATGTTTTGATCCGTTATTCAGGATCTTGGGAATCTAAAGTTCAAGCTCCTGCAAGTCAGAGGTATTAAATTCCATTTCATGATTGATTTTCAGAGACATTGAGCTTTTTCTCAGCCGCTTGTTCCCTCAAGTAGTGTAATGAATTTCATATTCCCCCCCCAATTTGTTTCAGTCCTGCCTATCGCTAAAGTAAGCTCGTACAATAAGCACAACTTTCCTTCTGAGATGTTAGGTCCTGAAATAGCTCAGAAAACTTACCTAGAGGGAGGGAGGTTGTGGCTGTCATTGCTCACTGCTGTTAACTCAGTTCCAACGCATACCGACCCTGTGCACAGGAAACCAAATGCAGCCACAGCCCCATGCTAACCTCACAGTCGTTGTTCTGGGTGACCCAGTGCTGTAGCCACTGTCACAGAGCATCGTGTGAAAGGTCTCCCTCCTGTCACTGGTCTCCTACTTTGCCAAGCACAATGGATGTCCTTTTCCAGTGACGGATCTCTCCTGATAACGAGTCTACCATATGTGAGACAAAGCCTCGCCATCCCCACTTCCAAGGAGCACTGGTTGTGCTTCTTTCAAGAAAGATGTGTTTGTTCTTCTGGAGGCACTTTCTCTATCATTCACTACCGTCATCATTCGAATGCATCGCTTCATCTTTAATTGTGACGATTCGTTGCCAGCGTTCGCAAGTACAGCAGGTGGCTGGAAATCCATAGCTTATTGGGTCAGCTGCAATTAGTCCTCAAGGAGGCAACCTTGCTCTTCCCTGCGTTAAAGAGGTCTGGTGGGACAACTGTGCCCAGTGCAATGAATGCATTGTTTGATTTGTTGGCTTCTGCTTCCAAAAACATTGATTGTGGACCTAGCAGAAGGGAATCCTTGACAATTTCAGTCTTTTCTCTATCATGATGTTGTCGGTTTGTCCAGTTTTGAGTAGTTTTCATTTTCTTTACATCGATTTGCACCCCCTACTGACGTGCTTCAAGTCCTCCGCACTTTGAACAAGCAAGGTTGTGTCATCTACATAATGAATAAAGCTTCCCCCAAACCAGATGCCACGTTTGTCTTCATGTGGTTCAGTTTCTTGGTTTACTGTTCAGCGTACAGATTGAGTCAGTATGGTGAAAGGATACCACCTACACACGGGCCTTTCATGGTTTTCATATATGTAGTAGTCTCTTGCTCTGTTCAAACTACTGTCTCTTGGCCCGTGTACAGGTCCCACATAAACACAATGAAGTATTCTGGAATTCCCATTCTTGACAATGTTACCCATACCTTGTTACTATCCATACCGTAATATGCCTGCCTTTGCATAGCAATAAAACACAAGTAAATATCATTCTGATGTTCTCTGCTCTGGCCAAGAACCGTTTGATATCAGAGCTGATACCCATCATGCCACATCCTCTTTCAATCTCGCTTGGATTTCTGGGAGCTCTGCGTCGATGTACTTCCACAGCCTTTAGGAACTCTCTTCAGCATAATTTTACTTCCATGTCATATTGGTGATATTGTCGGTAATTTCAAGATTCTGCTCAATCTCCTTTCTTCAGAATGGGCACCTACAGGAATCTCCCCCAGTCAGTTGGCCAGGTAACTGTCATTCAAATTTCTTGGCACAGAACAGGGTGTACGTCCAGGGCTTTCACCGACTTGTTGAAACATTTCAGTTGATATCCTGACAGTTCTTAGAGCCTTGTTTTTACTAATGTCTTCAGTGTAGCTTGAACTTCATCTTATAGTACTATTGGCTCCTTTTTTAAAAAAAGATCACTTTATTGGGGGTTCTTACAGCTCTTATAACAATCCATACATCAATTGTATCAAGTATATTTGTACATATGTTACCATCATTATTTATAAACATTTACTTTCTATTTGAGTCCTTGGTGTCAGCTCCTTCCCCCCCCCCACCTCATGACCCCTTGATAAATTAAAAATTATTATTATTTTCATGTTTTACACTGATCGCTGTCTCCCCTCCCCCATGGTTTCTCCCCCCACCCCCAATCTCTCCCCATCTTCCCCCTACCCTCCGGCTATTGCGACTTCCATTTCTATTCCTGAGGGATTTACCTGACCTGGATTCCATGTGTCATGAGCCCTTATTTGTACCCGTGTACAAGCTCCAGTCTAGCCTGCAGTAAAAGGCAGGATAGGAGCCAGAGGAATATTGTGTTTCATTGATTCTATAGTGTGCCCTGGTTGACTCATCCCTTCCTTGTGACCTTCCTGTGAGGGGATGTCCCATTATCCACAGAGGGGTTTTAGGTCTCTGTTCTAACCCCCCTTATTCTCAACAATACATTGTTATTTGTTTGTTTATTTTGGGTCTTCTGATGCCTGTTACCTGATCCCATCAACATCTCATGGTCGCACAAGCAGGTATGCTTCTTCCATGCGGGTTTGTTGCTTTTCTGCTAGATAGTTGCTTGTTTAACTTCAAGCCTTTAAGACTCTAGACACTATATCTTTTGATAGCCGGGCACCATCAGCTTTCTTCACCACCCATTTTGTACGCCCATTTTGTCTTCAGCGATGGTGCAGGGAGGGTGAGCATCACAGAATGCCAGGTTCTTGGAACAAAGCGTTCTTGCATTGAGGGAGGGATTTGAGCAGAGACCCAGAGTCCATCTACTTCCTCAATAAATTGCCATGTAAACAGATGTACATAGGCCAATATCTCTATTTTATTAATTAATTTAGTTACATAAGTGCACACTATGTTTATACCTCTATTCATAGCTTTGCTTCCTATAGCTTTCCTCTGTTTCCTTTTACCTTCCTCCTGCCCCACCATCATGCTCTCCCTTCTTCTGCCTCTTAGTAATTCCTCTCAGCTGGATTGCTGTTGCTCCAACACCTGCAGGAACTCTACATCCTCCTTGTTGTTGATTTTAATTCCCTAGTTGTTCCCCTGTCTATGTAGTTGTTTGCTAACCACTCCCTTGTTCCTCCTGCTCCCTCTAATTCCCTCCAGTACTGCTGATCCCATTGCTTTCTCTTCAGGCTTGCTTCCCATGCCTGTCTTATATAAGTAGGCAAACCAAAAATAATGTAGGCAGTACAAAAAGAACCCCAAAAGATTGACTAAAAAGTGAAAAAATATATATGTATATAAAAATAATAACTAGGAAAAAGAAACCTGAAAAAGGATAGATAATTCCAGGTCTGTCTGCTGACCTTTATGACTGTCTCCCCACAGTCCCACTGGTTCTTGTTCACATGCTACCTCTTGAGATGGTGGTGTGTGGATCCATCTGTTTGGGGTACGGGGACCTCTTGAGATGGTGGTGTGTGGATCCATCTGTTTGGGGTACGGGGACCTCTTGAGATGGTGGTGTGTGGATCCATCTGTTTGGGGTACGGGGACCTCTTGAGATGGTGGTGTGTGGATCCATCTGTTTGGGGTACGGGGACCTCTTGAGATGGTGGTGTGTGGATCCATCTGTTTGGGGTACGGGGACCTCTTGAGATGGTGGTGTGTGGATCCATCTGTTTGGGGTACGGGGACCTCTTGAGATGGTGGTGTGTGGATCCATCTGTTTGGGGTACGGGGACCTCTTGAGATGGTGGTGTGTGGATCCATCTGTTTGGGGTACGGGGACCTCTTGAGATGGTGGTGTGTGGATCCATCTGTTTGGGGTACGGGGACCTCTTGAGATGGTGGTGTGTGGATCCATCTGTTTGGGGTACGGGGACCTCTTGAGATGGTGGTGTGTGGATCCATCTGTTTGGGGTACGGGGACCTCTTGAGATGGTGGTGTGTGGATCCATCTGTTTGGGGTACGGGGACCTCTTGAGATGGTGGTGTGTGGATCCATCTGTTTGGGGTACGGGGACCTCTTGAGATGGTGGTGTGTGGATCCATCTGTTTGGGGTACGGGGACCTCTTGAGATGGTGGTGTGTGGATCCATCTGTTTGGGGTACGGGGACCTCTTGAGATGGTGGTGTGTGGATCCATCTGTTTGGGGTACGGGGACTCTGTGTGTTACTCCCATCTTCTTTTGGTGATTCCTGCATCTTCCGATGCTGTTTGCCCATGGACTCCTTCAATGTTTCAACTGGAGGCTTGAATATTTTCTTCTGTTCTTTCAGCCTGTGGACTGTTGCTAATTATCTGCAGCAAAAATTTATTTGCACATGACATTGTTCAAAAGCTTCCATATTCTGTTAGATCTGATTTTTGGGGGAATGGGCATCAATATGGATCTCTTCCAATTGGCTGACTAGGTATATATTTTTCAAGTTTCTTCGTGTAGATTAGTGAATTCTTTCAGTTTGCATGTGTTTGTTGGAAAATCTCATCATTTTACCAAGGAGGAGACTGAGATCAGGTAGTTCATTGATATCAAGGAGGATGAGTGAGGGAGGTGGTAGGGGGGAGGATGGAGATGAAGAGAGGAGGAAAGGCAAGGGGTGTGCCAACCTCAGGATAAACCTCAAACAATCCTGTCTAATCCCATTCAGTTCAGCAAGCAGGCTTTGATTGACCCATCTGGCTTTCTCTTCAAACTGCAGCCCCTGCACCGTGCCCACTTGGCAGGATGAGAACCATGTGAAAAATATCCGGAAATTGCTACTCACCAGGGAGCATCTGTGAAAAATACTGGTTGCAAACGAGCTGGCAGGGGCCCAGGGACTGCTGCGTTACCCTGCTGTGGCGGCAAGTTTGTCTGAAGAAGTTCCGGACTCGTTTTTCCAGATCCTGCTGTGAACACTTGGGCCTTCTGGGCTTTGATGTCACAGCATTTCTTTGAACACCAGATCTGTTCTGGGAAAGTTTTGGACAAATCACAGGTTTGTAGCCTGAATCATGTTTTGCAAATGCTAACCCCAGAGCAAATGCACCCCCATCAAACCACTTCCCACTCAGTGACCCTGTAGGACAGACTAGAACAGTTCCTGGCTGTGAAAGGCTGTATATCTTTGTGGAAGCAGACTGCTACATCGTTCTTCAGCTTCTCTGCTACTGGCTAGGAATCCCCAGCCTTTGGGTCAGCAACCAAGCATTTTAACCCTTCTTAAAACAGGGTTCCTCCTTTTCATTTTTTTGTGTTTTTTAAAATCATTTTATTACGGGATCATACAACTCTTATCACAATCCATATACACATCAATTGTGTAAATCGCCTTTGGTACATTCATTGCCCTCATCATTCTCAAAATATTGGCTCGCCACTTAAGCCCCTGGCATCAGCTTCTTATTTTTCCCCATCCCTCCCAGCTCTCCCCTCCCTCATGAACCCTTGATAATTTATAAACTATTATTATTTTGTCATATCTTGCCCTGTCCGACATCTCCCTTCACCCACTTTTCTGTTTTTCGTCCCACAGGGAAGAGGTTATATGTAGATCCTTGTAATCGGTTCCCCCTTTCCAACCCATCCTCCCTCTACCCTCCCATTATCACCACTTGCACCACTGGTCCTGAAGGGATCATCTCGCCTGGAATCCCTATGTTTCCAGCTCCTGTCTGTACCAGTGTACATCCTCTGGTCTAGCCAAACTTGCAAGGTAGAATTGGGATCATGATAGTAAGGGGGGAGGAAGCATTTAGGAACCAGAGGAAAGTTGTATGTTTCATCATTGCTACATCGCACACTGACTGACTCGTCTCCGCCCTGAGTCCCATCTGTAAGGGGATATTCAGTGGCCTACAAATGGGCTTTGGGTCTCCATCCTGCACCTCACCCCCACCTCATTCACTATGGTAAGATTTTTTGTTCTGAGATGCCTGATACCTGATCCCTTTGACACCTTATGATCACACAGACTGGTGTGCTTCTTCCATGTGGGCTTTGTTGCTTCTGAGCTAGATGGCCGCTTGTTTACCTTCAAGCCTTTCCCCAGACGCTATATCTTTTGTTAGCCAGGCACCATCAGCTTTCTTCAGCACATTTGCTTATGCACCCATTTGTCTTCAGCGATCATGTCATGGAGGTGAGCACACAATGATATGATTTTTTGTGCTTTGATGTCGGATAGCTGATCCCTTTGGCACCTCATGATCACACAGGCGGGTGTACTTCTTCCTTGTGGGTTTTGTTGCTTCTGAGCTATATGGCCTCTTGTTTACCTTCAAGCCTTTAAGACCCCAGATGCTATATCTTTTGATAGCTGGGCACCATCAGCTTTCTTCATCACATTTGCTTATTCACTTCCTTTGTCTTCAGTGGTTGTGTTGGGAAGGTGAGCATCATAGAATGTCAATTTAATAGAAGAAAGAGTTCTTGCATTGTGGGAGTACTTGAGTGAAGGCCCAATGTCCTTCCACCACCTTTTTACTAAACCTATAAATATAGGCACATAGATCTATTTCCCCATCCTCATGTATAAATATATTTGCATATGTACATGTCTTTATCTAGACCTCTATAAGTGCCCTTTGCCTCCCAGCTCTTTCTTCTATTTCCCTTGACTTTCCTCCTGTCCCATTATCATGCTCAGTCCCCACCAGGGTTTCAGCAATTCCTCTTGGTTACATTACCCTTGATCATGCCCTACCAGGCCTCCCACACCCTCCTCACCACCGATTTGGATCCCATGTTGTTTCCTTGTCCCTGGGTTTGTTAACACAACTACTCTTCTCCCCCCTACCCCCATGCCCCCCTCTGAACTGTTGGTCCCATTGTTTTCTCCTCCAGATTGTTCATCCATCCTATCTTATTTAGAGAGACCTGCGGAGATAATAACATGCACAAAAACAAGACAGAGCAAAACCATGCAACAATATACAACAAAACACAGCAAGAAAGAAAAGCTTAGAGTTAGTTCAAGGATCATTTGTTGGCCTTTAGGAGTGTTTTCCAGTCCAGTCTGTTGGGCGCCACACCCTGGCCAAGAGTTCCTCCTTTTCAAATGCTGTCATCAACAGTCCTATGAAGATGCTCTAAAGTGAAGAATTTTTCAGAAATAAATTTGCAGTTTTGTAAATCTGGAATTCTTCAAGCAGAATTCACTAACATAATCGGTACTTTTGCACATTGTTTCCAGGGAATGGTAAATAAAAGATACCCTTCCAGTGGAATGGGACCAGGGAAATTGGCCTGGCCTTTTGGGAATTTTCCAGCCAGGAGTATCAATGGCTATCTAAGAAATTTAAATGGGAAAAAATAGCCTGCAATTTTACCACTTATTTTCCTATCTGATGTTATTCCCAAAATAATTTAGTATAGAATATATCTCCTATACCTTAACATGCCTCTCTAAAATACTGGTAATATCCTCATCAAGCTAGTATGGAAATATTGTGGATCTAAGCTCTGTTTGTCTTATTTGAGAATGAGACTTCTTGCTGATACCTGCTGATGCTTGGATAGTTCCTCTCATGTTTTCACTTGGATGGATCAAGAAATTCACTGGAAAAGTTTGAGTTTTAATGAGGTAGTTAAGGATCCCTGTTGGTGTAGCGAGTTACATCTTGGACGTCATCAGTTTGAACCCATCTGCTGCTCTGCTGAGCAGAGATGAGGCTTTCTGCTCCCATAAAAATGTACATTCTTGGAAACCCAGAGAGGCCATTCTACCCAACAGGTCCTACAAGGTCGCCATCACTCAGAATGGAAATGAAGGTAACATGTTTATGTATTATAGGATTGCTATGGGATTGACACGGTAGCTGTAGGTTTGGTTTGGGTTGTATTTGTTTGCTTACTATCTGAAGTTATGTTCATGAACTTCTACTTTCTCAGCACCCTGTCTGGTAACTTCTATGGAAGAGTCTAAGGCTGAGAAGGAAGAAAAGATCGTGAAAGAAAGGACCTCGCTAGCAGTCAGATACCCAATCAAGAGAAGCCAGAAATGTCCCAGGTGAGTCAAACAATCCTTTAGAGCAGGGTCCTAAGTGATGTAGGACATGCTTGTTGCAGAGACTTCTGGCCCCCTACCCCTCCCTCTAACTTTCTCATCTGCTACCTCCTGAGTTGGTGGAATGGCGGCGAGTTCTCTTTGGTTTGGAGACTTTGTATATTCTTGCCAGCTTCTTTTGAGGCTTCCTGCATCATTAAATATTTTTCCCATACAACCTTCCAATAGCGCACCTCAAGCCTTGAATTATTTCTTGAATTATTTCAGTTTAAGATATACTATGTGTGATTTTCCTTTTTGGTTTTCTAACTCTAGGCCTGTGCATGTTTCATTACAATATTTGACTTTATCTCCTTGAGCTGACCTTGAACCTTTCAATTCAGCTCTTTGACGTCATCATTTCCCCATTTTCTAAAGCCACTCTATAACTAAGGGCAAGTTTCAGAGGCTCTGCTGACATCTGCTTCCATCTTTTCTCTCTTCCCTGTCTTTTAAACGACCTTTGGTTTTCTTCATGAATGATGCTCTTGATATCCCCTCACAGCTCATCAGGTCTTCTGTCATTACTGCTCAATGCATTAAATCTGTTTTTGAGATGTTCTCGAAATTCAAGTAGGAAAGTTTTAATTTTCTTCAACTTCAATTTGAACTTACAATGGAACAATTGATAGTCTGTTCCACATTCAGCCCTTGGCCTGGTTTACTTCTCCATCGTTTCTTCCCACAGATGTAGGATGTAATTAATTTGATTTCTGTGTGTTCCCTCTGGAGAAGTCCACATGTATAGTGGCAGTTTGTGTTGGTGAGAAAAGGTATTTGCTACAAATAAGTCATTGGTTTTGCAAAATGCTATCATGTGATCTTTATATAAAGTTGGTAAATATTTTTTTCCATTTCTTTAAAGAATAACGTTAAGAATTTGGATTGGAATTGTGTTTATTTATAGATCGCTTTAGGTAGGATTGGCATTTTCACAATGTTAAGTCTGCCTAGCCGTGAACATGGGATATTCTCCCGTTTGTGTAGGTCTCTTTTCTTTGCTTGCAATAATTCTCTGTAGTTTTCTTTGTACAGGCCTTTTGTTTCTTTGGTGAGGTTTATTCCTAAATATTTCATCATTTGTGTGGTTATTGGAAATGGTATTGTTTCCTTGGTGTCTTTTTTTTGCACTCATTTGGATGGTACAGAATTCAATTGATTTCTGGTTGTTAATCTTGTATCCTTTACTAAATCCCTCAATTTTTCCAACAGTCTTTTTTGGAGTCCTTGATGGTCTCTCTCTATAAAATTACATCAGCACAAATGCTGAGGGTCTCATTTCTTCGTTGCCCGGTTGTATTCCCTTAGTTTCTTTCTGTTGTCTAATGGTTTGGGCTAAGACGTCCAGCACGATGGTAGCACTGATGGGGAGCATCCTTGTCTAGTTCTCATTTTCGGGAGAAATGTTTTATTTTTCCCATTGAGCATGATGTTGCCCATTAGACTTTTGTGGTTCTTTTTTTCTTTCAGATATTAACATTTTATTTGCATATTTAAAATTTATGCATTCCAAAAATTAAAGTCATTTGAACAAAAATGGCACTCTGATTAAACTGCATTTTACGCCTGCAGGACATCTTGGACCAGCTTTGCCTTTTATTCTCTATATTTATTCACTGTCGCCTCACCCTGCTCCTTCCCCCACCAACATGCAAGTTCCTTTTCTTCCTGCCAGTCAGACAGGCCGATGGGAGCAGCAGGTGCACCACCTTCATTGTCAGTAGTTGTTTGATGTGAACGGGGGCAACACAGTCATTTAAACTTGATCCAACCTCTTTGCATTTTACAAAGTTAAACAGCCAAAAGAAGGAAAATAAGAAGACAATGCTTGTGGACTGTCCAGTGCATCTTGGTGGCGTCGCCTCATTATGATGCACCTGCTTGCTTCTCCTGTTCCATCATTTCATTTGAGGGCAATGGCTTTTTCTCTTGCATTTGTCTTCTTCAATTTCAACTTATGGAATGTATCTCGGCCATATCGGGGTTGTCAGACATGGCTGTAAGGAAGCGAGAGTGGTAGGAGAGGAGTGGAGTCTGCTCGCGCTGTGACCACCACCGAGTTTAGATGTCTGTGTTTTTGTTGTTTTCAACAAAGCTGACCCATAGAACCTAACACTGCACGTTCCTGCCCCATCTTCACGTGTGTTCATATGGCTCAATCCATCTCCTTGAGGGCCTTCCTCTTTTTCACTGCCTCTCTACCAAGCATGATGTCCTTCTCCAGGGACTGGTCTCTCCTGACAACATGGCTTTCCATCCTTGCCTCTAAGGAGCATTGCTCTTTCCAACAGAGATGGGTTTGTCCCTTTAGTAGTCCATGTCATTCTCAATATTCTTCAGCACCACCATTCAAAGGCAATTAGGCTTTTGTGCATGGGCTTTATGATGTTGAGGCTTTCCCTTCTGTTCCTAGTTTATTGAAAGAATTTTTTAAATTAGAAATGGGTATTTGGATATTGTCAAATGCTGTTTCTGCACCTGTGGCTATGATCATGTTGCTCTCTTTCTTATTGATGTGGCTGATTACATTCATTGTTTTTCTAATGGTAAACCATCCATGCTTCCCTGGTATGCTATTGGCCAGAATTTTGTTGAGAATTTTTGTGTCTATGTTCACAAGGGAAATCTATCTGTAGTATTGTGTCTTTGTGGGGTCTTTGTCTGGTTTGGGTTTCAGGGTTAAGCTCGCTTCATAGAATTAATTTGGGAGTCTTCTGTACCTTTATATATTCTGGCCTAGTCTGTGTAGAATAAGGGATAGCTCTTCATTGACTGCTTGGTATAATTTCCTTATGAAGCCATTTGGTCCTGGGCTTTTCTTGGCTGGAAGTTTGCTAATGAGCGTCTCTTTTTCTTCTTTGGCTGGGTCTGATGAGGTTTCTACATCTGTCTCCTTTAATTTTGATAGATGATGCATTTCTAGGGACTTGTCCATTTCTTCTAGATTATCAAACTTGGATGTAGTCTTTTAAGCTAACTTGCTATTATTCTCTTTATTTCCTGTGGCTATATTGTAATATCTTACTTTTCATCTCTAATTCTAGCTATTGGCATCTTCCCTTTCTTTTACTTTGTTAAGTTTGCCAGTAGTCTGTCAATTTCATTAATCCTTTCAAAGAACCAATTACTTTGTTTGATGCTTTCCAGTTCGTTTATTTCTGCTCTACTCTTTATCATCTATTCTCTCCTATTGTTGCATTCTTTATGTTGGTTTCCTTGTTCTAGTTGTTAGCAGTATTGTGTTCAGGTATTAATTTTTTAATTTATCTTCTTTTTTCGTGTTTGTTGATTGCTATGAATTTACCTCTGATATCTACCTTTGCTGTGTCCCAAAAATTTTCCTATGCTGTGTTATCATTCCTGTTTGCTTCAAGGAATTTCTTAATTTTTATCCTGCATTTGCTCTATTAACCAATCATTTTTAAGTAGCGTTGTTCAGTTTGCACTGGTTTGTCTTTTTGTTCTTGTTCCTTCTATTGTTGATTTCCATTTTTACAGCACCGTGATCTGAGAGAATGGATCGTAGGATCTCAATGTTTTTAAATTAGTTAAGGCTTGCTTTATGACCTGACGTCTGTCTGTTCTAGAGTATGTACTGTTTGTGCTAGAGAAGAATGTATAATGTGTTGTGTTGGGAATTCAAGTTGATTGATGTGTTGTTTAGCTCTTCTCTTCATTTGTTGACTTTCTTTCCTTGAGAGTGATATGTTGAAGTCTTCTACCATTATTGTTGCACTGTCTATTTCTCTCTTGAACTCTGTGAGGGCTTTACTGACATATTTCAAGGGCCTTTAATTCGATGTGTATGTGTTTATTATTATCCCTGGTGTATTGTTCCCTGAATAATTATGTAGTGTCCATTATCTCTCATTGTATTATGTGTCTTAAAGTGTACTTTATCATAGATTAGTATTGTAACACTTGCCTTTTTATAATTGTCATTGGGTTGGTAGATTTCTCACCATCCTTTGATTTTTAGTATATTGTTGTCTTTGAGTTTAAGGCATGACTCTTTTAGGCAACATATAGATGGGCCTTATTTTCTAGCCTAGTCTGCTACCCTCTGTCTTTTGATTGGTACATCTAATCTGTTGAGTTTCCATATCATTATTGCTGTGTGCAGGTATGCTGCTGTCCTTTTGCTATGTTCATGTTTGTAAAATTAATGGGGAAATCTATTTTAAATAGGCAATTTATAGGGTTTGTGGAAATACACTTTATGAAGAAAAGTAGAGAACAGAAATAGATATTTAAATAAATAAATACTTATCTATTTAAATAAATAAATAGAGAGAAAAGTGTAAGCAAATCTTCAGACCCAAAGAGGAAGGATTTACATGTGCTTAGAAGAAGAAATGGAATTAAAGAACAAGAGAACAATGAGAAAATTTAGACAGAGATAAAAAAGAGAGGAGAGAGAAGACAAAGGAAGAAAGAAGGGGACAAGAAGAAAAAGAAGAGAGCAAAAAACGTAGATGTGCTGAGGAGAGATAACAGTGATAGAAGACAGGAGTGTGACTTCGGTGTGGGTACTGGAGTCCTGTTGCTATGACAGTGTGAATGTAGACAGGTCTGTGAACTCAATGGGAGTAAGAAAACAAACAAACAAGCAAACCTTGTTTTGATGGATGAACCCAAATCTGCAAGCTGGCTTGTCTTTGCCTTAGAGACATGCATGTTCTCACAGGGGTGGGGTCGCTTGGGAAGAATATATGAAAGAGAACTAGAAAAAATAATTAAAGTATCATAATAGATCAAAATACAAAAAGCAAAGAAAATAAAATAACAAATAATACCACATATATGGTATTATTGTGGATTCCTGGGAAGAAAAGACTTGGTGGTGTACTTCCAAAAAACCCAAACATTGAACATCTTATGTAGCACAGATCTATTCTGATTTACAATGGGCCCCACCCAAAAGAAACCAGATTTTTTTCCCCAAAACTCTGCACTTAATTTTAAAAAAAACCAACCTCATCACCTTATCCATTACACTTCAGACATTTGTCAAATCTGCAATTCCGTTCTTGGAAGCATTTTTCAACCTCATGTGTTTAGATGGCTGACAGCACCTCCCTTGATTTTTTTCTTCACCTCTTCTACGTTGTCAAATCATTGCCCTTGCCTGTCACTCTACATTAGTGGAAACAAAAAGAAGTCACACACAGTGAGGTCAGGTGAGGAAGGTGCGTGGAGCAAGAGACACATGCTTGTTTTCTGCTCATGAGATGACTGCATGAGCAAGTGCATTGTCGTGGTGGCAAGACCAGTTCCTCATCTACCACACATCAGGCCTTTTTGGTCACACACTGTTATGCAATCTTTCGAGATCCTCTAAATAGAAAGCCTGGCCTGGTGGAGTGAACTCCAAATGCACTATGAGTCACCATCTTCATTTGTTTTAGAAGTTGACAGATGTTCAGAATGAGGTTTGTCATCAATCGACATTTCACCTTTTTTTGAAATGGAAAAACCACGTGTACACTTGAGTTTTTCCCTTAGTGCTATCCTTGTAAGTTGTGTTCAACATCATAATTTCTGTGGCAATTTTCCCAAGCAGGAAACAAAATTTCATACTGCAAGCTGTTCTCTTACATCAGCCATCACAAAAAATGAGGTTCAAGCAAAACTGCTTTTACAAAAAAAATTCACTGTGACCACAGAGAGCCTTCCCAGTTGATGCCACTGGGTGCAGTAACTCAGAACAAGTTGCTTAATGCTTGCCTAGCAGGACAAATGTGTACGACAAAAGCTCCACCCAATGGAGCATTTTTCTGGGTTTGGGGGGGTATCCCCTTGCATGAGAGAGTTTCGTGTGACACTTAACCTTCTTAATACAAATAGAATTAGAACATCTGAAGTATTTGTAAAGTCAAGCTTGTTTTTTCTTTCAATTTTGAATAAGCACAGACATGCGCTCAGGTTTCCTTCTGCTTCCCTTGGGTTTGTCTTGAACTCTCAGTAGGATGTACTCAGTATACAGGAAAGCCAATCAGTCTGTGCAACCATTTCCTAAATTCAATCTGTTACAATGGAAAGCTCCTCACAAGGCCTCTATTACATAGTCGCTCCTTTCCTGACTTAAGAACATCATAGAGCATGGGTATGTTCCTAATGTTTTTAATGAAGAAACTGTCTTGCAAACAATTGAAATTTTTGAGAAATCTTTTCTTTTCATTACCTTTTCAACTTCAGCTCAATGTTCAGAAAATACCCTGGAGGTAAAGATGAAACACAGATCTCACCATTTTTAAAAGATATTTCTAGAAAAGTAAATATAAATACACACCATTTTTTGTGTTGAGGGGGCAGAGAGGCAAGTTAAAGAAGAGGCAGGAATTTTTTATGGTCTAGTTTCTTGAGAAAAAGAAGAAAGTCTTATACATACATGATTAATATGATATCAAGACATTCTTTCCCCCCAACCATTTTAGTGGGTGCTCTTACAGCTCTTTTAGCGTTCCATATATCAATTGTATCAAGCATATTTGTATTTATGCTGCCATCTTTATTTCTAAACATTTACTTTCATTTGAGCCCTTGGTATCAACTCCTCTTTTTTCCCACCCTTCCCTACTCCCTGCCTCATGATCTCTTGATAAATTAGAAATTATTAAATTGTTTTCATATCTTAAACTGACTGCTGTCTCCTTCACCCACGTTTCTGTTGTTCATCCTCCTTCATGTGTATGTTATGCATCGATCATTGCAATCAGTTCCCCCTTCTGCCCCTCCTTTCCCTACCTTCTCCCTGCCCTCATGGTATCACTACTCCCATTTCTGATCCTGAGAGGTTTATCTGACCTGGATTCTGTATGTCGTGAGCTCTTATCTGCATCCGTGTCATGCTCTGGTCTACCCATAACTGAAATGGGTCATGATAGTGGGGAGTGAGGAAGCCTCAAAGAATCAGAGGAACATTTCATGTTTCATTGATGCTTTAGTGTGCCCTCATTGACTCATCCTTTCCTTGTGACCCTTCTGTGAGAGGCTGTCTAATTGTCCACAGATGGGTCTTGTGTCTCTGCTCTGAACCCCATTGTTCTCAGATATATGGTTTGTTTGTTGGTTTTCGGTCTTCTGGTGCATGTTACCTGATTCCATCACATCTCATGATTGCATTGGCTGGTGCACTTCCTCCATGTGGACTTGATGCTTCTCTGCTAGTTGGGACTTGTTTACTTCACGCCTTTAAGACTCCAGATGCTATATCTTTTGATAGCTGGGCACTGTCAGCTTTCTTCACCACATTTGCTTATGTACCCATTTTGTAAAACATTCTTTAAAAAAGATTTTTTTTTTGCCATTTAATTCTATCCACAAGAAATAAACCTCATTTTATTTAGAGAAGTTCTCGTCATTGCTATGTGCTATTAAGTCAATTCTGACTCATTATATCCTATAGCATATATCCTTTGCTGCCCCATAGCATTTCTAAAGCTGTCATCTGTACTAGAGCATATTGCCAGCCAGCTCTTTGTCCTACAGAGTTACTGGATGGGTTTGATCTTCCCTCTTTTGATTAGCAGAGAAGCATTTAACTATTGTTCCACTAGGACTCTTTATGAGAAAGTATATATATACATATACACATATAAGTAATATCCATGTATATGTAATACATTATATATTGTATAGGGAGCCCTGGTGGAATAGTGCTTACTAGTTGGACTGCAATACAAAAGGTCAGCAGTTTGAAATCACCAGCGGCTCCTTGGGAGAAAGATGGGTCTTTCTACTCCCATAAACATTTACAGTCTCAGAAACTCGCAGGGCCAGTTCTACCCTGTCTTACAGGGTTGCTATGAGTTGGTATTGACTGGGTTTTGAGTTGGGTTTTATGATTGTGTATTATATGACCATCCTCTACTCCTTATAGAATGTATCTATAACCAAAATTCTTCATCTTTTTTGTTACATGAACTCTTATCTATCTGATGAAATGATAAATTTCTTTTTAAAATAACTTTTATATGTACAAAATAAATTAAATAGAGTATTTCAAAGAAAATCGGTTACATTAAAACATTCAAAATATTTTAAAAGCTGGTGTATTTTCTATTAATATATATCTACATATTGGATAGCACATTAACAAGATCTAGGATCAGGTCTATAGTGATTTCAAAGTAGTAACGAGAATGAGCAATATTTTGAAATATCTGCAATGCCTCTTGTGGTAGTTACATGATTTCATGTCAACTTGTTAAATGAAAGTGTAGAGGTGGAGTCTGCCCTGTCAATCAGGTCACAGCCTGATGGTGCCAACTTGTAGGCATGACCTTCTCATAAGGAGGGTCCTGGGAACCTCTGCTCTCTCTCTCTGCCTTCACCTTCCTGCTGACGAGTCACACTGAGCCCTGTGGGAGTCCTGTGATGCAGCCACTGCCACTGGATCCACAAGACTTTTGACACATAAGCCTGTGATCTTCCTGCATTTTGAATCATTTCTTGTGGCTGTTTGAGTCTGAAGAGGGATTAATGGACTAGTATAGGACTTATGGACTAGTTTTGGACTTATGGACTTGATCTGGACTGGACTGGGATGTTTTCCTGATAAATAACTACTTCTTGATCTAAAACTGTCTCTTATATGTATATGAGTGTCACTGGATTTGTTTCTCTAGCCTAGCCTAACACATCTGTAATGTGATAAGAATATATTTGTAATTTCCACTCTTGCTAAAATCACCAATTATGTTGTTATAGCTCATTGCCTGTACTATTGTTTAAAAAATGGTAAATTTCAAAAAGCAATTTATTTCCATCGTGAAAATAAAAATATGAAGTTTTTCTCATCCAATGGTACATACACCTGAACCCTACCCAGATCAGAAACCCTTCTTCCAGAGTGAGATCCTGGTACCCATCTAAGAATTCCCCACAGGTGTTTGGCCTTCTGAATATTGGACAAAGGGAACTACTTAAAACTGCAATAGTTACATGCTTTCCAGAAGGTGTCAGACTTGCCTTTCTGAAGATTAAAATCGTTGCTGCCCTCATCTCTCCAAACAATCTCCTGACTCTCTTTCAGAGCAGGCGATCCACCAGGCAGAGTGATTCATAATTAGCAGGGTTGCAGTGGGTGTGATAACTCAAAGGACTTCAAAGAAATGAATTCTACTAGGACTGAGTGCTGAGTTAATAAATTTTATTGTAAAGAAGCATCTGAAGAAACGGAAATGCTTTCCGTCTAAAGACTGGATTTATGTTGTCAGTAAGGATCAGACATTGTGAAATTTCTGGAAAATGCATCACAAATGACTGACAGTTGAGGATGGATGAGTATATCCTCACACACGAGTCCAGAAAGAAGGTTATGGAACAGCAGAGATGCTGAAAATCCAGGATATAAGCAGAGGCTTCTAGGTACAAAGGAGGGATTAAGCTATGGTTATTTCATCTGAGTTAAAACCTTGAAACTTCAAACTCTCCTGAAAAATAAATAATTGATTGGCAATCTAATGAATGGATGGATACTTCATAAGAAAGTGTCCCAGAAAAGCCAAGATTCTTCTATGGACTGCATGGACTTCTAATATTTCAGTGGATTTTCTCAGGATGTTTCTGGATGCTACACGTGGTTGACTCACTTAAAGTTCCCTGCCCTCCAGTTCAATCCAAGTCATATTGACCTTATAACCTTGGGGAGAATCCATCATCTCAAGTTGACTTTCTTAAATCATATCTTTGAAAACCATCATTTTATTGAACTAACTCCATTTGCCATGTATACTCAAGTATAAGCTGAGCTTTTCACATTTTTTATGCAGTTTTTGTAGTAAAATTAGGTGCCTCGGCTGATATTCAGGTGAGCTTACACTCGAGTATATACGGTAATTATGCTGTTGATGTACAACTGAGATCTTAACTAAGTAAAATTTCCCACAGCCACATCAGTGAGTACATATGCCAGTCTTATTCATCAGAGTATTTGGTCCAATATAATTTTATTGGTACGTATTTCACATAGCATGCAATTTAATCATTCAGTCATATTAAGATTAGTGCAATTGTCACGGAGATCAATTTTCAGAACTCTCTTCTCATACTCCTTGTTGTTAGCTCCCCATTTCCCCTCACCCTCCCCTGCCGCGCCCCTAGGCAGTTAGCAGCCCAGTTACAGTCTCTGTCGGTCTACCTATCCTGAACTTCATGCACAGAAAACCACACAAGAGACAAACAGGAAGCAAACCAACGAATAAAAACCCAGCAACAATGACTAGACAAAAATAGAAAAACCTCAATAGAAAATAAAGGAGAAAATATTAAAACTGAAGCAACTTAAAAATGGGTCAATAGGGATATTAAAGGATAAGCATTATATTTTAACCTAACTACATCTATCATAATCAACTTTACCGTATTCTCTGTTTGATAGCAAGGCAATTCACATCCTTTGACGATGGCAGAGGGGGTTCATCAGAAGCTTAATCCATATGTGGATCCTGCAAGGGGACTTTGGCCTTCTGCAAACCAGGTGTGTTCACAATTTAAGCCCTGAGGTGTTTCTGCTTCAAATTCATATATACTCGTGTATAAGCCGAGTTTTTTTCAGCACATTTTTAATGCAGTTTTTGTGGTAAAAATAGGTGCCTTGGCTGATATTCGGGTCAGCTTATACTTGAGTCTATACGTTATTTACAATCCTAGGATCATGCTTCGTCCATGTTCACACCTCATTTCGTTGGCTGCTTGTCTGAAGACAAGACTTTAAGACGCCAGATGCTATTCTTGCTGATAGCCAGACACCATTTTGTTTCTTCTCCACACTCAATCTTCAGTGATCTCCTCTTGGTGATGAACATTGAGAATTTTCTCTGTGATACTAAGTTAGACACTTGGAAATAGCAGCTTCCCTTTGCCCTGGCAGTGCTCACTGGGATATTGTCAGCTTATAGCTGTCTGAGGACATGCCGTATTTGTCCGTTTTAATAGGGGAAACCTGTATTTAGTAGGAGTGAGACCATTCCCTACTGAAGCAGAACAGAGAAACAGACATGAGTTCTGAAAACATCATTTGAATACCTGAGTCTAATCATTCGAAAGTCCAGCCTGAAATGACAGTGGCAGCAGAGGCCACGCCATGCCACAGCCAGAGGCACCCGGGCACTGGAACTGTAGTGCTGAGACTGTGAGGCCGAGCAGTAGATAAGCTTCCTGGCCCGTGGAACAAGGCAGAAATCAAGGGACCACGTGGCTGAGAGGCTGAGGACTAGGGGCAGCCTTGGCTGCTGGCTGAGGAAAGGTGCTGCTGTGGGCCAAAGACTGTATCCTGAAGGTTTTCTGACCCGGGCTTCTCAGGACCTGTTAACTTCTTTCATGGAACCTTTCGATCATCAATATCGTCACTGAGTCCTGTGCGGCCATCACAGTGGATTGTGGATGCAGGAGAGAAGCAGAGTGCTGGAGGAAGAACAGATGGCTTCAGAAGAGCTTAAGGAAGGAGAGAAGGTGGAGGCGGGTGTGAGCTCTGCTTTGTGGCAGTTTGCCTTGGGCTGTGTTGAGATGGATTCTCCTTAACCCTGTGTGGCCAGAGAAGGTCAATGTGACCTCCAGGCTATTTTCATAGAAATGTAAGTCAATCTCTTCAGGAAAAACAGAATAAAAGGGGGACAAAGATCATTTAAGTTTTTATTTTGTTCTGGCAATAGTGCTTTCACTGTCTCCCTCCCTGTAACCAACACCCCCCCCAAAAAAAACAACCCCCAAAAAACCTGTCCCTGCCCTTCCCATTCACAGCTTCTTCTCCCTTGTCCTTTCCCTCACACACAAAAGCTGACTTGATATATTCTTCCAAACGGAGGATCTTGTGAACAGAAATAGACAAAATATATACATTCTGACATTATGGTTTGAAAATCCACATCTAAATCATATATATATATATATATATATATATATATATATATATATATATATATATATATATTAACTGAGTCACTGTAACCTTTGCTTTCCTTCTCTGGAAATTTGAGATAATGTGAATCCAGAAGATGTCTCCACTTATTTAGTGGGAGGCCTTTCAAACACCTGGGGGGCAGGGCTAAGAGACCAGCATGGAACATGAATAGTTTTTCCTTTGATGGTGAAGAGAGGTCTATGAAACCCTTGAAAAAGTCATTATATGGATTCTCTTATCATTCCAAATCACTCACCTTTTTACTTTCAACCACAATTTTTACGTATTTGCATAATTTCAAAGCTGGTGGTTAGAAGTAGAATCTGGACCACTTGCCCCAAACCAACCTGATCCCAGCCACATGACCTCACCCTGGGAGGGCAATGCGGATGCTCTTTTAGAAAGGACCCTTTCTGTGTCCTGCTTCAACCAGTCTTACCACTACAGGGAGCCAAATTATAAGAGCAATGATACATTCGGAAGCTGAGAGCGCTGAGCCAACCATCATCCACGTGACAATGAAGAGATCTTTTGAAAAGGCTCAGAAGATGTTTTGTAATAATTTGTGTAATAATTGCAGAAAATCTTCCCCAAGAGTCAAGTAGGCATCTTTCCGCCTCTTTCTTTAGCCAAACTTCCACTCCACACTTCTGCCTCAATTGATCCTTGGATTAAACCCTAAACAGACTAGCCCCTTGAGACTCCATTGAGGCACTTTTTCATTCTTGGCCATGTCCACACTCCTGCCACTTGGTTGTGCTCTCCCCGGGTCTGCATGCACCTACAAGGACCTCTGCTGAGTCTTGTCGTACACACTTAGTTAGATATCTAAGTTCAGCAATATTAATTATATTGGTGTTGCTCCACAAACACAATTTAAACATGCCACATTGGCATTTCTGTCTCCCAACCTTCCTAGTGGGGATGAATCGTTCTGTTTCTTCATGTGGTTTGGGTTCTTCTTCTTCTTTTTATTTGGAGTTCACCAGAAGTTGTTGATTCTAAAGCCAGACTTCCTAGCGGTGCGAGTTTAGGCATGTTGCTTCTTTCTCTGTGCCTCACTTTCATCAACTGGAGTAGAAATAGAGTTGGTTCAAGTGCTATTGTAGGGCCCTTTCATGTGCAAGGGTTGGAACTATGATTCATCAGAAACTTTCAAAAGACCTGGATTGAAATGTCTTCTATTTATATGTCACAAAATATTATTACATTTTCCTAAATGGTAATACCTCAACCAGCATTACTAATAATATATTTGCAATGGGACTGTTAATAGGTCAGGTAGTGAAAATGAGGCCTTGTACAGCAGGAAAATGAAAGGGATAGGGTCCCCTGATAATTCCAGAGGACACTAGAAGACAAAGAAAACTGGGGAGAGACCAGAGCATGACACAGCACTCCAACGGGTTTATGAGGAGACAGCACACACATCCATCACAACTTGCCCAACACAGCTCTTCAATGTATAAGCCTTCCACAGCCAACAGAGCTAGAAGTGGAAATTTCCAGCACATCTGACGATTCATTTCCTGTTGCTGACTCTCTACTTCCTTAACATTTTCGTGACTTTGTGGTATTTGCCATCAACCGATATACTCTGCACGAGAAGTGGTAAACTTTCCAAGTCCCTTTGCGAGCTGACTGCTCTTTCTATTTGCTTCATGAAAACCTGCCCTTCCTGATATCAACACTTAGTTGTCTATCCGTGATTGAGGTGATAAGGAGATAATTAGGCAGATTTTGTAAAATGACTCTTTAAGAGCAGTGATGTACCAAATAGAAAAATGTAAAATGTGCCCTGTGGTTCTCAGAGTTGCTGTCAGTTTTGAACTAAGAATGTTTATTGTTAAACCAATAAACCGATTTGAACAAAACATTCGCCGTTATCAGTTAGCTGGCTTCCCCAGAGGGAAAGAAAAGCAGAGTGAGGTTCATTAATGACCCCCCACCCCCACTCTTTCCAAACAATTAGCAGGTTGGGGCTAAATGTGGTCTAAATCTTAGATCAAAACCCTCCTGGCTTTACCTGCTATAATTGTTAAAGCTTTCTGACCACATATGCATGAATTGACTGACACAAACAGTAACTATGACACAAAGTAATAAAGATCAGTATAAACCCTAAGGAATGTTTCAACCCAGCAAAGCCCAGGATGGAGAATAGCCAACAGTTTGGAGGTCTGTCTTTTGGTTTGCAGTTTGCTTTACTGGTCTCCATCCATCTTATCCCACCCTGTGGATGGCAACACATTTGCACAAGACACACTTCTCTGAGCCTCAGTTTCCATATTCATCAGAGGCCTTTCTTTCTAGTTTGTCTTGGTTTAGAAGCTCCACTGAAACCTGTTTTGGTAATTACATAATCTGGTGTCAATCGGGGACTTGAGAGGATTAAGAGTCAACTCTGTCAACTGGGTCATAGCCAAAGGGGACCTCTGTATGGGCATGACCTTCTCATGAGAATTCTGGGAATTCCTGTATGCCCTCTTTGGAAGCGGGAGACACTTCTCTCTCTCTCTGCTCACTCCCTGATCGATGCTTTACTGACAAGATACATGGTGCTATACTCTGGCAGCTGAAGAAGCCACATCGACCTACCCTGATGCAACCAGATCTCTGGAGCTAGAGGAGCCACATAGAGACCCCTGCCAGTGCTGAGATGCTTACATGCCACTGGACCCTCAAGACTTCCTAGTCAGGAGTCATTTTATGTGTTTTCTCTGTCTGAAGAGGACTTTATAGATTGGTATTGGACTTATGGGCTAATATCAGACTTGTGGACTTGATCTGGGTTTGGCTGGGATGTTTGCTCAATATTCAACTGCTCCTGTCTATAAAGCTCTTTCTTATACACATGAGTGTCTATGAATTTGCTTTCCATGGTCTACCCAGACTAACATACCTGTTCAACATCAGCACCACACAGCCTTCATGGACAGATAGGTAGTAGCTGCATAGAAGGGGCTTTGGCCAGGAATGAAACTTGGCTCTCCTGCATGGAAGGTGAGAATTCTACCAGTGAACCTTCAATGCCTCACTCTATTTCTTCTAGTGGCTCTAAATTCTAAAGCCCAATGCTACCCCAGAGCAATTAGCTCCATTTGCTGTGGAGCTGGCCCCTAGATGTGGTCAGGTCACGTGAAAAGGGAGAATAAAGAGGAACATCATCCACACACAACTCTCACATTCCTTCCAGGGAAAGAATCCCTGCACCTCCATGCTAAGGAAATCTTTTCCATTCAGCTCCAAATATCGCACATCTGACAGCAATAGGAGCCAGATGCAAGGCATTCCAGAATGGTGTTACCACGGAAAAGGAGATTCCCTCCCCTTCCCACCCAACTCCTTGAGTATGGAAACTGACTTTGCTGTTAGAATGGGCTCTGGATCAGATCCTAAAAAAATTTCAGCTATGCATTGAGCAATCACAAGTTGAAAAACATGCAGCCCAGTAGCCAGGAAACTGCAGATAAAGATGACACCATTGACTAAAATCCGATGCTAAGACCAGTCCTGGAGATCTAGATCATAGACAGAAGGTCCCACTAGGGGTAAGAGGGAAAAACAAAGGCGCAATAGTGAAGATTAGTAATAGGGAAGCCAGAGAGAGATTTCAAGGAGCTGGCCTCAATCTAAAGGAGGCCTGAGTTAGTCTGGGTAGACTAGAGAAACAAAATTCATAGACACTCATATTTTATAAGAGATAAAGGGTAAGTGTACATTAAGAACGCATCCCAACCCAGTGCTGTCCAAGCCCATAAGTCCAACATTAGCCCATAGTCCAACAAAGTCCTCCTCAATCTCACAAAACACACGCAATGATGCCAACTGCAGGAGAAAAGCCAGATTAATGAGCCTGTAACCATCTCAGTGCTGGCAGGGGTCTCCATGTGGCTGCTCCAGCACCCCAGGCTGCAACAGGGCAGGTCTTTGTGGCTTCTCAGGGATTTCTCACAGGAAGTGAGCCTTGCCTGCTGAGGCAGAGAACTCGCTAAGGCAAGCCGCACACTGCTCAGACCATCAGAGAACAAGAGACCAGAAAAGCAAGGCTTGCTGAGCCATTTATCTCTCTGCCCTTCAACTCAACTGCCCTTCAATGAATCCCACATGTGTTCATCGGCCTGGTTGGCACAATAAACCTTAACTATCACAAGGTCCTAAGCTAAAGTATCTATGTGATCTGTCCAGACCCAACCCACTAATGCAGTTCAGGGCTGGGCTCCATCCACAAAGGAAACTGGGGTCTGAGGGAAAGTAAGTGACAAAGAACAACAGAAGCCCAGTGCTATGGACTTGGGCACCCAGCGTCACCATCTCAACTCTAAAGTCAATGGATCCCCTGGGTACTAAATGTCATCACGCCGTGTCAAGACACAATTAATTGCTTGCCTCCTCTCTTCTTCCCTCTTCACACAGTTTTGACCTTCATCTCTAGCCTTGCTTGCCTGCCTGGAATTCAGATAGGACTCAGATAGACCAACAGTCACTGTGTAAGCATGAAACCCAAAGCCATAAGCTAAGGGTTGAGAAGTTCAATGCCGAAAGAAGGTCGAGGACCTGCTGCAGCTCCCTGTTACATGAGAAAAGTAAACCTGGATGTGGTTAATCTACTGTCCTCAGCTTCTGGAAGCTGACAAGCTAGCAGCACACAGACTCGTACCTACGACACCGACTTGTTGGTAGAGTAAGTGCGTTGAGAGACTCCGAGGGGTGGAGGTGGGCCCTGTGGGCATTGCTGACTACCCAGAATCTTTCCTTGGGGCCTCATCCTAATCTTAATCCCTCTGGAGGGTGATACTTAAGTCATCGATATGCTTCCTGTCTCCATCACCATTAGCTCAAGACTCAGTGGGGATAAAGGTAATCAACAGGAGGGATGTGTCAGTAAACCCATCTGCCTGGAAGCAGTTTGGAAAAACCAGGAGGAGCAAGGCAGAGGCTGAAATCATGATCTAAACAAAGTCTATCTTCACTTTCAGCAAATGTTTCTTTGTTTATGTTCTATCAGGGGTCATTCAGTGTCATTGTCTTGGCATTTAGAGAACACATTCAATATGTTCACTCACCAAACATGGCACGATTGCCAACAAGGTGCCAGGCAGTGTACCAGGTGCTGAAGGTAATAAGATGAATAAAATACAATTGTTGGCCTTAAACATCTTCTCCAGATCACAGATTATCTAGAAAACAGAGTCAAATTCATGGGCATGTTTGGGTTAAATATGAGAGAGAAAGAGAGAGAGAGAGACAGAGAGAGAGAGAGAGAGAGAGAGAGCAAAGGCTTTCCACACTGCAATGACTGTCATTTTGCATCATTTTATGGAAGCATCTAGAATAATATATATTGGATTTGGGAAGGTGGGAGCATAGTTCCAATGTAGCCTCAAATGGAAAATTACTGGTATGCTCAGAAGTCAGCTTACATAATTAGGGGTGGAGGTCAGACAAACTATAGAGAGTTTTTTTAATTTCTAGGATTTCCTTGGGCTACGAGTAAACCGACACTTGACCCACATAAATATGCTGTCTCCTAATGGAAAAATACTCAGATGGTGGAAATTTTCTGCTGCTTACCAATAGGAAGATGCCGGGTCTCCTGGAGTAGCCACTCTGCATACGACATTCGGACTGGCCAACTAAAAGGCTGCACTTGCCCACTATTTTTCAAACAGCAACTGCAGGCTGAAAGACAGGAAAGAGTGCTGTCTAAATCAGGTTTCAGAGCTCAGGTTCTGGGGCAAGACCACCTGGCTTTGAATCCCAACGCTGCTGCTCACCAATTTATGAGAAGACAGGCAAGTACTTTCCATGATGGAGTTACATGGTTTTCAACAATCAAGGGAATATAATCATTCCAATCACAAGAAATGTTTATGAGAATCTAAAATTATATACTAAACAAAGAATGTGCGATGCTTGTAGGAGTTCGAAGTCTGAGCTCAAAAAGTACTGCCTGCAGGAAAAATGAGGTGAGAAGAGTGAAAAGAGGGAATGGGAAATCTTTTTTCCGAGATTATCTGGTCTGGAATCAATTTAAATCAAACCAGATTTCCTGATCCCACCTCTCTCCAGCCAACATCACAACAACAAGCCCCCGAGTCAGTTGATGCTCCATTCCCCTTCATGCCACCCCAGCCTCCTTCACGCTCTCCAGTGACTGAACGTGAAGCTGCAGTTGTGATGCTGGACTCCCCCTGGCAGAGCACAGGTGTGTGGGCAGTTTGGGAGGATCTGCTAGATGGGCAGGTGCAGTGCCCTTTGCAAGACTGGTTCGTCAGGCTACTTGAGGGGTTTCACGTAAGGCCTCCCGATCGGAAGGTGTCAACGTTCAGAATGGTGGTGCCCCTAAAATAAAGCCAAGTAAGTATGTAATAAATTAACTATTTAATTTTGCCTTCTTTCAGCAGACCATCGTTTGGCACTTAACCTAGAGGACATGGGCACTTGAAAGAGCAATTGTCTCTAAAATAAATTGCTCTCTCTGCAGGTTGTCACATGTGGAGACTTCTGTCCCCAAAGCTCTCACATGAAAGTTCGCTGGGGAGCAATCAGATGTTGTCCTTTCTAGAGACTGCACCACGGTTTATTAAAGTTCCTTGCGTGGTGTAAGGCACCCTGATAGTGTCGCGGCTTACTGCAAGGTCAGCAGTTCAAACCCACCGGATGCACCAAGGGAGCAAGATGAGGTGGTTTGTTCTCGTAAAGATGTAAAGTCCCTACAGCTGGAACACATGATTGCCATCCCAGCATCATGGTCTCGGAAACAATTGGACTTTGGCGCAAGTCTCCTGATTTCGAGGTTGTCCAATAATTGACAATTTAAGACAAGCATAACTTTGCAATTTTCATATTTTCCTTGCTTTTTGAGACATGGCTTAGTTCTGCCAGCATCATTCTGGGATAGTGAGTGAGCATTGTGAAAAGGCTTGCCTTATTTCGAGCCTTCTTTGTTTGCTCAAGGCCTGTTCAGTCAATTGTGGAAGCTTTTAAAATTGTTTAGGTGAACGTTTCATGTATTTTAGGCTAGTAACCTTTCCTATATGTGCACGTTTTCCTTTCTCACTAGTATTTTAAGTTCTATGCCATTGCTTAGATTGACAATACTATTAGAAACAGCAAGTGTTCCCTGCAGGTTAGCTATTCTATTTCTCAAGAAGATGATAACGCTGCCAGTAAAGTGTATATATGTATGTATACATACGTATATATATCAGATATAAGAATGGATTTTAGTTTGCCCTTAATCTTAAACTCTAATTTTAAAAATTCATTCTTATGATTTGACCCTGCTCAATACATTGAAGATCGCTAAAAAAGTGTGGTGGGGGAAAAAAAGCAGATGGTGCCTTGCTATCAGAAAGAATAGGGAGAGAATGAGATGAGATGTTATATTGTGAGTATTGCAGTTAATGACATGTCGCAAATTAAAGGTTGTTTCTTCAAAGAAGCCCTCTGTGACCATCTTAATAATGGACGTCCTTTCTCTTTTTTGAGTCCTCTACATTTCCAGCATCTCAACTTCAAAAAAGAATAGCTGATATCATGGGCTCAAGTAGAAAGAAAACGTGTTGAAAATGATGATGGCAGCATATGTAAAAATGCGCTTGACACACTGATGTATGGATTGTTGTAAGAGCTGTAAGAACCCCCAATAAAAGGATTTTTTTTAAGTTCCATTAGACAGTGTAGAGTGTGTACATTATAAGCATTTGAACATAAAAACAACCTCACAGGTGCTAAAGGGTTATGTTAATACAAACACAGGTTTGAAAAGCGCAACTGGCCTGGCTTCGATGTCACCCAAATTCAATGGTCTTGATTCCTCACAGAGAAAAGACCCTGATATGCTTCAGTGGGAGGTCGCGAGGGGATATGTGCTCTTAAAATTCCATAACGGCAGGTGTTGATAACTTGAGTTTTCTATTTAAGATGTTTTGCAGAGCAACATGAAAAGATTAGGCAAAATCCCCACAGTACATCATTTTTGGAGGACACTCAAAGGACCATACCTTCCTCTGGGTAATCTTCAAAAACGATAAATTCTTCCTTTCTCTAATTTTTCCAAAACACCAAGAACCAAACTTACTGCCATCAAGTTGACACCAACTCATAGCAGCCCTATACAATTGTGTAGAACTGCCCCTGTGGGTTTCTAAGCTTGTCACTCTTTATGAGAGTAGAGTAGAAAGCCCCGTCTTATCTCCGAAGATGGTTGGTTCTTTCAAACTGCCACCCTGCAGCTAGCAGCTCAATGGGTAACCACTCTGGCACCAAGGCTCATAGGCTCATTTAAAAGTTTTGGGAGTCTGTTCTTGGAAGACTCAGGTGAGGGCGTAAAACATATATGGATTCTACAATTTCTACTTGTACCATTTGGTGGCATTAATTACATTCTTCAAGTTGTGCAACCATTCTCATCCCTGTCTTGTGAGTTATTCATCCTATTATTAACATAAACTCACTGTATTTCCTACCTAATCTTGCAAGTTGCAGCTGTCAGTTTGATTCCAATAGATAGACCTTGAAAGAAGACAATGCTCAAGACCGACAGTCTTTACTTGGTAAGCCCAACTATTCTTTGGGTTTAATGAGCTATCAGACGATATTTTGGTTTGGGGGTTTAACGATTACCCCAGGGCAATAGTTCCAGATGTACATTGAGTGACTTCCTTTTGGTAAGCTGTAGGAACACCAATGCTAAAGCAAATTTACTATGAATAAAGTTTCAGGAGGTCATTCTCAGCAACAGGGCCAACCCTCTTCTTAAAGGGCTAATTTTGACAGATACAAATTAAAATGTAGTGGGTGGATTTGCTCTGTAATTAGAAAAATTGTTCTGATATCAAAATGAATCCTGTTGTACACACTTTTAATGGTCTAACTAAGTGTCAGATTAACCAAGCCATCATGAGTAAGGGGGCATACATTAAGTGGAAGCATAAACATATACTAATTTGTAGATTTTTTTAACAAGTCTTAAGAGAACACCTATCACATGACCATCTGCTTGTCATACTATGGTGGTTTGAGTATTGTGTTTTCTGCTATGATGCTGAAAGGTATGTCAGCAATATTTCAAATAACACTAGGATCACATAAGGTGAACAGATTTCTATGGAGTTTCCAGAGTAAGAACTGGCTACGAAGAAAGCTGTCCACTTCTGAGGAATTAGTCAAAGAAAACTATAAATGGCAGTATAACACTGTCAGGTAAACTGAAACCCTTATGAATAGAAACTGAGTATTGTCAACTAGAGTGCCAGAAGATGTATCCATCCCTCTAGTTGGAAGAGAGGGATTCAAAACAGGACTGTAGAAGAGCTGCCTTCTCAAAGTAGAATAGACCATAATTATGTGGATAAAGAAATACCTTTGGCATTTTAATTTTCTGATGGAGCACAATTAAAATGTGAAAAATAACTGGCTGAAAATGTATTAACAATTAGGACCTGGAATGTATGAAATATGAATGTAGGAAAATGGGAAATTTTCCAAAATTAAATACATAAAGTTCTACACCCTACACATTAGTGAGTAGAAATGGACTGGTATAGACATTTTGAATTGGACCATTTTATGGTTTACTTTGCTAGCTATGGAATATTTCAGGGGAATGGTGTCACATTCATCATAACAAAGAATATTTCCAGATCTATCTGGAAGTACCATGTTACCTATGACAGATAATACCTGTATATGGAAATTCAGAAACAAGAGCTATCAATCAAATTCACCCATCAACCACTAAAGATAAATATGAAGAAATTGAGTAATTTTTCCAAGTATTTAATTCTGAAATTGATCAAACATGCCATCAAGCTGCTTTGATAATTCATCAACTAAATCCTTGTGGAAGAAGCACCCCAGCTTGTGTGATCCTTGGATTGTAAATGATGTAATCCAAATCTAAGCGAGGGAATGGTACAAGAGCTTAAGTTGTGAACACCTGGTTTGCAGAAGGCTATGGAGTGTGGAAGCCCAAAATTTATTTTCAGGGTCCCAAACATGGATGAAACCTCTAGTGAATCCCATCTGCTCATAGCTGAGGAGTGTGAATGGCCCTGCTATCAGAACGAAAGCATTACAAAGTCGATTGTGACTGACATAGTTAGGTCAAAATGTAATATCTTACCATTTGATCTCCTTTTTGACTCTTCTTAAAGCTGTTTCCATTAAAAAAAGTGCAGGAGAATACATATGGATCAATCCCCTGTTGAATCTCCTCTGACCAAGAACCAGGCATGTGAATGGCCTTGCTACCATGCAGAATGCATTAGAAAGTGGATTGTTGCAGACGCAGTTAGGTTAAAATTTAGCACATTAAAAAAATTTTTTCCAAACCATTTTAGTAGCAACTTATCCAGACATCATACTGTTCCATAATTCAATCAAATCAAGCAGTATTGTATAATTGCTAACAATCAGTTTCATAACATTTTCTTCCTTCTTGAACTCATTGATATCAGCTCCCCTCTACCACCCCCACCTCCCCAGCATCTCCCCAGGAACCTTTATTCTAATTGCTGTCTGAGTAGGTGTATCAAGTGTGGGTTTCATATAGCAAAAACCAGATAAACACAACAAAGATTCAGGAAGGCTACCCACAATGACAAAGTACACCAGAGATAAACTCCAAACTGAAGAAAAGCACGGAAAATATTAAAAACCTGATCAACCCCAAAGTGTATCAGAGGGGAGATCAAGTGACAAAGTTTTAACCATTCAAGTGAGCTTTGATGTTTTAATCTACTATAGTCATCTCTCCAACGCTCTCTGTTTGGCAATCCATCCCTCAGTTACGGTGAGAGGGAAATCACTGGAGGCTTATTTCTCGTGTGGATCCTGCAAATACATTTTGGGCTTCCACTGTCATCCGTAGCCTTCTGCAAACCAGAATCTCACATTTTAAACTCAAATAGTGTTCCCTCTTTTGGCTTTGGATCATAATTTACAATTCCTGGGTCATAGATGTTGGTCTCCGTCTTCCACGTAGACGTAGTTGGCATCTTACTTAGATGGCTACTTGTTTGGAAACAAGCCTTTAAGACCCCAGGCATTATTCTGTCTGATAGCTAGGCACCATCTAATATCTTCCCCACACTTTTATAATGCACCCATATCTTCTGTGTTTCCTTCAGGGCCATGTTGTAAGAACTAACTGGTTTTAGATTGGCCTTATGATCCATTTAAATTGGTCTAGTTTTAATATTTTCTGCTTTCTTTTTTATTAAGGTTTTATCTGTTTTTACTTTATTGTTGTTGTTAGTTTTTTATTGTTTATCTGTATATGATATCGATGATAAGTAAATCAATAGAGACAATAACTGGATTAATGGCTCTTTGAGGGCATGGCAGGAGAGGTTGGGGGAGAATATAAATATAAAATATATAGCATCTGGGGTCTTAAAGGTTTGAAGATAAACAAGTGGCCATCTTGCTGAGAAGCAACCAAGACCACACGGAAGATTCACACCAGCCTGTGCAATCACAATCACGAGGTGTTGAAGGGATCAGGTTTCAGGCATCAAAGAAGGAAAATCACATCATTGTATGCTCACCCTCCCAATACAATCACTGAGGACAAATGGTGGCATAAACAAGTGTGGTGAAGAAAGCTGATGTTGCCTGGCTATCAAAAGATATAGTGTCTGAGGTCTTAAAGGCTTGAGGGTAAACAAGTAGCCATCTAGGACAGAAGCATCAAAGCTCACATGGAAGAAGCACACCAGCCTGTGTGATCACGAGGGGTCAAAGGGATCAGGTATCAAGTATCAAGGAACAAAAATCACATAATTGTGAATGAGGTGTGCAGAGTGGACCCAATGAACATTTGTGGGCAACTGGACATCCCCTTACAGAAGGGTCTTGGGGAGGAGACCAGCCAGTCAGGGTGCAGTGTAGCAACAATGAAATATACAACTTTCCTCTAGTTCTTAAATGCTTCCTCCCCCCAACTATCATGATCCCAATTCTACCTTACAAATACAGCTGGACCAGTGGATGTACATTGGTACAGATTGTAACAGGAAACACAGGGAATACAGGACATATGAACCCTTCAGGTCCAGTGGTGAGAGGGGTGATACCAGGAGGGTGGAGGGAAGGTGGAGTAGAAAGGGGACCTGATTACAAAGATCTGCATATAGCCCCCTCTCTGGAGGTAAGTGGGTGAAGGAAGACTTTGGACAGTGTAAGATATGACAAAATAATAATGACTTGCAAATTATTAAGGGTTCATGAGGAAGGGGGAAAAGGGACGGAGGGGGGAAATGAGGAGCTGATGTCAGGGGCTCAAGTGGAAAGCAGATGTTTTGAGAATGATGATGGCAACAAATGTGCAAATGTGCTTGCTACAATGATGGATGTATAGATTGTGATAAGCATTGTACGAGCCCCCAATAAAATGATTTTTTTAAGTCCACAGAATATTAACTTGATACTTACCTGGCAGGGGAGATATCATGATCACGAAGGTGGTTTTCCCAGGGCGAGGCTTATCCATTGCACTCTGGATGTGCTGACCCCTGTGATTTCCCCAAATGTGGGGAACTCGACTGCATAATTTGTGATAGTGGGGGACTGCGTTCGCGCTCTCCCCTATAAAAAAAAAGAATATGAACTTGAGCATATCCCATCTGAATTTCAAGAACACATCAAGAATAGTTTTGGTTCACTGAACATTAATGAAAGAAGACCTGATGAGCTGTGGGATGACAGCAAGAACATCACACACATAAAGAACATAAAGTATCATTATATAGGCAGGACAGAAAGGGAAAAAATTAAAGTGGATGCCAGGACAGACTCAGAAACTTGCTTCTGTTTGCACGGAAGTGAAATCAAATGGAAGAAATGGTGTAATAAAGAGAAGAACAGAAAATTTCAAAGGGAAACTTGAGAAGACAAAATATAGTATGCAATGTGCAAAGACATACAGTTCAAAAATCCAAATGGAAGAATACACTCAACATACATCAAGCTCAGAGAACCATGGAAAAAAATCCTCAAGTTTCAACCTTGAAGATTCTATGGGAAGAATATTGAATGATATAGGAACCATCAAAAGAAAATGGATTGATATACACTGATTTCCAGAAGGAGCATATGATCAAGAACTGAATGAATGAATGAGTCTAAGCTGCACTGATGGAATTATCAAAAATGAACTCCAGAAATTGACACAATAACAATGGAGAAGTTTCAACAAGCTGATAAAGCATTGGAATCAATTATTGTCTATGCCAATAAATCTGTGTGTTAGTCTGGGTAGACTAGAGAAACAAATTCATAGACACTCATATGTACATAAGAAAGTATATATATATATATATATATATGCAATTGAATATTGAGAAAACATCCCAGCCCAGTCCAGATCAAGTCCATAAGTCCAATATTAGCCCATATTTCCAATACCAATCTATAAAGTCCTCTTTGGACTCATGAAATACATGTAATAATGCCAAATGCTGGAGGATTACAGGCCAGTGAGTTGGAAATCTTGTGGATCAAGTGGTATTGTAAGCATCTCAGCAGTGGCAGGGTCTCTACATGATTTCTCTGGTTCCAGAGGTCTGGTAGCATCAGGGTAGGTCCATGAGGCTTCTCCAGCTCCCAGGGCATAGCAACATCTCTCTGGGAGTGAGAAGAGAGAGAGGTGTCTCTTGCCTCCAAGGAAGAAATTCTGGACTTCCCAGAATCCTCTGGAGAAGGGCATGACCACACGGAGGCCTCATCAGCTATGACCTGATTGACAGACTAGACTCCACCCCTTCACTCTTAAACCTCTCAAATCCCAAAATTGACATCAGGTTATAAGGACCACAATCACGAAGCTTCTAACCTGGCTAACAGGCTGGAAGAGATCCATATCTATACCCATTCTAAAGAAAGGTGGCCCAACAAAATACAGAAATTATTGAACAATATCATTAAGATAACATTCAAATAAAGTTGCTGAAAATCATCTGACATAGATTACATCAGTACATCAACAGAGTTGCCAGAAATTCGAGCCTGATTCAGAAGAAGATGTGAACAAAGAATAATATTGCTGATTTCAGGTAGATCTTGGCTGAAAGCAGAGAATACTTAAAAGATGTTTAATTATGTTTTATTGACTATACAATGATATTTAACTATGTGGGTCATAAAAAGTTTGGATAGCATTGAGAAGAATAGAAATTCTAGAGGGGAGCAGGCCAAGATGGCGACCAGATAGGTAGCTCACACCCGGAGCTCCATGGATATCGGTGAGTGGGGAAAGCTGAGGGATGAATAGGGGTATTAAGGCTGTCGATCCATCCCTGATACAGCTTAGAGCATTTCTCTGAACCAGAAGCTGACAGCAACCCCCATCACCTGCACTCCCTGCGGACTCCCGTGGTCTCAGGCCTACCAGCTACCTCTTTTGCGGCACTCAGGGCGCCCGCTCTGCCTCCACCCAGCACCTCATGCCAGCCAGGCCTTATTACTAAAATCTACAATACTCTGCTAACTTACAACAAGAAAAAAACAATTGTCGACTGAGGAGGTGGGCAAAGGCCTGAACAGAAAGTTTCTCAAGGGTAGAAATCCCAATGGCCAATAAATATATGAGAAAATGTTCCAGATCCCTAGCCATAAGAGAAATGCAAATTAAAATAACTATGAGATACCACCTAACCCCCTCAAAGATAGCCCTATTCAAAAAATCAGAAAGCAACAATTGTTACTTATGCACCCATTTGTCTTCAGCGATCCTGTCAGGAAGGTGAGTATCTCCGTGTTTGCCTCTAGGACTGAAAATAAAGGTCTATTAATGCAGCAGAACATGAATGGCCCAAGGGAATCGGTGGATTGTGTTGTCAGAAAAGCCAACAAAATAAAGAATTTAGAAAAGAGATCCCTGCCTAAACGCAGCTCATTAGTGCAACCAGCTGAAAGGCCTGGCAACCAGCTGAAAGGCCTGGCAACCAGCTGAAAGGCCTGGCAACCAGCTGAAAGGCCTGGGTCGACAACCTTTGCCAGAAAGTGTAGGCAAAGTGATGAGAACATAACCGGATTTCAAGGGATTGAGGAGCAACGCGGTGGGGGGTGGGGGGGTGGTGAAGAAATGTGGGCAAGACCAATGATTGCTTTATCCAAAAACAAAACAAGACCTAAATTCACTGCTATCAAATAACTTCTAACACAAATCAACCCTGTAGGACAGAGTAGCATGGCCCTTTGGGGTTCTAAGACTTTACCCCATTATGGAAACAGATGGCTTCATCTTTTTTCTGCAGAACTGTTAGGCAGATAGGCAGGGATGGGATGTCCATTGACGCATGCCCAGGAGAGCCAGCATAGGACAAAGGCCTGGGTTGTCCCGCCGGTGGGCACGGATGGGCATTAAACCTGGATCAGCCCACCTGGGCCAGGTGATTGCAATTCAGCCAGTGGGACCGACTTGGGATCGTTCACCACGCCTCCCCTGGGAATCCTTGAAAAGGCAGGAGCCAGGGGGAGAGAGGCAGAGATAAACGAGAGGAACTGGGGAGAGAACTTGAGACGGGTCTTTTTCAGAGGAAAACTTGGGAGAGAGATTTTTGCGTGACCCCGAGCAGTCTCTGCCAGGCTGCATGGTCGAAAGGAATCCTATGGGTGCCGTGTAAAACCTGAAGCTTCTTTTAACTCTCATTAAATTCATTTGGATCATGAGCCAGGTTTCGGCGTGAATTCTTTCTCGTGCGGCGACAAGGACCGAGGTGTAACTCTAGTCCGGAGAGAGAGACCTTACAGAACCACTGGTGGGTTCAAACCACTGACCTTGTGGTTAATAGATCATTGCATACCCCATTACACTCCCAGGCTTCCTTCTGGGAGCCTAAAATGAAGGCTTATGTGGACCTTGTTAATAAGGTTTTATTCCTAAAGATAGCGCTTGTTGAAATTATCATCAGAACTGACTTACCTGGACAACAAACATGGGACATATGTTGATCTGAGAAGGTAAACAAATCACAAAGCATTCTAGCCTAGTAACCTTCTGATTACAGAAAGCACTGGCCTTACTGAGAAATTGTTTTTCAAGCTTTTCTCCCTAACTCATCTTGCCCCTTTCTGTGATCTAAAAGTTCCCTGCAAGGATTAGCTCTGCAGAATTCAAAGAAAATACGTGATATCTCTTCCTTTGAAAACAAGTCTGGAAACTCCGCAGACACTGAGCCTACGAAGCACCCACCAATCAGACAAGGAAAGGGTCTCTCGATCTGCCGTGCATGGAAAAGGAAACCAGTGAGCTGGAGGCCACGGCGTGGTCAGAGGAGGCTTTGAGCGCAGAGGTAAAACAGAGGGATTCAAAGGACAGCCTCTTCCTTTTATTAAACACTCACACACTCAGGCTTGTCCGTGTAAGCCAGCCATAGAAACGCCAAGACAAAGATGTCAATTATTTATCCTGTTTCACAAAGGCAAGAAGTGTAAGCTATCATAACACCCTAGTGCTTTTTGCACTTTTACCTTAGTTAGTTAGTACCAAATCTTTTCTGCAAACTCAATTTTTCACAACCCGCTCCCCTACGAACTTACATCAGATACAAACTGAAATGGGATGAGGTAGGGCCTAAGGTCCCTCCACAGACTGTCAGACGCGGCTTAGGAGCTTCCGCCCTAGAACAGTGGTTCACAAACTGGGCTGCACGTTAGAATCATCTAATGGCCACTTTCTAGGGATTCCGACTTATTTAGATGGAAAGGATCTGGAATGAGTTAAAAGAAAAAACACTCGAAGATTCCAAATGCAATGAGGATTAAGAAGTGCCGCCCTAGAAGATTCCATTTATCAATATCTTCATGTTAATAAAGAAGATTTCCTGCCCGCTGCTTCCATGAGCATTAATGGTGGATCCAAATAAAAGGAAATTCTGGACAATTTTAACCTTTTCTGTTTATTGCGATGCTATTTGCCCAGTTGTGAGGATTTCGGTTCTCTTCACATGAGTTGTAATTGTAATTCATACAGGAGGCTGCAGTCTCTGATTTTCAGCAGCAAAAGCTTCAAGGTCTTCTTACTTCCAATAAGCAAGATTGTGTCATCTGCATATTACAGTTTATTAAGAAGCATTCTTCCCATCCTGATACTGCATTCTTCTTCATAAAATCTGGCTTCTCTGATGATCTGCTCATCATACAGAATTAATAAATATGTTAAGAAGATACAACCCAGACACATACTTTTCCTGATTTTAAACCATGCAGTATGGCCTGGTTCTGTTCACACAACGGCTTGCTTATTCATGGACAAGTTGAACATGAGAACAATGAAGCGTTCTGGGATTCTCATTTTTTTCAAGAGTGTCCATAGTTTTTATAAGGATCCACTCAGTCGAACGCCTTGGCATAGTCAATAAAACACCAGTAAACACCTTTCTGGTATTCTCTGTTTTAAGCCAAGATCCATTCGACATCAGCAATGATATCCCTTGTTCCATGTCCTCTTCTGAATCCAGCCTGGACCGCTGGCAGTTCCCTGTCAATGTACTGCTGCGACTATTGTTGATGATCTTCAGAAAAGTTTTACTTGCATGTGATATCAATTACATTGTTCTATAGTATAAGCATTCTTTTGGGTCACCTTTCTTTGGAATGGGTACAAATACGAATCTCTTCCAGTCAGCTGGCCAAGTAGATGCCTTCTTCTATATTTGCAGACATAGATGAATGAGTGCTTTCGGTGCTTTGTCAGTTTATTAAAACATTCAAATTGGTATTCCATCAATTCCTAGAGCCTTGTGTTTGGCTAATAAATACCTTTAGTGCAGCTTGTACTTTGTCCTTTGGTATCATTGGTTCTTGTTTGCTTCTATGCTAACCTCGAACAGGTGAAGCATACACTGGTTCATTTTCGTACAGTAACTGTATTTTTCCAACTTCTTTTGATGCTTCCTGCATCATTCAGTGCTTTGCCCATAGACCCTTTCAATATTGCTGCTCATGGGACAGTTGAGATTATGTTAGGTCACATTGTGGTTGAGGCCTCCATGGCTAAACTTCTGAGAATCATGGCCTAGCCAAGTTGACCAACAACATTTAAAAACCGCAAAAAAAAGGATGTCTCATCACAATCGGGTAGATGTGAAAATAGAAAATTCTTATGTCATATCCCTGACACCAAGATTGGGTGGGGAGATTTGTTACTGCCCAATGGGGATGAAATGACTAACTCCCTAGTCAGCCTCTTCTGATACCACCCTGTGGTTTGCAGAGAGGCCCTCAGTATGGCCTGATGAGCGTGGGAATCTAAACTCTCCACTCAGTCATCTTCGTTGCCTCCAACTAATGCTCTCTACCATTACAGATTTTCAGCTACTCTGTAGCTATCTCTTGCCCCGTTGCTTCTGTCTAACTTTCTTTGTCTCACAGTTAATACTATTAGTTCCTTCTCTCTTTTTTTTCTAACCGTGCCAGGTACTCATTTTCTTGGCTTCTCTTGCAATAAGGGAAGGGATGGGTAACCCAATCTTGGAAAAGTTTCCTAGAGGACTTTCAAGAAGTTTATGCCTCATATTAATATATTTATTACATGAAAAAAACCCTTCTCTCTGGACCTAGTTGCACTAAGATTGTTCCAACATGTGGCGAACACAAGTGTGTGGGAGAGAGGGGTGGATTTGCACGGATGGCAAAGTGGAAAAATGGAAAACACTTGGGTCCGTAATGGCATCTTTAAGCCTCTGAAGTAATCCGGCTTTACTCAGCCTCTGTTGTTGTTGTTGTTGTTGTTAGACACCATGGAGCTGGTTCCAACTCATAAGGACCCTGTGTACACCAAAGTAAAACGCAGCCCAGTCCTGCACCATCCTCACAATTGTTCTTATGTTTGAGCCCATGGCTGTAGCCACTGTGTTCATCCATCTTACCAAGGGCCTTCCTGTTTTCACTGCCCTTCCACTTTACCAAGCATAATGTCCTTCTCCAGAGACTGGCCTCTCCTGATAACATGTCCAAAGTACATGAGACAAAGTCTTGCCATCCTTGTCTTGTCTCTAGGAAATATTCTGGCTGTACTTCTTCCAACACAGATCCATTTGTTTGTTTGTTTTTCTTTTTTTTTCTTTGAGCAGCCCATGGCATTTCAATATTCTTCACCAACAACATAGTTCAAATGCATCAATTTTTCTTCAGTCTTCCTTATTTAATGTCTAACTTTCATACGAGGCAATAGAAAATACCATGGCTTGGGTCAGGCATGTCCTCAAAGTGCCTCTGTATAGCTTGTTATAGGAAAGAATAAAGTCTTCATGGTTTAAGGCAGTTTTAGCTGATTATTCTTTCATTTGTAGTCAAAATATCCTAACAGATAGAGTTGGCTTCTCACAATCCAATGTAGAGTTATCTTGATAAGCCAGTCCATGAACAAATCATCTGTGGCCAAGATAGCAGGATCATCTATGAAAAAGCCTGGAGAACAAATGGTTAAGAACATCTATGGTTGCTTTATTGAAAGGAAGGAGCAAACATGACCACACTCAGAGCACTGTCGTCTGTTAATTTCAGAAGATTTCAATTCTATCAATAGATTCTTAGCCTTCATTGAGGCTTTTTATTCTATGGGAAAGATACTGCTTTGTTTTGTCATGTATGTTTGTGTTATTCTAAATGCATCAGGTAGGATTATGTAACAGTTGAATGTTTCCATAACATAGTTCATGCTTCTTTCATATCATGCAATGACATCTCAGTACAATTAAAATAGTAATAAAACTCAAAACACGTGTTGATTTTTAAAAGAATAAATCAATCAGAACTAGCTGACACATATCCCAAATGTCATTAGGAAAGCCAGTCAAGATGGCTTATACTAGTAACAAGATCAGATCATTGGTAATTTTTCCTGTTGCTCCAAAATTTTCCCCTAAGCAGTATCCTAGCAGTGGAAAATCCCCAGCATGAAAGATCTAGAGGAAGTGTGGTAAATATATGCCAGTCACTAGGTTTATCTTTCAGTGTTGTGTTTCCAATAATAAATGGCTCATGGAACAAGAAATAAGGTGTGTCTTAAATGGCTCAGCTTAGCAACACAGCTGTGTGAAGAACAAAGCATGCTTCAAAAGGAGTATTGTCACATTTCTGCTCATGTTTGTATTGGTGTTCATTTAAAATTACTTGGCATATTTTTAATGGGAAAATAAATCATCAGACTGAACGTTAAAATTTTAAACTCATTGTAGAGATGTACAGGCTCCATGAAGAAACAGAGACCCAGACTAATGCATGATTTGCCCAAAGTCACTTAGCCAGGTCCCAGCAGAGCCCAAGCTTATATGGCCCAGATCTGTCCCACCATTTAGTCAACACATATTTGTAGAATGAAAACAGTTATGTTGGAACTTCATCCAGATGCTAGGATACAAAGCAGACAAAAACACTTGAGCCTGGAATGGCAGAAAGAGGACCATAATAAACCATGAATGCATGAACAAGGTTAATTGCTTAAGCTGTTAGGTGATATAACAGTAAGTGCTATAGGTTTTGTTAAATAAAAATAAGGTGGAACCAAGTAAAAGGTGTTAGATGGGCTGTTAAAGTTGAGAAAAGGGTCCATTTCTGAACAGGTTGGTCTAGGAGGGGCACTAGGAAAAGACTTGAAGGAAATGAAGAAGTTCACTATGGAGGTGATTGTGTGGCGGAGAGCATTTCAGCAAGAACAAATGCAAAGATCTTAAGGCGAGAGGAGATCTAGAATGATGTTGGAGGGACATCTGAGAATCAGGAACATCTATTAAACTATTTATAACACATCCTTAAAAATCATGAAATTATAGATTTTTAGAGCTCAGAAAGCCTAAAAAAAATGTGCCGTTCAACATTCCATCCAAAGTAGGAATAGTTAGCCCAATGTTCCCCATCCACAATTCTCCAATGCCGTTCACTTTCCAGTGCCAGAAACTCACTGGCTCTCAAGGTAGTTCATCCTATGAGTTAGTCTGGGTACTTTAGAGAAACAAACCCACAGAAACTCATGTTGAGAGAGTTTTATATGTGAAGGCTAAGTGCACATCAAGGAAACATCCCAACCCAGTGCTGCCCAAGCCCACAAGTCCAACATTAACCCATATGTCCAACGCCAATCCACAAAGTCCTCCTCCATCTCACAGAACACTCACAATGACACCGACTTCAGGAGAAAAGCCAAATCCGTGAACGTGTAAACATCTCAGCACTGGCAGGGGTCTCCACACGGCTGCTCCAGCACCCAGTGCTGCATGGGGGTAGGTCCATGTGGCTTCTCCTTGGGGATGTCTTGCAGGAAGTGAGTCTTGCCAGCTGAAGCAGGCTAAGGCAGCTGCACCCTGGTCCCCCATCACAAAGCAAGAGACCCCAGAACTCAAAAGGCGAGTCTCACTGGGCCATTTATCCCTCTGCCCTGCAATTAACCCCACATGTGTTTATAGGCCAGGTTAGCACAATAAACTTTAACTGTCTCATCCTATATATTTTCCCACTTTCCATTGTTAGAAAGTCTCTTCTTACCTTGAACTGAAATCTACTTCCTTTTGGCTTCACCCACTGATTCTACTTCTATTCTTTGAAGCAATACAAAAGGCATCTCCACCACCTATGCCCTAAACTGTCTTCTTCTCTTCAACCATCTTCTGTTCCTAGACAGATTTGATATTCCACTTCCAACCACTGATGTCTAAACATCTTTTAACTCCCCTTCATCAGGAAAAATAAAAATTTCAAACTCGACTCCCAGTACCAAACCAAACTCACTGCCATTGAGTCAATAGTTACTTACAGAAACTCCTGGTGGGTTTTCAAGACTGTAACTGTTTATAGGAGTAACCTTTCCTGAGGGGCTGCTGGTGGCTTTGAATTGCCAACCAAGTAGATCACATAACCAAGTAGAATGCATAACAACTACACCAGCAAGGTTTCTTGCTACATGTATGTAGAAAGCTTTGTTTTTGTTAGGTGCCCTCACATCAGTTCCAGCTCATAGTTACCCCTATAGACAACATAATGAAACACTGCTTGGTCCTGCTCCGTCTTCACAATTGCTGTCATTGAGCCCTTTGCTTCAATCACTTCATCAATCCATCTCATTGAGGGTTGTGATAACTAAATTTATGTCAACTTGGCTAGGCCAGAATTCTCAATAGTTTGGCAGATTCCCCATAATGTGACTTAATGCATAATCAACTCCACGATGGAACCTGCTTTGAGCAGCCATGCAGTTGTGGGGAGACTGGGGTGAAGTACAACCCCTAACTCAGGTCACAGCCCCGGAGCAATTGGATGGAAGTTTCCTCGGGGTGTAGTCGGTTTCCTACAGAAATGGATGTTCTTGTTGGTCTGGATTCTTCATCTGGCTCCTCAACTTTCTAAAAATATTCTGGTGGTACCTTCTCTACAAATGATTTATTTGTTCTACTACTATTCCATGGTGCTTTCAATATCCTGCAACATCATTCAAATGCGTCTACTCTTCTGCAGTTTTCCTTATCCATTATCCAGCTTTCACATACCGATTTTCTTTGACCCTTTAAGATGTCTTGTGCAGAAGACTACCCAAAGAAATGTATCCTTTGATTTCCTGAATGCTACTTCCATATAAGCTCATTTCATTTTTTTAACCATGGAACGTTTACTTTCAGCAAAAGGAGTATTTGGAGAAAAGACATGAAATTCTACCTTTGCTTTATGCTTTATCTCTCCTTTCCCCCCCACCCCCCAACAAACCATGTTGTACAATCAATATCTCAGTCATTTTCAACACATTTTCTTCCTTCTTGTACTCCTTGATGTTGGCTCTCCGTTACCCCCTCCATCCCTACTGCACCCTGCAGGAACCCTTATTCTAGTTATTGACTCTATAGATTTACCCAACCTGAGTTTCATGTACTGAAAAACATAGAAAGATACATAACAGAGAGTCAAGAATGCTGCCAAAGTAACAGACTACAGCATACGTAAGTCCCAATCTGACCTGAATGGCTACAACTTTGTCATTTGATCTCCCTTTAGATACACTTCAAATTGGGTCTGGTTTTTAATATTTTATGGGGTTTTTGTTTGTTTCCATATAAGCTATTTTCACATAACTTTGCTTATTTGAAGAATAATGTGGCATCAGATGGAGGAAGACTTATTAACCTGTAATATACAGATGATACCTTGCTTGCTGAAAGTGAGGAGGAATTGAAGCACTTGCCAATGGAAATCAAGGATTGTAACCTTCAGTATGGATAAGATTCAATGTAAAGAAGGCCAAAATCCTCACAACTGGACCAATAGATAAATGATAAATGAAGAGAAAATTGAAACTATCAGGGATTTTGTCTAACTTGGATCCATAATCAATGCTCATGGAAGCAGCAGTCAAGATATCAAAAGACAAGTTGCATTAGGTAAATCTGCTGCACAAGACTTCTTTAGGATATTGAATAGAGGATGTGTTAGTCTGGGTAGGTGAGAGAAACAAATCCGAGGAGACTCATATGTGTATAAGAAAGACCTTTACCGTCTTGTTTTTGTGCATATTATTATCTCTGCAGGTCTACCTAGATAAAATAGGCCGGATAAGCAATCTGGAGGAGAAAATAACGGGATCAACAGTTTCTGGGAAACATGAGAGAGGGGAAGGTGGGGGGAAGGGAGCAGTGTTAACAAACCCAAAGACAAGGGAACAACAAGTGATCCAAAATTAGTGGCAAGGAGGGTATAAGAGGACTGGTGGGGATTGTTCAAGGGAAATGTAACTGAGAGGAATTACTGAAACCCAAATGAAGGCTGAGCATGAAAGTGGGACTAGAGGAAAGAACTAGGAGGCAAAGAGTATTTATAGAGGTCTAAATACAGGCATGTACATATGTAAGTATATTTATATATGATGATGGGGGAAAAGATTTATGTGCATATATTTATAGGTTTAGTATTAAGGTAGCAGATGGACACTGGGCCTTCACTCAAGTACTCCCTCAATGCAAGACCACTTTGCTCTATTAAATTGGCATTCCATGATGCTCACCTTCCTGACATGATTCCTGAAGATAAATGTGTGCATAAGCAAATGGGGTGAAGAAAGCTGATGGTGCGGCTATCAAAAGATATAGTGTCTGGGGTCTTAAAGACTTGACGATAAACAAGTAGTCATCTAGCTCAGAAGCAACAAAGCCCACATGGAAGAAATATACCAGCCTGTGTGATCACGAGGCGTCGAAGGGATCAGGTATCAGGCATCAAAGAACAATAAATCATATCATTGTTAATGAGGGGCAGTGAAGATTGGGGACCCAAAACCCATCTGTAGGCAACTGGGCATCCCCTTACAGAGGGTCACGGGCAGGAGATGAGCCAATCAGGGTACAGTGTAGCACCGATGAAACATACAACTTTCCTCTAGTTCTTAAATGCTTCCTCCCCCCTCCACTATCATGATCCCAATTCTACCTTACAAATCCGGCTAGACCAGAGGATGTACACTGGTACAGATAGGAACTGGAAACACAGGAAATCCAGGACAGATGATCTCTTCGGGACCAGTGGCGAGAATAGCAATACCGGTAGGGTGGAGGGAAGGTAAATGAGAGAGGGGGAACAGATTACAAGGATCTACATATAACCTCCTCCCAGGGGGACAGACAACAGAAAAGTGGGTGAAGGGAGACGTTATACAGTGTAAGACATAAAAAAATAATAATAATTTATAAATTATCCAGGGTTCATGATGGAGAGGGTGGTGGGGAGGGAGTGGGAAAAATGAGGAGCTGATACCAAGGGCTCAAGTAGAAAACAGATGTTTTGAGAATGATGATGGCAACAAATGTCCAAATGTGCTTGACCCAATGGATGTATGTATGGATTGTGGTAAGAGCTGTACAGCCCCCAATAAAATGATTTTTAAAGAACTTTATATATAAGAGCAACTGTACATTAAGAAAACTTCCCAGTCCATTTGAGATCAAGTCCAAAAATCCAATATTAGCCCAGATGTCCAATATCAATCTATATAGATTCATAACAGTTCAGATTCATGAAACACATGCAATGACACTGAATACAGGAAGATCACAGGCCAGTGGGTAGGAAGTCTGGTGGGTTCAGTGGTGTTGTAAGCATGTCAGTGCTGGCAGGGGTCTCCACGTGACTTCTTCAGCTTGAGAGGTCTGGCTCCATCAACTTCTCTCCTCTTCCCACAGGGATGTTGTCTCCCACCTCCAAGGATAAATACAGGAATTCCAGAATCCTCAAGAGAAGGTCATGCCCACAAAGAGGCATTATTGGCTCAAATAGAAAGAAAATGTTTTGAAAATGATGATGGAAACATATGTACAAATGTGTTTGACACCATGGATGTATGTACAGATTATGATAAGAGCTGTAAGAGTCCCCAATAAAATGATTTTTTAAAGAGGAAGATTCTCAAGGATATAGATTCACACAGTGGCTGCAAAAACTGGCTCAGGCATAGGACAATTGTCAGGATGGCACAAAACCGGGCAGTGTTTTGTTCTGTTGTGCATAAGGTCGGTATGCGTCAGAACGGGCTGGATGGAATCTATCAACAAGAAATTAGGGAAGGTAATAGGTTACCACAGCCTGAATCAATAGGCAGTAAGGATATATTATTGCTCCACAGCCAACACCTCTCCTCAGCAGCAGCCATGTCTCTCCAGTCCTCAGCCTTTCAGCCACGTCATTCCTTGGCCTTTTGCTATATAAGCCAGGAAGCCAGCCTGCTCTTCTGGCTCACAGTCTCACTGTTTCAGTGGCTCCTTTACTTGGTCGCACTGTGTCCTGGTCTCAGCCTCCAGGACCTCTGGTCCTGGCCTCTGCCACTTCTTCATCCAATGTTCTCGAAGTGCTCTTCTTCCAATGGTGCTGGGATTTCTCTCTGTATCTCAGATGGTTCTTACACACAGAGGGATGACTTTGCTGGAGATGTGATTTTCGTCTTTCAGTAGACCATACCCCAAGGAAACAAAAGATGTAGCAGGGCAAGACTCAATTCCACCTTCATCCTGCCCATTAGGATAGAAAGACCTCCCTCAAAAATGGCATGATAGCCAGAGTCTAGAAGTACAAGGCATCACAGGAGGAATTGTGGCTAGAAGGGCCATATTAATGGACTGCATCTCAATGCTTATTGGAAACATTTGTGACTACACATGTGTTTAACCAATGGCAGTTGCTAGTATACTTACTATCTGTAGGGCGAGTTATCTTCAAGTTATATGCCACTGCCACTGGTGCAAAGGTTATATGCCTGAATATATGCCTCGGTGAACAAAGCTCTTTAAAATTGTTTAACTTCCTGAATGTCCAGCTGGCCTATTAATACACTGGCAGACTGTGCAGGAAGAAACTCAAGTGACCCGCCGGAGGCAAGTCATCTTTAATGGGGTGTACGTAAAATCAGCCAGTAACTAGTCAGGACTAGTCACAGCAGAGTTCGAATGCGGAGTCAAAAGCCAGTGAAGTCAAACAGCATTCTGGAGTGAAAATGTCAGAGAATAAACCACAGACTTGAAGTGTCCTAAGAGAAGTAATACAGGCAGCACGGTGGACTCCCTCAAACACTGGCAGTTGGTCAGAAGCATGTGGTATGCTAGCCAGCTGCACCAAGAAGTGCTCTGCACTTTGGAAGGTCTGGGAGATCACCCCTACTGACCATCTGCTTCTAGAAATGTCTGTAGGAAACCCACTGAGCCACTTTCAGAGATGGACTCTCAGTAGTAGGAGACAATGAAAGACTGCAAACTACAAACTCCTCACTGCCATTGGGTCTACGCTGACTCATAGGACCCTATCAATAGGGCGGAATGGTGCCTGTGGGTTTCCCAGACTCTCGCTCTTCATTAAAGTAGAAGATAGCAGCTTCCTCTCACAGATTGGCTCACGGTTTCACACTGCGGGGCTTGCAGCTGGCAGCCCGACATGCAACCACTAGGCCACCAGGGCTCCTTACAAGGACATCTGCAAATAACTGAGGTAATTACTGGTCCTGGACACCCTCTGGATGCAGACACACGGCATACATAAGCATTGTCTCTCCTGGAAAAACAACAACATACATTGATCCCATTATTCCTTGCATTATCCCATTATTCCCATTATTCCCACAGCATTGATCCCATTATTCCTTGAGGACGTGCAACCAGCAGTGTGGAGAACGACTAATGACGGACCATTACATTCCCCCACTTTTTATGCCCAGACCTTCCCAATCAGCTCAGTTCTCCACACCATTGGGGGCCTTATCAAAGTTAGTAGAGAAAGGTAGGTTTAAATCAATCCATATAAAACCATTTGGTACAAACAGAATAGGAAAAATTTTCCATTTTAAATATTTTCTTGGAAAGATAATACTGGGTATCAAGGAATCATTCTAGAGCAGTGGTTCTCAACCTTCCTCATGCCATGACCCTTTAATACAGTTCCTCATGTTGTGGTGACCCCCACCCCAACCATAAAATGATTTTCATTGCTACTTTATCATCGTCATTTTGCTACTGTTATGAATCGGGAGACCCCTGTGAAAGGGTCACTCGACCCCCAAAGGGGTGGTGACCTACAAGTTGAGAACCACTGTTCTAGAATTTTCATTGCAACAGTTACTAATTAGAAAGTCATCAGGTTAAAAAAAAAAAGGACCGGCAGTGATGCACAAATATGAAACATTCTTTGTTTATATTTGTATCTATTCCTATCAATAGTCCTCATATCTGTTCGGCAATCGTCTGGCTCCATGGAGGACAATGTTGACATGTTAGGCCAACTCTAATTTTTAGTCCCATTTTACTGAAAACTCAGACTCGCTCCAGAATATATGCAATTACATCGGTCAGTTGTAGTAGCACCATTCTCATTTCCCTTCCATTTCAATATTCTCCTCAACCTTACGCTCACCCCATCCCTCCTCTCTAGCCCTTCTACTCCCCAAAGCGCTCCTTCTGATCGCTCCTGTCAGTCTCAGCCTCAGGAAGAGAGCGAGGCTTGACGTGTCTGGCTGTAAGTTCGTGCTGCTGCTAGAGGCCATCAGGTGCATGCCAATTCATATTGAGCCTATGTGCAATGGACCAAAACACTGCCCTCTCGTGCCAGCCTCAGTTGTTCCTATCTCTGAGCCTATGCTTACAGCCCCTGTGCCAATGCACTGCTCTGAGAGTCTTCCTCTTCTTCCCCACCCCTCTACTCTACCAAGCACGATGTCCTTCTCCAAAGTACGGAAGAAGAAGTCTCGCCATCCCTGCCTCCAAGGAGTCCTCTGCCCATGCTTCTTGTTGAGGGGTGACAGGAGACTTTTGCCTCCAGGCTGTGGGTGGTCCTTCTTGGTAGCTCCAGCCACTTGTGACTTTGTGCACCGTGAGCTCTAAGATGGGGCACACTTAATAGAGAGCCCTGGAGCAACTTTCGGGAATGGACACTCCTGCGGGACGTATAATGATTTCTTTCACTGCTTGTCTTGAGTGGTCCCAGGGTCTGGACAGAAAACATCGTTCTCTGCAAACTTCTGCTCAACCCTTCCTGCTGTTAGCCTTCGTGTTCCTCGAGTTGGCTTCCGTCATTCCTACCAACTTACTAGCTCACACTCAGGGCATAGAAAGCTAACCCCTCCATTTGGGGCCCACCAACTGTGGGGCTGCTTAGGCTCTTTTCATGCGTAGGCTCTCCTCTGTACTGGCTGACAGAGGTGCTTGTGGGAAACACTAGCTCTCCGGAAGACTCCAGGTGAGAAACGCATGCCATCTCTGTCTTGCCTGAAAAGGAATTCAGGAATAATTTGGTCCAACCCCTTAACTTGCAGATAAGGATATCAAAACTATTATGCATACAAATATGAAACCACATTTCCCTACAGCATGTCCTTCCGTGCCAGAACTTCTGCAGCACCTCAAGCAGAAAGAAATATGTGCTAGTTATTTTAGGACAACACATAAACAAAAACTGATTAGGTTTGCCAAATGAAATATTTTAAGCTGGGCTTAGAAATTGGTCACCATGAGTCAGAAAACTCGATGGTAGTGTGTTTGGTTTATAGTCTTTATAAATTGGTTATGCCCAAGTTCCTGAGAGGGAGCTGTAAAGCCAAAGAACTTTCTGGACTGCTACATTTCCTTTTGAGGAAAATTTTAATTTGGTTGACAAAAGTAGGGGGGGAAAAGTACTTGGAAAGTTATACAGCTCCTTAGACACCCCTATTTCTTCGTGATTTCAGTGGTCTGGTTTATTAATAAAGAACCACAGAAGCTCAATCAATGGTAGTCATTCATGCTGGGCCTGACAATGGTTCAAAGAAAAATGCAGCCCAGCCTGCCCCCTTCTCAAGGAGAGACTGTCCTCCCCCCCCCCCCCCCCCCCCCCCGCGAGCAAAGATGAGAATTACCGTATATACTCGTGTATAAGCCAAGTTTCTCAGAGCATTGTTTATGCTGAAAAAGCCCCCCTTGGCTTATACTCCAGTGAGGGTCCCACTTACCTGTTCTCCGGTGCAGTGCGGGTGTTCTCCGGTCTCTCACCGCTCATCCGGGGGCGCCTGTAGCCTCTGTGGGGGGGTCTGATGGCTGATGATATCACCGCCCTTCTATTCTCTTGCACGCCGCCGCAGCCTCTGTGTTGTCCGCGCTGTACTGGGCCAGAACCTGCCCGCTTTTGTGTGCTGGTACCTGGGGCGCACCGCATCCTTGTCAGATGAATGTCGGATGCGGCTGCTCTTCTTCTCCAGGGCTGTGACCAATGACATAGCCTTTACAGTCTTACCCGTCACGCCCCCTTGCTCTGTCCAAGCATTGCTGAATACAAATATCAGCATGGCTCTGGTCTTGGATATACAGTATGTTTACAGTACTTAATCTGCTATGTTTTATTTGTTATTTTCTTATTAACCCCTATCTGGACCCAGTATTGGTCATGCTTGCATAGAGCAGCCTATGTTAGGGCTCGTACTATACACGCCGCTTTGTGTACGCACTGCGTGACTGCATGTGTTGCATTATTAACACTTCCCATCATATGCGGTAATGCTGCACAGGCAGTAGCACAACACATGCAGTCACGCAGTGCGTACACAACACAGCGTGTGCAGTCTGAGCCCTGACACAGGCTGCTCTGTGCAAATAGTCATGTCAGCACACTCTGCAATATCATCAGCCTACGCTAGTCCTCAGACTATACAAGCTGTTATGAATACATGAGGTAAGGCAGCGTACACAGTGTGTATAATTATTGTTGATACCATGTTGTTTTTATTGACCCTCTTTTCCACTTACAGAGCTAGTTTACTGCTTTTCTTTTAAATAAATATTCAAAATCATTTAACCTACTGAGGCCACAATTATTGCAATTTTATTGGTATCTATTTTTATTTTGAAATTTACCAGCAGCTGCTACATTTCCCGCCCTAGGCTTATACTCAAGTCATTACGTTTTCCCAGTTTTGTAGTAAAAATAGGTGCCCCGGCTTATATTCAGGTCAGCTACTACTTGAGTATATATAGTTCTAAGACTGAGACTCACTACTCTGGCTAGAGTAATCTAGACAGTGCAGAATTCCCTGGAGGACCAGGACATCGGGGCTCACCTGCCTCTCTGTGCCAATGGGACCCGCAGGACAGCACAGGTCCTTTTACCCTGCCACCAAGTCACCAACTCCAAGAAGGAAAGAGTGGAAGTCATACTTACAGGCCTGGGTCCTCTGTTCAAGGCTGGTTTAGCCTCTCAGTCTTAAAATAAGCTAGCGCGCTGTAGTGGAGATCTTCCGTTCTCACCATATAAACAAGTATGAGCTGAATAGTCCCCAGAGCCCTCTCAGGAGCCCTGCTGGCATAGCGGCCATCTGCTGGCTGCAAGGTCAGCACTTTGAAAACACTCCATACAGTCTTAGAGTCTCTGAAACACACAGGGGCAGGTCTACACCATCCTACAGGTCACTATGAGTTAGCATCCACTCAATGGCAGTAAGTTGAAAGCAAAATAAAATGCTTTTGTGCTCATCCCATTGGTATATCTAGTTTTTGAGGTGCGATGTTTGAAATATTCTGGTACTTCATATTTTGCGCAAGTTGATTCATAGCTGGCTGGAACCCCCCGGGTCTTATAAAGAGGTTAAGAGGGTGAACTAAAGGGACTGGCATAAAGTTGCTCTTGGACTGTGGATGCCAACATCACTTTGTTCCATAGCTTACTCTAGTTATGCAGAAAACGTCTCAGAGATACAACGTGACTAGACAGCTCACAGCTGACATTCTCCTTCCTCTTCATTGGAGCCTATGGTTTTAGTAAGGAAAGATATAGGCCCCCCTTGTTCAAGCAGTGTGGGCATCTGATGTTGGTTTAGCAAGGACTGCTAGTAACAGAAGAGCTAACCTCAAGTGACTTAACCAGGGGTCCTGCACCCTACTGCACATCAGAGCCACCTGAAAACTTGAAAAGAAACACCGCAGCCCAGATCCCTGTCCAGAACAAATGGATCAGAATCTCTCAGGGCGGGGCTGGCATCAGAGGTATGATAACGCCAGGACCAGTGTTCCAGGATTCTTTTGACCTTTGTTCTAGGGTCACAGCCTATTTGGTTCTGTTCCATACACGAGATTCACATCCAAAACCAGAAAAGAAAGCAGAGTTACACCAGCCAGGAAATCAGTATTTTCCAGACACTCCAGCCAAAGGTCACTTACATCTCATTGATCAGCACTTGGACACCTGGACACCTGGCCACCTGGCCACCTGGCCACCCCCACTCCACAGCAGCAAGTGAGACCAGGAAAGTGTTGAGTTCATTCCGTCCTTTTATTAAAAGAAAGAAGAACGAGGACCTGATGCAAAGGGCTTAAGTGGAGAGCAAATGCTTTGAAAATGATTAGGGCAAAGAATGTACGGGTGTGCTTTATACAATTGATGTATGTACATGTATGGATTGTGATAAGCGTTGTATGAGCCCCTAATAAAATGTAAAAAATAAATAAATAAATAGATTTATTAATTAAAAAAAGAAGAACATTTGTGTGTGAGTGTATTTAATATGAATCTGAATCACACATATTTTAGGCAGACGGATACAATATTTTACAAAGCATGCAATTTTAAAAATAAACTGTAACTTTCTCTCCCCCAAATAAATATTGCTCAAAGGGCCACCATGCAGCACAGAGATTTCCAAATTGTAGGTTGTGCAATTCACTTAGTTGGAATACACCAAGATTGAAGAAGATGGGGAGGAGGGAGAAGAAGGGGTTTAGGGAAAGCAGTAAAGAAGTTGGGAGAAGCCGGCAGGGGTAGAGGGGGACGAAGAGGAAAAGAAACAGTAATGGCATAGAAAATATCTAGGCAGAACTCTTGTTTTTGGCTAGATATATTTTCCTCACTCTTGGTTTCCAACATTGGTTATGTTTCCTTTGTTAGCATATGCTGATTTAATTTTTGAGCAGGGTTTCTATTGCTTCCAATTTTTTAAAAGCAAGATGAGAAGTAGAAGTATTTATTTTTTCTTCTGTTTAGAGCAAACCTCTATGGATTAGAGATATTTTATTGGTCTTACTTATGGGGATGTTGAGTAGAGCATTTCAGAAAGCTGTAATTAACAGAAAACCACAGACCATGCCCATGGTTGGGCAGCTCACCAGCTGCAGAGGTCAAGGGGTTTGTGTTTTTGTTGGAAAACCACTCATGTACATAGTTCATTTCATTTGGGCGTGTATATTCCACCATGGCCCTAGGATATTATAATTTCCTAGTTATTTATGTGACTCCAATATACCCTTCTTTTAATTTGTAATTTCCATAAAGTCATTCCTTATCCTGTCCAGCGGAACATCAACAACGTGGACCTGAAAGAGGGACTGGGAATGAAAATGGGCAAGGGTGCGAGAAATGAAGGCAAGTCAGGAATCTGATCAAGCCTCATTTTATTGAGTTGAGGGCAGAGGTTTAAATAGCCAGCGAGGGGCTGGCACCATTACGTCACATGTAAAATAAGGTACAGCTGAGGTAGCCAGTAGTCGTGCATCTCCAAACAAGGAAGGAATGGCGGGCAACTGATCAAACAGGTAAGTATGCTAATGAAGCATTCCTGGTGAGCCTGGGGGGAGATGCCATCAGTCATGTATTGACCAATGAGCATAGCAGCCGCTAGTGAAAGATCACCAATCCTAGCAAGGGTCAAGGCAGCTGCCCTCTGGCGGGAAAGGAACAAAGGGCAGAAAAACCTCAGGGCAGTTTGTATGGCGAGAGTAAATTCATGGCTAAAATCCAGGGTAGAGAGACACGCAGTTCCCTACAATTCTTTATCCCAGCACGGTGCCTGGCCCCTAGAGGTCCAGTAATTGTTTATTAAATAGAGTAATGAATAATTGTCCAATAAAAAAAGGTAGCAAGGAAAGAACATTAACTAAATGGAGACAGTGTTACAAAGAATGAGCTACATTCATAATGTAAATGCAGGGCAGAGGGAATCACTAACAAAAGTTCATATAAACCATAAGTCTCACAATGCTAACATCCTTTAGATAATAAAGGTTTGTTTTCTTTTTCTTTGAGGTAGTTTATTGTGCGAACCTGACCGATAAACACATGTGGGGTTAATTGAAGGGTGGAGGGATAAATGGTTCAGTGAGCTTCGCCTTTCTAGTTCTTGGGTCTCTTGCTTTCTGATAGTTAGGCCAGGGTGCAGCTGCCTTAGCCAGTTCCCTGCTTTAGCTGGCAAGGCTCACTTCCTGCAAGACATCCCTGAGGAAAAGCCACATGGACCTACCCTGATGCAGCCCTGGGTGCTGGAGAAGCCATGTGGAGACCCCTGCCAGTGCTGAGATGCTTACACATTCACTGATTCGGCTTCCCTCCTGCAGTCGGCATCATTGCGGGTGTTTGGTGAGATGGAGGAGAACTTTGTGGATTGGTGTTGGACATCTGGGTTAATGGGTTAATGTTGGACTTGGGGCTTGGGCAGCACTGGGTTGGGATGTTTTCTTTATGCACACTTAACCTTTATATAAAACTCTCTCTCGTACATGAGTTGCTGTGGATTTGTTTATCTAAAGTACCCAGACTAACACATTCTTTTTCTTTTTGGTATAGGTTTCCTTCTATTCCAGCTCCTCAAGTTCCATGTACTCAGTGTATTAGTCCAAGTTGACTAGAGAAGCAAATCCATAGACATTCATAGGTGTATATGTATAAGAAGGAGCTTTATATCAAAGAGTAATTGTAAATTAAGAAAACATCCCAGCCCAGTCCAGATCAAGTTCATAAGTCCAATATTAGATGATATGTCCTATACCAATTCCTCTTTAGACTCATGCAGCACATGCAATGATGCCAAACAGAGGAAGATCATATGCCAGTGGGTGGAAACTCTTGTGGATCCATTGGCAGTGGAAGCATCTCAACACTGGTGTGGGTCTCCACATGTCTTCTCCAGCACTCTGAGTGGAGGAAACAGCAGGAAAGGGGAAAGCCAAGAGTGTGTACTACTTCCAGGGAGGAAGACAGGAGTTCCCAGAATCCTCAGAAGGCCATGCCCACACAGAGTATCATTGGCTATGACCTGATTGACAAGCTAGACTCCACCACTTTGCTCAGGTTGACAGGAGATTATGTAACTGCCACACTCAGAAAAACATAAACAGCAATTCTGAAGTCTCCATATGTAAACAGGTATGTATTTTTGACATGTGAGAATCGCAGAACCAGAGAGCGTTTTATTCTATTGTATATCATGCACTACCATAAAGTCGATTCTGACTGATAGCCACCTTAACTGTCTGTGTGGGTTTCTGAGACTGTAAACCCATACAGGAGTAAAATGTCTCACCACCCTGCTGAGTGCCTGGTAAGCTTCAAACTTTGGCCTTTAAGCTCAGCAGCCAACATATAACGCACTATATCACCAGGGCCCCTCCTGTTGTTCATAGGATCACTACAAATTGCAACGGACTCAACCAGAATTAACAACAACAGAGTCTCAAACTTGAACGAGTATCAGTGTATGAGTCTGGGTAGACTAGAGAAACAAATTCATAGGCACTCACATGTGTATAAGAAAGATCTTTATGTAAAGAGTAATTGTATAATATGAAAACATCCCAGCCCAGTCAAGATCAAGTCCATACGTCTGACATTAGCCCATATATCCTATGTCAGTCTATAAATTCCTCTTCAGACTCACACACACATGCAATGATGCTGAATGTAGGAAGATCACAGGCCAGTGGGTAGAAAGTTCCATGGATCCAGTGGTGGTGGAAGCATCTCAGCGCTGGCAGGGATCTCCACATGGCTCCTCCAGCTCCAGGGCTCTAGCTCCATCAGCATAGCTCTATATGGCTTGTCAGCAGAAAGACGAAGTAGAGAGTGTGGGTCTGGCCTCCAGTGAGCTATTTATCCCAGTATCACTCCCAAATGAGGTCATCAAGCTGTGACCTCATTGACAGGCTAAACTCCCTCACTTCACTCTTAATAGGCTTATATTGTCACCAGATTATGTAACTACCACATTCAGAAACTCAGGTGTTGTTTAGGTGCCATTGAGTCAGTTCCAGTCCATAGCAATTCTATGCACAATAGAACAAAGCACCACCCATTCCTGAGCCTTCCTCAGGATTGTTCCTATGCTTTATCACATTGTTGCAGCCAATTCTGGGTCAATTCATCTCATTAGGGGTCTTCCTCTTTCTCACGGCCCCTCTTTTTACCAAGCATAAGTGAGTGACTTCTTCCAGTGCTTCATCAGCTGGTTGAAACAATTCAGTTGGTCTTCTCACAATTTCTGGAACCTTGTTCTTGCTTAGTGCTTTCAGTGCAGCTTAGACCTCTTCCTTCAGCAACATTTGTTCTTGCACATATTCTACCTCGGTTGAATGTATATGCATTGTTTTTGGTTCAGTGACTCTGTGTATCTTCTCCATCTTCTTTCAATACTTCCTGAAACATTTACTATCTTGCCCATAGAATTTTTCAGTATTGCAATTTGAGGCTGAATTTTTTCCTGGGATATTCCAGTTTAAGATGAGATGAGCATGTCCTTCCTTTTGGGTTTTCTAACTCTTACGTTTTTGCACATTTCATGTTAAGATTTTACTTTTTCCTCTCAGGCCACCCTTTGAAATTTTCTATTCAGCTCTTTGACATCATCATTTCTTCCATTTGTTTAGCTACTCTACAATTAAGAACAAGTTTCAGACTCTCTTCTGACATTTATTTGTATTTTTTTTAATTTCCTGTCTTTTTAATGACGTTTTGCTTTCTTCGTGTCTGGTGTTCTTGAAGTCCTTCCACATCCCATCAAGTCTTCTGGGATGAGTGTTCAATGAGTCAAATCTGTTCTTGAGATGTTCTCAAATTCACGTGGGATGGACCCACGGTTGTATTTAGGCTCGGTGGACTTCTTTTCATTCTCCTCAGCTTCAACCTGAACTTGCATATGAGCAACTGATGGTCTGTCCCACACTCACCCTGAGGCCTCATTCTAGCAGCTCATAGAGAACATCTCCACCATCTCGTCCCACAAATGCAGTCTATTTGATTTCTGTGTTTTCCATCTAGAGGAGTCCACATGTAGAGTCATCAATTGTGTTGTTGAAAAAAAATCAATTCCTATGAAAAAGTTGTTGGTCCTGCAAAATTCTCTCATGGGACCTCCAACTTGGTTTCTACCACCATGACTGATAGAATGTCTTAAATCCTGTCCACCTATGGCTTGAATTAGTCATGTTCTTAGTGGGAGAGAGGCTAAGTTCACAAAGGGGGAGCTACAAAGAAGTAGAATTAATTAAAATAGGATGGAGAAGCAGATGAAATCTTCTTGAAGGAAAATTCTAATTGTCACCAGGCTTTTCAAAGAAATTACTTTTATAAGCAGAAAACAAATACCAAGATACAGACTGTGGAACGCAAAGCTGGTGATCTGAAAAACCCATATATGTTTACACTTTAATGCTGCCTGCAACATTTAGATGACCAGTTTTATTTACATAAGGCCAACTATAATCTGCATAGCATAACAGTTTCAGGGTTTGTCAAATTGTCAGCAAAATGCAGGGAATTGGAATAAAAATAATAAGAAAGATTTTAAGAAAAAAACTTAAATTGTATTCAGTTTAAAGTACCCACTGCCTTCTGCTTAAGATGAGGCTACACCTTCTTTCTTTACTACCATTCTCTGATTGACTAGGGAGGAAGTTAGTTACACAGATATCTTAGAATTTAAACTTTTCTTATTTGGTCAAATAAATTATTATTCTAGAAGAGATAACATCAACATGCTTATATTAGAAAAATAAAATAAAATTACCTTCCGAAGATGAAATGTTTGGTTGAATCATCACTTTCAGCCTTTTTTGTGTGTAGTGTACTTTTCAAAAAATATCACTTTGATGTTTATCTTGTGCAAGTTCAAACACATTTTAACAAAGCTCTTTTCCTATAGTTCTCTGCCCTTGATATATTTGTAACAACATTTGTCCCTTCGTATAACTTACCTATGAGAACAGGGAGTCTAGATTTCACTCAAATTAAATGTCTTTCATAAGAAATATGAAATATAAAACTTACCAGAGGGTCCTGATCTTTTAAATATTTTTCCAGCTGTCTCTTAGCAGTTACTGCCTGTTGCTTGAAACAACATCTTCCTTCCTGACTGCGGAATCCTAAGATGTTGGATTTGGTGTTCTTTTTTATATAATCTATTATTCCAAACACCAATAAATAGTTCTTGGGAGAATTTTAAAAACTGGGGACACAGCAATGAGCAGAACAAAGTCTTTTCTTTTGGAAGCTTAAATGATAAATAAATTATAAAACAAATGTACAAATAATGGTGTTGTAGGTTAGAAAATGGTCCTTGTGTGTGCATTTCCCATTATGGAAATGCTTATAAAGCAGAAGAATCCAGTTCTCTCAGGAGGCTGCACATTCCTGATGGGCTGAACTATGGCTGGTGTGCCACTTGTGAGTACCTCATGGCACAGGGACAGCTCGTGGACAACCTGGGCGCTTTTAAAGGAACGCTGACAGTCTCTCCTTTCATGTTGTTTCAGCTTCCTTTGGCGTCTACCAGCCCTTGCTCATTATTGGAGAAGACTTGCTTTCTCATTCTTTATGTCGCTTCACTAAGCCTACTGAAGAATTTTCAACATATTCTGAGTAATATGAATAAACCATTGTATGAAGCCCAAATAAAACTGTATTTTAAATAAAATGAACAATAATTAATAAACATGAACAGCAACTTAAAATGTTCTTGTTGTGAATATGGTAAAGCTTACATAGCAGACCAGTTCTCTGTTCATTAATTCATCTACATTCAGCTTGTTCTTTTTATTGCAACTTAGGTGGATATTTTTACATAAGCCTCTGTCCAAACTTCTTTGTCAGGTAGTCCAGATTCTTTGATGATTTGTTCAATATAAAGAGTGCATGAGTATGATGGAGGACATAACCCTGACACAAAATGTTTTATTTTAAGCCATGCTGTAATTCCCTTGTTTAGTGTGCACAACTACCTCTGGATCCATGTACAGATTTCACATGAGCACAATTAAGTGTCTGCAATACCCATTCTTCTCAAGACCATCTGTGTTAGTCTGGGTAGACTAGAGAAACAGATCCACAAAAACTGATATGTATAAGAGAGAGTTTTATATAAAGGGTAAGTGTGCCATTAATAAAGCACCCCAACCCAGCCCAGTCCAAGCCCCATAAGTCCAACATTAACCCATATGTCTAACACCAATCTACAAAGTCCTCCTCCATCTCACAAAACACACGCAATGACACCGACTGCAGGAAGAAAGCCGAGTCAGTGACTGTGTAAACATCTCAGCGCTGGCAGGGGTCTCCATGCAGCTGTTCCAGCACCCAAGGCTGCATCAGAGCAGGTCCATGTGGCTTCTCCTCAGGGATGTCTCGCAGGAAGTGAGCCTTGCAAGCTGAAGCAGGGAACTGGTTAAGGCAGCTGCACCCTGGTTCGACCATCAGAAAGCAAGAAACCCAAGAAGTAGAAAGGCGAGGCTTACGGAGCCATTTATCTCTCCACCCTTCAATTAACCCCACATGTGTTTATCAGCCAGGTTGGCACAATAAACCTTAACTATCTCACTATGCATAGTTTGTTATTATCAGCATGGTTGAATGTATTTGCGTAGTCAATGAAACATAAGTAAACATCTCTCCAATATTCTCTGCTTTCAGCCATGATCCATCTCACATCAGAAATTATATCCCTTGTTCCATGTTCTTTTCTGAAGCCCGCCTGCATTTCTGACAGCTCCCTGTGAATGTTTGACTGCCACATTGTTGAATGTTCTTCAGCTAAACTTTTTTTGTGGTATTAATATGTGATATTAATGATATTATTCTATAATTTGTGCATTCTGTTGGGTCAACTTTCTTTAGAATGGGCACAAAAGTGGATCTCTTCCAGTCAGTTGACTAGGTAGCTGCCTTCCAAATTTCCTGGCATAGATGAGTGAGTGGTTTTAGTTCTTCATTAGCTGTTGAAACATTTTGGTTGGTGTTCTGCCAATTACGGGGGCCTTGTTTTGTCTAATACCTTCAGTGCAGCTTGCTCTTCAGTACTACTAGTTCTTGCTCATCTGTTACCTCTTGAAACGGTTGAATGGTTCTTTTGTCTACAGTGACTCTGTGTATTCTTTCCACCTTCTGTTGATGCTTTCTGCATCATTCAATATTTTGTCCACAGAATCTCTCAGTATTGCAACTGGAAGTTTGTCATTCTTCTATAGTTCTTTAAGTTTAAAATGTGCTGAGCTTGTTTTTTTTTCATTTTCTAACTCTAGGTCTTTGCATATTTCATGCTATTTGTCTCCTCAAGTTACCTTTGAAATTTTCTGTTCTGCTCTTTGACTTCATCATGTCTTGCATTTGCCTTAGCTCCCCTGAGATTAAAAGCAGGCTTCAGAGTCTCTTGTGACATCCACTTTGGTCTTTGATTACTTTCCTGTCTTTTTAATGACTTTTTGCTTCATTCATGTATGGTGTTATTGACGTCATCATACAGCACATCGGATCTTCTGGAATTAGTGTTCAATAAGCCGGATCTGTTCATGAGAAGTTCTCAAAATTTAGGTGGGATAGACTCAAGGTGGTATTTTGGCTCCCATTGACTAGTTTATTTTCTTCAGCTTCAACCTGAATGTATATATGAGCAATTGGTGTGTTCCACGGTCACCCAAGGGCCTCATTTGAGCTGCTTGTCCGCTTCTCCATCATCTCTTCTCATAACTGTAGTCAATTTGATTTCTGTATATTTGATCAGAAGTTCACATGAATAGTTCTTGTTTATGTTGTTGAAAAAAGGAAATTTCAATGAAGTCATTGGTCTTGCAAATTTCTATCATGCAATCTCCAGCTTTGTTTCTACCACCAAGACTGTGTTTTCCAACTAAACTGTGAATATGGAAAACCAAAGGCAAATACATGCCTCTGAATTGTGGTGTTGTCAAGATTCTGTGTAAATACTCCTTATGGGGATCAACGAAGGAACTGGATGTTCAACGGGTGATGGTCATGATGAGTGTGCAACCCTTAATGTGACTGAGTTACTGAATTGTATGGTACATTAATTATAGCTCAATACAATGAATTAAAATAATGATATTGACAACAAGAATTGTCAAAATTGACCAAAAAACTCAACACGAAAAGGTTTCCAATTATAATATCCTAAGATATCTGCAAGAAGACAGCTCAGTCTTCCTCCCACATCACTTTGTAGGCCATCCACTAACAGATGGAGAAAACAAATCTCTTCTGATTAGCTCTGATGTTTCTGGCTTACCCTTGGCCTGGCCCTCAGTGGTCCAGAAAAGGGTTTGAGGCAAAGAGTGTTCGATATCTCAAGTTCTTGTCACAATGAATAGCTCACCAGCTTCTCTTGTGCATAGCTTTCATGAGAAGATGGGGTAAACATCAATATGTCTGGCTTTCTAATATTGCTTAGAAATCACTAAGCAGTGAAAACACTATGTAGTGAAATCGCTAAAGCTGGCTGGATAACTGGTCTGAATTAAAAAGTGATATCCCTGCTCTTATAAAATAAGCTCCTCCCCCTTCCACAAAACCTCTGTAAAAAAGCTTTAAGGTGTGGTGATTCATCACCTCTATGAAAAACGAAAACAAAATGTACTGCCATGGAGTCAATTATGATGCACAGCGACTCTATAGACAGGGACAGGGACCCTATGGACCCTATGGACAGGGGATAACTGCCCCTTTGGGCTTCCGAGGTTTCTTTATGGAAGTAGATAATGTCACCTTTCTCTTGTTCAGTTGAAAGGGTCACTTAAAAAAGTACTGGGGAAAAATCTGTTTCCTATTTTTTCAGATGTCCCTCTGGAGTAGCTTCCCTAGACTAACCACAAGCGGACACATGCAGACACTAAAAAGATCACACGGGAAGCTGTCATATGAAACCATTCCTTACTGAAGTAGAAATTCTGCTTAAGAAAGGCAGCCATGGAGAATCTGTGCTTTTCCCAGGTCTCTACTTAGCAAGACTGAGAATAAAAATAACTGTAGTTTTTTTTGTTTGTTTTTGTTATTTTTAAAAAACATTTTATTAGGGGCTCATACAACTCTTATCACAATCCATACATATACATACATCAATTGTATAAAGCACATCCGCACATTCCCTGCCCCAATCATTCTCAAAGCATTTGCTCTCCACTTAAGCCCTTTGCATCAGGTCCTCGTTTTTTTTTCCCTCCCTCCCCGCTCCCCCCTCCCTCATGTGCCCTTGGTAATTTATGCATTGTTATTTTGTCATATCTTGCCCTATCCGGCGTCTCCTTTCCCCCCCTTCTCTGCCGTCCCTCTCCCAGGGAGGAGGTCACATGTGGATCCTTTTAATCAGTTCCCTCTTTCCAACCCACTCACCCTCCTCTCTCCCAGCATCGCCCCTCACACCCTTGGTCCTGAAGGTATCATCCACCCTGGATTCCCTGTGCCTCCAGCCCCCATATGCACCAGTGTACAACCTCTGCCCTATCCAGTTCTGCAAGGCAGAATTCGGATCATGGTAGTTGGGGGCAGGAAGCATCCAGGATCTGGGGGAAAGCTGTAGTTTTTAATTGTAACGTGAAGTTAGAGTCTGTTTAAAATAGAAGATTGGGTACAAAGATTTTGCTTAGGAGAAGACAAAGTTTTGGAAATAGGGATGATGGTTACATACCGCTGTGAATGTCACTAAATTGTACACTTGAAAGGGTTAACATGGCACATTTTATTTATATTTATTTTTTTCATACATTATTCATTTAAACAGTAACCTGTGGTTCAATCTTTGCAGGGACATCAAAATGATAGAATTGCTATTCAGCCCTAACTTTATCCTTTAATGTCTGTTTTGATGTCAGGGGTTATCTGATCAAAGCCAAACCTCAAGGATCATTTTTTGATTGCTCTCCCCTCTCTTAAACTACTCAGTCACTCAGAAGAAATCAGTCATTCACGTCCCAAGTCTGGAACGATGTTTAAGCAAATGGCAGAGAGAACAAGGACACAGTAGTGAACTCGGTGTCAGATATTTTATGACTTAGAAACATTCCACATGTTTGAGTCAGACGTCACTAGAAGGCAGTGAGAGGGTTTGTTTTTTTTTTTAATGATTCAAAGCATCTCCAGACATCTTGTCTGGATGATGCAGAATTCAATGCCTCAATCCCTCCCTATAATATTCCTGTGTGTATTTCTATACAACCCGTACGTCTTTCTTTCATATGCATGTGACTAGTAAATATAACCATGTTTCCTTGGAATTCTGAGATTACAACTCTGATAGGTTGATTTTGAACAATGCCCCCACCACCACCACCACCACCCAACGGCAATTCAGCTCAGAGTTTTGTGGCTTCTCTTAGACAGTAGCTCCAAGCCAGACTATGGGAACGATTAGATTCAAAGCGGAGAGACTCAAATTTCAGGCCAAGGTGGGGTCCGTTTGGTTGCATGATCAGGCCTCTGGGGATATTCTTCCTCGTCTTCTTTCTGTTTAATGGAGCAAATCGACCACTGTCATCTCAGCCTTGGATCCAGCAACTTGTGTAGGCCCTATTCCAAAGCTTCTTTGTTGGTGAGATCAAACATGTTCCTAAGCCTGTGATCACCCAACATCCAACCCCAAACTCTTCCTTTAGGTTTTCGGTTGTTTTCCTGTTTCTTTCATTCTTTCAAGAGCCCTGGTAGCACAGAGGGTTCAATACTGTGCTGCTAACTGAAAAGCCGGTGATTCAAACCCCTCGGGTTCGCCTCAGTGAAAGGGTCCACACAGGGATTAAGCCAATGCGAATCTGCATGGACCATCGTTGAGGGGTGGGAATAGCTTTGTTATCAGACAGAGAACATTGTAAAATTAATTATGGCAGACATCGTTGTTAAAATGTAATATTTTGTCATTTGATCTCCCTTTTGACCCATTTTAAAGTTGTTTCAGTTAAGAAGAAAAAAAGTAGAGGAGAAATCCATATGGGTTAAGCCCCTGGTGAATGCCCTCTGACCATAGGCCAGGGCTGGGACTGGCCCTGCCAGCACGCAGAATGAGTTGGAAAGTGGATTAGGGCAGACAGAGTTAGGTTAAAATATAACACTTTCTCATCCTTCTCCCTTTTGACCCATTTGAAATTTGTTCGCGTTTTTACATTTTCTGCTTTCCTTCTCTCTCTCTTTTTAGGAGTAAAACAAAAGGAGTTTTATTGAGGAATAATACGGATCACTGGGCAGCAATAACTAGAAATACAACACTGCTGTGCACGAAAAGGAGAGGTAAGGGGTTAACGACTGGCTATAGATAAGACCAGCTTCAACTGGAAAGCCTTAAAAAATATAGAGGCCTGCCACTTGCCCCTGAGGGGGCAGTTACCACCTGAGTGAATGGTATCAGCTGTATATATTATACTGTACATGATTCCAGTCATGAACCCATTTTTCCTGGAAACAAATTGTATGTCTTCTGACACATTCTTCCTGTGAGCAAATGGTTTAAATCCTAACCTCTTGGTCCTGGTAACACCTCTTGCCCTACCATTCTCATATCTGACCTGAGTGCATCCAGTTGGAAATTGTAACACCAATTTCTCATTAAGGCTTAATTATTTTATCAATGCCAATGAAAATTTTTCTTCTATTCCACAACTTCTTAATTCCTGCATGAGTGTGTATGTGTTTCTGCTCTTTGTCTTATTTATTCTTCAGCTACTGCTTTTCCAACATGTCACCTGTGGATTCATTTTTAGTGAGTACTAATTGTATAATTCAAAATGATAAAAATGAATGTATTTTAGATAATTGCTAGTGAATGATCAACAAAATTTAATCTTAATATTTTACTCATGGTTTCTCCTTTCAACTTCATATAAGACTTCGTTGCTTAGTTTGGTTACTCCTTATTTTCCTCATATAGAACTTCAGCTCATCAGTTTAAAGATATTTTCTCAATATTATTTTCTCTAAATGACCATTGAGTTTATTTAAAAGTCTCCCATATATATTTTTTCCTTTTGTTTTTTCAAATAATTTTATTGGGTGCTCTTACAACTCTTGCTACAATCCATATATCAATTGTATCCGACACATTTTTACAAATATTGCCATCGTTCTTTTCTAGACATTTACTTTCCATTGAGCCTTTGAGTTCTGCTTTCTTTTCTATTGAGTTTTTTTCTGTTTTACTGTTTATTGTTGTTAGCTTCTTGTTGTTTTTTATTAAATGTTTTCCTGTATGTGAAATCCAGGATAGGTAAATCTATAGAGACGGTAACTGGATTAACTGGATCTTTGGAGGTATGGGGAAATTGGGGGTTAATGAGGAGCTAATAGCAATTAGCACAAGAACAAAAAAGTGTTCTGAAATTGATTTTGATGAAGACTGTACAACTCTTCTTAATATGATTGAACTCTGAATTGTATAGTTCATGAAGTATATGCCAATAAAACTGTTAAAGAAAAAACCAAACCTATAAAACAGTCCTATAGTGTCCCTATGAACCAGAATCGTCTAGTTGGCAGTGGATTTGGGTTTGGTCCATTCCCCCAGCCCATTGTTAACATTTCATTTTGCCTGAATCAGATTTCCAATCAGCTTTAACCAAGCTTCCATCTCTATGTTTATAATTCATGAACTTTTGACATCATAGATACTTTTGACATTTTACAGTATTGTTCAATAGAAACATAATGTGGCTCAAAAAGAAATACAATGTGAGCCACAAAGTGAAACACATGTCATCTTAATTTTCATGAAACTACATTTGAAAAGCAAAAATGAAGATAAAATTAATTTAAATGATGCATTTCATTTCCTCTAATATTTCCATATCATTTCAGCATTTAATCATTTTCAGTTATTAATAAGGATAGACTTCCCAAGAAAGGTTAATCAGGTAAGTAGTCTTTTGGTTTTCCAAAAAGTCATTATTTCTCCTTCTCCGTTCTTAAAAAAAAACTAGCTCTTAAAATGCTTACTTAGTTCTTAAAAGATGAAAATAACTTTTTTAGAAGACAGAGGAGGGAAAAGAGCTCTTTCAATTTCGTCTGTCATTTATATGTTTGTTTGCTTGCTTGCTTGTTTTGTTTTGTTTGTTTGTTTTGGCCATTTTTAGGCACTTGGAATCATTCTCATGACACACTTGCAGCATTTCAGGCAGAAATTTCAGGCTAAATAAAACTGTTCCATAAAAAATGTGGTCAATTATTTTTAACAGATTTCTGAAGTCAAGAGGATTTTTAGAGCCAACTATGTTAAAAAATCCTCTTCGATTTTCCCCCTCAAGAAGGAAGGTAGTTAATATAGTAAGGTTTTCAATAGGAAAAAGCCTTACAATTTCATCACTTACATTGAATCTGAATATGTATGAATTGATATCTGTAAAACTATGATGTGCTCTGTAAACCTTCACCTAATTCACAATAAAGACTTGTGTAGCAGTTACATAATATCATGTCAACTTGATAAATAAGCATAGGGGTGGAGTCTAGCCTGTCAATCAGGTCACAGGCTGGTGATGCCTCCTTCTGGGCGTGGCCTTCTCATGAGGACTCTGGGAACTTCCTCTTTCTCCCTGAAAGGCAGGCCACTCTCCCTCTCTCTGCTTCACCTTCCTGTTGAAGAGCCACACTCAGAGAGCTGGAGGAGACACGCAGAGATTGGCGCCAGTGGCAAGATGCTTCCACTGCCACTGGATCCACAAGACGTTTCACCCACTGGCCTGTGATCTTCCTGCATTCGACATCATTGCATGTGCTGCATGAGTCTAAAGAGGAATTTATAGACTAGTGTCAGACATATGGGGTAATATCAGACATGTGGACTTGATCTAGACTGGGATGTTTTAATATATAATCACTCTTTGATATATAAAGCTCTCTCTTACACACATATGAGTGTCTCTGGATTTGTCTCTGTAATCAACCTGGCCTAACACAACTTGTTTTAAAAAAAGAAACTTAAGAATGAATATTCCACAGGCAGAGCCACCCCTAAAGAATTTAAAACCCAGACAAATAATGTTTGCATGGTCTTTATCCATATAAATCACTTGAGTCACCCCAAATTAGCTTGCCAGCTTCGTTCTGGTAACACAATATCACATAATCTTACAAAAGGAATAAATGTTGGCATGTGGGAGCAGGGCAGTCCCCAGCCACTCTCCCAGGGACTTAGGATGACCCTGTAGGCCTGAGCCACAGAGTTCTTACAGACATCTTGTGGAGTCTATATGTAGTGTAGAGAATCAGCGAGATAGATACAGAGATTCCACCTGCTAGTGTGAGCCAAGCACTAGAGCAGACAGAACAGTTGAGGAAGAAAGAGCTAAGAGCAGTGCCTCGCATACCCAGGTTTAACTAGTTTTGAACCACCACCGGAGAAAGATGAGGTCTTCTCTACTCCCCTAAAAGTTTGCAGTCTCGGACACCCGCAGGGGCCACTCTACTCTGCGCTGTGGGGCCACTATGAGTGGAATGGACACAGTGACAGTAAAGACCGAGGCTGTGCTACCTGGCATGGGACCGGGTCCAACAAGTGCCGACACATGTGCGGCCCGTTGGATGGCCACACGAGGACAGGGGGGAAGAACTGCCAGAAGCACTGCTGATCTTCATTTAGAAGATCACCCTTTGCTTTTATTATTCTTCATTCATCCCAACGTGCAACACAATGGGAAGAGCAGCGGTGAGTAAAATGGGCCCCCGGGATTAGAGTTCTTCGTAATGCTTCTCAATCTTATCGATTCAGTAGACTCGTCCGGGGTCCTATTTGTTCCCTGGGGCTGCCATAACAAAGTACTACAAACAGAGCAGCTTGAAACGGAAGGATGTATTCAGAGTCACAATCGAGAAGTATGAAATCAGGTGATAGGAAGGCTGTGCTCTCTGCAGACTGTGGAGAAGAGTCTGTCCCATGACCTCCTCTTAGCTTCTGGTGTTGCCAGGAATCCTTAGCTTGCAAATTCAAGTGTCTATCTCTGCCATGACATGATATTCTCTTGTTGGGTCTCTGTGTCTGTTTCTAAAATTCCCTCTCCTTCATATTCTTTATTTGATTGAGGACCCATTCTAATCCAGTAAGAAGGATGAGACTTTCTGCTCTCCTGAAGAGCGACAGCTTCAGACACCCACAGGGGCAGTGCTACCCCATCCTACAGAGTCCCTATGAGTCAGAATTGACTTGAAGGCAATGAGTTTCCCTAACTGTGTGACCTCATCATTACTAATTCCATCTGCAGATCCCCCTTCCAAGCAAGGTAGCACTTGTGGGTACTGAGGGTTGAGACTTGAACGTGCACAATTCAATTCACAATAAAGAACTTAAAAAAAATTGCTGCCAAGCTCTACTCCAAACCAACTTGTTTAAATCATCGGGGACTGGGGCCCCAGTTTCCAGTTCAGTAATTCGAACCTGCCTGCAGCTTTCGAACTGCCTTCAGGTCTAGTGGATGAGAATCATAGTGATGAAGGATGACAAGCGTATGTCAAGGCTGGGGTCTCTGTCCTTCATGCCCGCAGCACTAACACAGCCCAGCCTGAGCGCCTTTAGTAATGTGGGTTTTCTTTTACAAGGTTATTGTCTTGATGAGTGCCTTCTGCCACCCAAGGTGTCCATGGCTGTTATGTGTCGTTAATACAATTATTCAAGAACTGTTCACAGGCTACTTGTAAAGGTCTGGGCCTCACATAAAATTAGAGGCTGGAAGACCTCACTTCTTTCATGAGTTCTTTGAATGTAGCAGAGCCTTAGTTACTCATTGAGGTTCCAACTGCAACATCTGCTGGAGAAAGACTGGGCTTTCTCCTCCCATGAAGAGCTAGGGTCTGGGAAACTCACAGGGGCATTTCTACCCTGCCCTGTAGAGTTGCTGAGTAAGAGTAGACTCAATGGCAGTGAGTTTTGGTTTGGGGCCCCAGAACATGACACCACACCGATTCCAAACTCCATGAGGCAGCTTTGCAAACTACTACATAGACCATCACAGAATATAATAGCTCACTTAACTGTTGATGGGTGCTAACCTGGGTGAAATTGGAAACAGTAGTGCACGAGAGGGAGAAGAGCAATCAAAGGGTGCGTAGAGAGTAAACTATTAGGCGGCCTGGTTCATAGTTGCAACAATTGAGTACAAAGTTGTTCATCAAAAATGTAGACCCTCCCCTAATTTACAGTAGAAAGAAGAAGCTAAAAGATGAAGGCACACATTGTAATAGCTCACATGAAATAATATCAAACTAAATTTCTGCTATGTCCTACTCACTGACAGCCATCACGTCAATTCCAAATTATAGTAACCTTTTAAGACAGGGTGCAACGGCCCTTGTGGGGCTTTGAGACTGCAACTCTTCATAGGACTAGAACACCTCCTCCCTCCCCATGAGTGGCTGGTGGTTCGGAAGTGCTAAGCTGCCTAAGACATAACCACTAACAACCAGGGTTCCTCGTGTTCTGCTAGACAATTTAAAATATCAGTGGCTATTGAGTCCACTTTGATTCATAAAGACCTCCGGTGGGTCAGAGTAGAACTGTGTTGCATCGGACTTGCAATAGCTGATGTTTCAAACACAGCCTGTCTTTCAAGTCACCCTGCATGGACGTGAACCTCCGACCTTTCCATAAGCGTTAGCTGTTGGTACAATTCACAGACCGCTTGACAATGAGGTCAGTGTCTTAATTGTCTGCCAGCCTTTTGGAATCTGAATGAATAATCCTCTTTAAAATGCAAAATGCTTGCCTAATTTGAAACTCATAAATGAAGCTTATAAAAAGTTGTTTTTCTAGTTTCGTGGGGAAAGAAATCAACTTGTTTTACTTAACAAATTTTAGACAGTATCCGCTTAAGTAATTATTTCATCATCCTAAATCCTTTAAATATAAACATTATTTCTCATGCCAAGCCTGCCTGGGTTTCTAAAATGCATTACAGAAAAATCTGCTTGTTATCTGCTAGGTGTTTAATTTGCTGACGTCGCCAAGTACTGACTAAACAACTCTTGGTGCCAGACCCCAAGGGGGTGTCTTCTCCTCATTTCCCATCGACTGGGCAGCAACGTGCATCTTACCGCTGGATCCGCTTAACATCCTCTGTGCCATGGGAGATTGTAAATAACATTTCACTTTGAACTTTATAAATCACCAAAATACATAATTTTTAAACAAGCAGTTTAGAGCTCATAAAAATAAAGCCAGGACGGGAGAAAGCCAAAAGAAAAGGGCTCGTCTGGGAGAAGTCATGATGGCTCGTCTTCTTCCCTTCCTCGGTCTCTCTCTCTCTCTGGACAGGAAGGGTGAGGTGGTTTCTAATGAAACTCTGTCACACACTTGGAAAATTCCCACGGCTACAAAGTTGGCTGTGTCTTAGTCACAGAGCTGAAAAGGTTCCCTTGGGTTGAGAGAAAGAGGAATGAGAGGAAAGTCAGAAGAATGGAGCCCTACCCTTTCCTGTTCGTCATTTAAGCCACGTTGCAAAGACGTCATCAGAGAAAAGTCCTACCAGGAGTCCTGGCTTTTTGTGATGGAAATGTTGGCAGTGGCTCAGATAGGACCGTTAGTGTTATTTCATACATTCCACCTACGATGTGTCCATCTCTCTGCTGCACACTGGGTCAAAGGGTGAACTTGACCCCGGCCCCGCCCTCAGAGTCTGTGTCCATTGACAGAAACCCACACAAGATAAATCTCAGAAATTCAATTTGACCCACTTACTCAGGATTGTTCACTCTAGAGACTTAACTCACCCTAACCAGTTCACAAGACACTGACAAGTGCAAGACAATGTGTCTAAACTGACACAATACCCGTAGCAATTCCTTTCCCAGTCACTGCCCAAAACATGTCTTTTGAGTTCGGTCTCATAGCTGCACTTCCGTCATCAGAGGGTCTCCTTACCATCTTCGAAGGAATGTCTCTCTAGACTATCTACCTCATTGTGTTTCAAACTCCCTGGATATGAGATTCCTCTTGACTTCATGCTCTGCAGGGTGTGAACTGGACTACCAGGAGTCTGACGCAGACCCCAGAAACCAGTTCAACTCAGTATACACTTGGTGGGACGAGAAAACAGAAAAATTGCAAGTGGGTGAATTTCCAGAAAGATTTATGAGGGTAATGAATGTGCAAATGTGCTTTATACAATTGATGTATGTATGAATTGTGATAAGAGTTGTATGAGCTGCCACCAAAATGATTTAACAAAACAAGATTTATAGTTATCAGTCAGAATGGAATCTAGCTGGCCAGCACATGCTCCATACACTAAGAGAAGTTGAGTCTACTGGGTAAACCAGCATGATGAGGACATTTGGTAAGTAGAGAGGCCAGAGGCACAGAGGGAGGGAGGATGTAACTCAGCTGTGAATGCCAGGCCCAGTGAGCAGGAACCCTATCAGTTGGTTGATGTGCCGTCTGGATAATGCTGAGGAACCAGTCACCTTGGGATTTAAAAAAAAATACTTTTCATCATTCAGCAAACACATCTGCTCTTATAATCCTACTTTTGATCTCCTGAGGAGCATCTCATACTCCCAGGTTATCTCAGGACCATTTCCAAATCAAACTTGAAGAGAGTTGATTCTGGAAAGATTCAGCTGACAGCTTTTCTCAGGCACCTGCTGCCATTGGTCAAATCCTCTGAAATGCAGCTTCTCAAGCTTACACAGCAGTGCAGCGTGAGGAGGCTTCAAAAAATTCACAGAAAAAATTTTTAAATCTTTTCGTTCCACTTTCCATGAATTTTTAGACGCCTCCTCGTATTTTGAAATGTCATTATGATGCTCCGGGCGCACCGTAGTAAACCAAGGCTAAACTTGATTCAGAATGCCAATTGTGGCGACCAGGAAGAGCACCCGAGTTCAGCAATCCCACCTTAGAGCTACCTACCTAAGTAAACAGCTGCAGCTCTAGTGATGAAGCACGACTTCTACACAAAAACACGTACTAAACAATAGCCTCCCAGTTCTAAAGGGGGCTCTGAATGTACTTTGAGCTACGTTAGCAGTACAACGGAAGGAAATCATGAAGTGACTCGTTTGACAGGCAGTATCCCTTGGATACCACACAGACAGAGACATAACTACAGATAAATATTCTAATCCGTACTTGCTATGTCTGGAATGATGATAACATCTAAAGGACACATGCCTGCATAAGGGTATGGTTATTTCATGCCATATATACTGCATAGTAACCTTTAAAATAGCTATTACTTTATCCATTTACAAGATGCAGAAACAGAGGCTTAAAGACAGTATGTTGTCCAAGGTCACATAGCTAAGAAAGCCCTAAAGGCTTCTCTGATATCGGAGCCCTTCAAAATCTAGTCTCTTGATCTCATTCTTCGTAGTAAAGCTAATTTTTTACTATTAAGCAAATAGTACATCATTCTGTTTATTAAATATGTAAACCATTTACCAATACTTAAGGTCATTTAATCTACCTGAATGACAGTCAGAATGCTCCTTAGAAGCAAGGCTGTAAGACTTCATCTCCTGTGCTTTGGTCATGCTATGAGGAGGGACCAGGCCCTGGCGTATAACATCATATTTGGCAAAGTAAAGGGTCGCCAAAAATGAGGGATACCATCAACAAAATAGGTTGGCACAGTGACTATAATAGCCTCAAACATAAAGACTGTGGGGCTGGCACAGGACTGGGCAGTGATTCTCTCTGCTGTAAATAGGAGTGCCATGAGTCAGTCAGCTCAATGACACTTACTAATCATAACAACAATCTACCCGAGTTTAGAGAGCATCTCTACATTGAACACTAGTGACCAGTCAAAATGTGAGATGACATAAAAGTCATTATACGTGAAGAAAACAAAGGCTATTGAAAACGTAAAGAGAATGGACCAAAATGACTTTTAGACGAGGCTCTAAAACTTGCTCTTGGGTGTAGAATATCAAAAAAGAAAGGAAGAAATGATGGAGTGAAAGAGCTGAACAGAAGATTGCAAAGGGAAGCTCAAGAAGAAAAATAAAGTATTAGAATGAAAGGTTAGAACACCGAAAGGAAAGCACACATTCAACACTTCTCAACCTGAGAATGAAAGAAAAAGAAATGCAATACTGAGGGATTCTGGTCGTGTTGTCACGTAAGTTGTGAACTATGAACCACAGGTCTGCAGCCATTCATCCAAATAAAGATGAGCCTGTCTGCTCCTGTGAAGATTTACAAAGTCTCAGGAACCTGACACAGAGTCAGAATTGACTCGATGGCATCGAACAACAACAACCTTTAGGGTTGCTATGAGTCAGAATCTACTCAATGGCCACGGGTTTGACTTTTATGGGGAAAATATTGAATGATGCAGGAAGCATCGAAGTAAGATAAAAGGAATACGCAGGCTCACTATACCCAAGAGAACTGGTAGACACTCACTCATTTCAGGAGGCAGCATATGATCAGAAGTCAATGATTTTGAATGAAGAAATCCAAGTTGCACTGAAGGTATTTGTGGAAAAATGAGGCTCCAGGAATAGATGGAATATCCCTGAAATATTTCAACAAACAGTATAGCCTGGGAGGCAATGATTCATCTATTCCCATAAATTTGGAAGAAAAGTACCTGGAAAACCAACTGGAAGAGATTCATATCTGTGGCCATTTCTAAGAAAATTATCATTCAGTATTGCTTGTATCACAAGCAAGTACATTCTGCTTAATATCATTCAAAAAAGAGTTACAGCAATATACCGACAGGGAACTGCCAGAAATCTAAGCCAGATACAAAAGAGGGCGTAGGACATGGGGGTAACCTTGGTAACGCAGATGGATCTTGGTTGAAAATGGAGAATACCTAGGGTTAGGGTTACGGTGGAAAACAATTAATAAAAGAAAATGAAGAATACCGTTTCCCTGAGTTTCATGGACTATGCATTTGACTGTGTGGAACATAACAAATGGTGACGAACACTGAGAAGAATGGAATTCCAGACCATTTCACTGTGCTATCTGGAAGCTGTACATGGACTAATAAGCAGAACAAAAGCATACTGTGTGCTTTAAAATGAAGACAGATATATGTCGGGATTGTATCCTCTCACCATACTTACTCGTATTCAATCTGGATGCTGAGCACATAACCCAAGAAACTGGATTATATGTAGAAGAATGTGGAATCAAGACTGAAGGAAGGCTTATGAATAACCTGTGGTTGATAGGCACATGACACAATCTTGCTCGCTGGAAATGAGAAAGCATGCTTGGAGCACTTACTGGCCAATATCAAAGACTACAGCCTTCAAAATGGACTACACGTCTAATACAAAGATAGCACAAATCTTCACCACTGGGCCAATAGGTAACCTCATGATAAACTGAGAAAACACTGAAGTTGTCAAGTTGTGTGTTCGTGTGTTTACGTAAATTCTATGGAAGCAGCAGTCAGGCAATCAAATGATATATTACATTGGGAAAATCTGCTACAAAAGACCTTGTGGTAGTTACAGAATTTCAAGTCAATTTGATAAATAGGTTATAGGGGTGGAGTCGAGCCTGTCAATCAGGACACAGCCTGATTGATGCCTCCTGGTGGGCATGGCCTTCTCATGAGAATTCTGGGAGTTTTTCTCTCTTCCTTCCTGGAGGTGGGACACATTATCTCTGTCTGTTTGACCTTCCTATTAACAAGCCACATGGAGCTATGTTGATAGCTGTCGGAGTCCTGGAGATGGAAGAGTCACATGGAGACACATGTCAACACTGAGATGCTTCCACCACCACTGGATCCACAAGACTTTCTACCCACTGGCCTGCCGTCTTCCTTCGTTCTGCATCATTTGTATGTGTTGTATGAATCTGAAGAGGACTTTATAGATTGGTATCAGACACATGGACTGTTTCAGGTTTATGGACTTGATATGGACTCGACTGGGATGTTTTCTCAATTTACAATTGCTCTTTGATATAATGCTCTCTCTTACACACATATGGATGTTTCTGAATTTGTTTCTCTAGTCAACCAGGACCAATACAGACCTCTTTAAAGTGTGCAAGGGTGGGGAGGGAAGATATCACTTTAAAGTGTAAAGAAGAAATTACGTCATCAAGTGTTTAAAAAGGAAGACTACAGTGTGCCTTATCTAAGTTATTGTATTCCCAATTGTATCATGTGCATGGGAAAGCTGGACAATGAATAAGAAAGACCAAAGAACGCATATTTGAATTATGGCATTGGGAAGAATATTAAATATACTACAGATCGACAGAAAAACATATCTTGGTGCAAGTACAGCCAGAATGATCCTTAGAAGCAAGGGTAGTGACACTTCATCTCACATATTTTGTCCAGGAACCAAACTCATGGCCGTTGAGTCAATTGAGACTCACAGTGACCCTATAAGACAGAGTAAAACTGCCTTGGTGGGTTACTGAGATGGCAACTCTTCACTGAAATAGAAAGTCACATCCTGCCATTAACCCTGTGGTTAGCAGCCCAACACATCACCAGTCTGCCACCAGGCAAGCTTTCGTGGTACTATTAGGTGCAACCCTATGCACAACAGAACAAAACATGTCATGGTCCTGCACCATCCATATGATTGTTCTTATGCCTGAGTGCCTCATTGCAGTCACTGTGTCAATCCATCTTGTTGAGGGCCTTCCTGGTTTTTACTGACCCTCCACTTGTTTGTCATTTTGTCATATACTGTGGTGTTGCTGTGACGCTGGAAGATATGTCACTGATATTTCAAATGCCAGCAAGGTCACCCAAAGTGAACAGGTTTCAATGGCGCTTCCAGATTAAGAACAGACAATAAAAAAGGGCTCAGCTCCCCACTTCGAAGGAAAGGACCACTGATAACCTTATGCATAGTATGGCAGTTACATAATCTCCTGTCAACTTGCGAAGGGGTGGAGTCTAGCCTGTCAATCAGGCCATAGCCAATGAGGTCTTTGTGTGGGCATAGCCTTCTCCTGAGGATTCTTGGAACTCCGGTATTCCCCCAGGAGACTGGAGAAACTCTCTCCTTGCTTTGTCTTCCTGCTGACAAGCCACGTGGAGCTACACTGATGCAGCCAGACCCCGAAACTGAAGGAGCCGTATGGAGACCCGTGCCAGTGCTAAGATGCTTCCATCATGACTGGATCCACAAGACTTTCCATCTACTAGCCTGTGATCTTCCTGTGTTCAGCATCATTGCATGGCTGTGTGAGTCTAAAGAGGAATTTATGGACTAGTATTGACATATGGGGTAATATCAGACTTATGGACTTGATCTGGACTAGGCCGGGATGTTTTCTTAATGTACAATTGCTCTTTGATATAAAGTTCTCTCTTACACATATGAGTGTCTCTGGATTTGTTTCTCTAGTTAACCCAGACGAACACGCATAGTTTCGAAACACTGTCAGCTACTAAAGGCCAAATAAATGGGCTTCCTGTCTAAGGACCAAAAACCCCAAAATCCAATTCACTGACACTAAATCAATGCCAACTTATAGCTACCCTAGGGTTCTGACCATGGCAAAGGGCACCAGGCTTACAGCAAAAAAAAAAAAAAAAAAAGAGGACGTTCGGCTCAAAATAGCAATGTCTTTTTTTTTTTTTAAGCTTTTGGTGACTAATTGAGTGATGATTTACAGAACAGATCCATTTCTCATTTAATGGGTCGCTTGTATTTTGTTTCATGCCACTTAATGTAATATTTCTTTCACCTGGGTGAAAAATAGATAAAACAATTTTAAGGAAAATGCCAAAATGAATGAGTTATGCGTGTGTATTATTGTTGTTATAGTGAGTTACTTTACTCCTTTTTCCCTAGAATTATTTCATTCTTACTGATATTCTTCACCCCTCTCAATAGTTGACCTACAGACTCAAGCTAGTATTTTTATTGAGTTCAAACTTTTTTTTTTTAATTTTTTTGAGTTCAAACTTTTTTCCAAAGATGTTCTTGCTTGTGTTTTTGCCTTCCATAGAGGATAATCCAAATAGTTATCAATTATCATCTCTGGGGAATGAAGTGAGAGAGGGAAAATGTTCTATTTTACCTAACACCCTTCTATATTATTTCATTTTAGTTACACTAAACCTCAACTTCTTTTATTATTTTTAAAAATGAGGAAGAAACATGTTCTCCCAATTGTGCTTTACAAATAACTGGTGACCATGAGTCATTGATTCAAAGAAATGTAAACAACCTTTTATTTGTGTGTTTCTTGCTATCTATTTGTTTAAATTTAAGAGATTCAAATTTGCCTTAATTCACTCAATACATGCGTGCTTGAGAAAAGGAAAGAATTTGTTTTCTGATGACAGTAGTAAATTTTTATCCAAAAATTATAAATTAAAATATTATTGTTGGAACAACATAATAGAAATAAGCCAGGTTCATTTTCCTGGGTGACTTCTTAAATATAGCAACACACCCACTCTGACTCCCTTGCTCATCTCTGAACTCATTCTCAGAGGAACACATTTGTACGTTGTCTAAGCCACGGTGTTTTAGAGTCTCTTTATTATAACAGCTTATTTTAATTATCATAGTCGTCTTTTGAATATGGAGATCAAATTTTCTAATTTTGTCACAATCTAGAATTTTAAACAATCTAGAATTTTAAACAAAATTTACAGGGTTTTTAAATGTTGGCATGAATTCCATATAATTTAAATTCCCATTAGGCTCAGCACAGTGTGTTGGTGGATTACCATTGCCCCTTTGGCATTGCCTTTTGTCAACACCATTTCTTTGTTGCGTGATTGGATGCTTCTATATTGGCCTGCTGTTACCCCTGTCACAGGCACAGAGGTATCTGATGGAGGAGGAGAGAGAATTTGTGTTCAACATTTGAAAAGTGACCCTCTCTGTGCCACTTATTTGGAACTTGATGGTGAGACTGATGGATAAACAGAGTATGGCAGAGAATTGGCACCTAAAATCCAGGGAATAATAGATCGTGACCAGATGAAAACATAGCATACGGATAAAGAGCTGTTGGAATTTGGATGAGCAGTCAGAGGTTCACAAGAATGAAGTGAACATTAAATTCTTAATAAAAAGCAATGTCAAGGAAAAGTGGAAACATGGAAAGCCCATCTAGAAGTTCCATATGTTACTCCTCTGCATACTAGCTGTGGCCTAGGGCAAGCTGCATGTGTGTTTCCTATTTGCCGAGCACTGTTCTGTGGGCAAACACACATTAACTCGTTGATGCAGTCAGCTGTTATGGTCAGAATTCTGATGGGCAATTCAGGGTTCACAGCAATGAAGTCAATGTTGAATCAAGAAAAAGGCAATATCAAGGAAACAATGGGAAAGCTCTAGAGCCCGTGGGATTTATTTGTTTATTTTTTTAAAACTCACGGACATGTTTCAAGTACCAAGTAAGCTACATGGAGAGTGCACATCTTACCCTGCCATCAAATCCATTCCAACTCATAGATTTTTGAGGCTTTAAGTCTCCACAGGACCAAAAAGCAGCATCTTTCTCCATTGGAATGACTGGTGGATTCAAATTGCTAATCTTGTGGTTAATAACCCAATGTAAAAACAAAGCTATTATTTCAATGAGTTTGATGCATCTAACCCAAGCCATGATCTTTTCAGTAGCCTCATCTGCATGCAAAAGCTGGACAGTAAAAATGAAAGACAGAAGAACAGATGCATTCCAGTTGTCGTGTGAGTAAATAACATTGGATAAATAGTGTCCTGCCAGAATGAATGAATAAATACTTCTTAGAAGAATTATAACCAGAATTCTCCTTGTATGGAATGATGGAAAGACTTCAGCTTGCTTATTTTGGATAGCTCATCAGGAAAGACCAACATTCATGTTTAAGCAAGCTGAAGGTCAGTAAAAATGAGGTAAAAAAAGGTACTATAATAACCATAACAATAGACTCAAACATACCAACAATCATGAATATGGTAGAGGATCAGTCAATGTGACATCCTGTTTGACATTAAGCCAAACCAACTCTATGAGCTAAAACAAACTCAGTGGTAACTGTCAACATCAACATGATTTAAATCACCTATTGGAGAAATTCAAAACATATATAAAGGCTTGCATGGAACTATAATAAATCCCATGTACCCCTCACTCAGATTTAATAATTAAAAATTTATCACCAAAATGATTTAATCCATATCCCATATGTGTCAGGCCATGTTGACTAGCGAAACAAATCTAAGGACATTCATATGTATAAGAAAGAGCTTTATGCCAAAGTCTAATTGTATATTAAGAAAATATCCCAACACAGTCCAGATCAAGTCCAATATTAGCCCATAAGCTTGATACTAGTCCAAAAATCCCTCTTCCGACTCACACAGATACATGTAATGGTGTAGAATGCAGGACCACCGCCAACTGGTATGTGCAAAGTCTTATGGATCCAGGGGTCGTGGAAGCATCACAGAGCTATTGCAGGTCTCAGCTTAAAAAGTGAGCAGCTCACTCAGGCAACGTGCTAATCTAACCACCTGGGAGGAAACAGGAAGAGGCCAGCCTCAGAGAACCATTTATCTCAGTCACTTTCCGCCAGCCTCAGAGAACCATTTATCTCAGTCACTTTCCAATCAAGGTGCAACCTGATTGACAGATTAAACTCTGCCATGTTGGCACATAAAAAACCGCACTATTACACTGTGTCTTTTCCTTTCCCATATTACCTTGAAGTATATACCAGATCTAGAATTTTAATATATTGCAATTACATTATACCCGAGCTAATCGAAATAAATGGAAGAAGAACCAAAAGAAGAGAGAAGAAATGAAGAGAGACGAGAAAGAAAATAAAGGAGGGAAACAGGAGTATAGATTTTGGTTATTATTTTATTCTTTTAAGTATAAATACAAATGAACTGGATTAATCTAGTGCAGGTAAATTTACTTTATTTTGGAAAGGTTCCCATTTCGTGTAATATTTGCCTTCAAAGAGTTCAGTTCTGCAGCACATCCATTGATCCCCATGCCTGTGTAGTTAAAACATGTTTAGATGGAATTTAGACTCTATGAGACCACTGGATCCTACCCAGATGGTGAACAGTTGGGACCAGTAACTACTTTGCTCTTAAAACACAAACAAACTGATTTTACTTTACTTTGCACTCTGGCTAAAAGTCTCCAATGGTTTTTTTAAGGTAAAGCTACTGAGATTAAATGCCCAAACACACACACACGAAATATCCAATTTTACCCGTAGGAAAGTTATCAGAGACCTTTCCTATAACCTCTGATAAAGATGATCATCTCATCTCACAAATGTACATTCCCTATTTTTGTGGGTAATGGATGGTCCTGTCCTGTGCCAGAGCCAAGGTTACCTGACTGACCTGGGACACTGCTGACCTCCAGAGGGAGCCCTGCACAGCCAAATGTGAGGCCCATCAAAGAGCCAAAAATTATTTGAACTGCCAAGGCAATGTTTATAGAGTGAGGCAATATTTATAATAATCAGAACCCAAATATTAGTGTTCCATGGATTGAAGGTCAATGGTAGTAATTTCAAGATAGTGAGCACCTTTGATAAGTGAGCAATTTGGTGCTGCGCCAGTGTAGCCTCCTACACCTGTGAACAAGAGCCAGCATTTGAGCAAAACAAATTCTAATGTAGTATGTCTCCTATAGTGTTACAAGTGTGAAAAGGCATCGAACTTGGGAAACTCTTGGACCTAAAAACATACAGTAGTTTAGAGTAACACAACTCTAGACTACCACAAAGGCACACCTTTGGTTTGGGTCAAGCACACCTTAGTCTTCAAAATGGCACCTTTGCTTTTAAACACTTTAAAGTAGTCTTTTGCAGAGGATTTGCACAATGCAATACACCATTTGATTTCCTAAGTGCTACTTCCATAGGCGTGGATTTTGGATCCAAGTAAAATTACATCCTTGGCAGCTTTGGTCTTTTCTTCGTTTATCATGATATTGCTTATTGGCCAAGTTATGAAGACTTTTGTATTTTGTTTTGTTTTGTGGTTTTACATTAAGCTGTCAATCATACAGAGATCTCTGTTCATCATCAGTAAGTCCGTCCAGTCCTCTTCACTTTCAGCAGGCATGGCTGTTCTCCTGTTTATCATAAGTTGTTTGCGAGTCTTCCTCCACTCTTGATAGTGCATTCTGCTTCATACAGTCCTGCTACTTAGATGATTTGCTCAGCACACAGATGGAATAGATATGGTAAAAGGATATAATCCAAAAGCACGTCTTGGCTTATTTAAACCATGTGATATTCATATGTTCTGTTCAAACAGTACCTTTTTGGTCTATGTACAGGTTCCACATGAGCACAATGAAGTATTCCAAAGCCCGATTCCTCTAAACTTTGTAGATAGTTTGTTAAGACCCACACCATCAAGTCCTTTTGACTAGTCAATAAAACACAGGTAAATATCTTCTTGGTGTTCTCTGCTTTTAGCCAATATCCATCTGACATCAGCAATGATGAACCTTCTTTGGCATCCTCTTCTGAAGATGGCTTGGATTTCTGGCAAATCTCTGTTCATGTTATTGCTTGACCAAGTTTTTAATTACCTTCAGCAAAATTTTACTTGAATGTGATATTGTTTGATAATTCTTACAATCTGCTGGGTCACCTCTCTTTGGAGTGGGCACAGACAGGAAGTCTCTTCAACTGTCTGCCAGGGAGCTTGCAAAATTCCTCCGGATTTCTTGGCATAGATGAGTGAGTAACTCCGGGGCTCTGTCTGTTTGTCTCTCAGTTGGTAGTTCATCAATTCCTGGAGCTTTGTTTTTCACTTGTGCTTCCAGGACAGCTTCAGCTTCTTCTGTCAATGCCGTTCATGCTGTACCTACTTCCTAACGCGGTTGAACATCAGCCAATTGTTTTCAGCACAATGACTGCGTATTCCTTCCATCTTCTTTGGATACTTTGTGCATCATTCAACATTTTGCCCATAGAATATTTTGTGACTCGAGGCTTGAGCTCTTCTTCAGTTCTTTCAGCCTGTGGACAATGCATGTGTTCCTGCATTTTAAATATGTTTCAATTCACCCTGCAAACCAAAGAAACCTCTACTAACTTTAAAAATGCTTAGATAACTCAACCAAATGTTATGGTTTTTGAGCTAATTCTTATCATAAAATACACCCCCCCCTCAGTATTTAACCCTAAACTGTTTGCTGATGGGACCAACCACATATCTCTGACATATCATTCTACTCTACTTTTCTAAAGCTCAAAGAAAGACACTCAGAGAGTAGAAATAACTTATACAAATAAAGCCAATGGCATATTTTTGTCACCGGTTGAATTTTATAGAATTCTAATTAACTTTGGGGGGTCCTAGTTATTTCAAACTCTTACCTCTATTGGCTGCTAACTGAAAATTCAAGTCCATGAGAGGCACCTCAGAAGAAAGGCCTGACATGCTACTTCCTAAAAAAACAACAAAAAAGAAAATTCAGCCCACAACAACCCAGTGAAGCATATTTCTACCTCATCTGAGACACAAGTCAGATTCAACTCAACTTCATTGGTTATATTTCCATTCATTTTTAATCAAATTGCGAGTGAAAATGTCAAGTATGATTTACCTGATCCTTAGCTTAACAAACCTTTAGCTTTTGTATTCTATGGCTTCTTGCTTTCCTTCACAATCACGTATGTGACATACCCATTGTGAACTACTACTAAGTTGGTGCTTCTGAAAAATAAGGGGGGAAACAAGCAAAGTACTCAGCAAACTGTGGCTAATGGGTTTTGTGTGATTTTGCATACTTCTGTTGATGAGAATGTGTTAAAACTACCATTACATACCACCTATGAACTTAAGTGACTCCATTTTGAGAGAGACTAAAAGCCCAGTAAAAGGAATTGCACCCTATCTGATCCTACCACACGGTGGCAAAACACTAAGGGGGTGCAACAGAGCAGCAAGGGAACGGAGCGTCGAGGTCCCCAGGGAATGCTGAAGGTGGACTTTGGGGTCAAGGCGTGGTACCCCAGCAGACTGGCCTGGAAAACACTCCTAAAGGCCAACAAACAATCCTTGAACTAACTATAAGCTTTTCATTCTTGTTGTGTTTTGTTTTGTCATTGGTTTGTTGTTGTATATTTTTGCTTGGTTTTGCTCTGTTTTGTTTTTGTGCATGCTATTATCTCCGCAGGTCTGTCTAAATAAGATAGGCTGGATGAACAATCTGGAGGAGCAAACAACGGGACCGAAAGTTCCGGGGGGATATGGGGAGAGGGGGAGGTAGGGAAAGGAAGTGATGTTAACAAACCCAGGGACAAGGGAACAACAAGTGATGCAAATCGGTGGTGAGGAAGGTATGGGGAGCCTGGTAGGGCATGATCAAGGGTAATGTAACCAAGATGAATTGCTGAAACCAAGGTGGGGACTGAGCCTTTAAGACCCCAGACACTATATCTTTTGATAGCTGAGCACTATCTGCTTTCTTCACCATGTTTGCTTATGTACACATTTGTCTTCAGCAATCATGTCAGGGAGGTGAGCACACAATGATATGACTTTTTGTTCTTTGGTGCCTGCTAACTGATCCCTACAGCACCTCGTGAGCATGCAAGCTGGTGTGCTTCTTCCATGTGGGCTTTGTTGCTTCTGAGCTAGATGGCCGCTTGTTTACCTTCAAGCCTTTCAGACCCCAGATGCTATATCTTTTGATAGCCAGGCACCATCAGCTTTTTCACCACATTTGCTTATGCACCCACTTTATCTTCAGCGATTGTTTCAAGAAGGAGTGTCATAGAATTCCAGGTCATTAGAACAAAGTGTTCTTCCATGAGGGAGTACTTGAGTAGAGGCCCAATGTCTGCCTGATACCTTGATACTTAAATATATGTACATAGATCTATTTCCCTATCTATATATATAAATATATTTACATATGTATATGCCTGTATTTAGACCTCTATAAATGCCCTTTGCCTTCTAGTTCCTTTTACTTTCCTCTTGTCCCACTATCATGTTCAGCCTCCATTCGGGTTTCAGTAACTTGGTCACAATGCCCTGGATCAAACCTACCAGGCATCCTACGCCCTCCTAGCCATCAATTTTAGATCACTTGTTCTCTTGTCCCCACTTCCTTTCCTGGCCTCCCCTCTCCCATGTCTCCCTTGAACCATTGGTCCTGTTGTTTTCTCCTACGGATTGTTATTCCTACCTATCTTATCTAGATGGACATGCAGAGACAATAATAAGCACAAAAACAAGGCAGGACAAGTTTGTTTCTCTCGTCAACCCAGACTAGCACAGGTGCCATCAAGTTGGTTCTAACTCGTAGAACCCCGTGTACAACAGAGCAAAATGCTGCCCATCCTGTGCCATCCTCACACTTGTCATTTTGTTTGAGCCCATCATTGCAGTCACTGTGTCAGTGTCTCTATCCTATAGAGTCACTCTGGATGAAATCAACTCCAAGGCAACAGGATGGCTTTGTTTATTAGGTCTCACCATTTCCTGGAAAGATGTACAAAATGAAATGGTGGAAATCTGACTAAGCCCGGTGTGCTTGTTCACCTGCATCAGGAGACTTTAAAAAGAGTATGATTTCCAGATCCCACCCCCGGTCTCAGACTTTGCAGTTAGGCTGCAAATGGGGCTGCTAAGTGTGAGGCGGCGGTTATAAGCAAGCCACCATCCATTTGGTCCAAGTGAAAAAGATGAGGCTGCCTGCTCTAGAAAAGAGTTACCATCTCAGAACCAACAGGGCAGCTCTGCCCTGTCCTCTAGAGTCACTAAGAGTTGGAGTCCCCTCAGCGACAGTGAATTTGGCATGGCTTGGTTTGGTTTGGTTTTTTGATGGCACACTAAGAGCCCTGGGAGCATAGTGGGTTGCATTGAGCTGCTAAGTGCAAGATCAGCAGTTCAAAACCACTTACCACCTCTTGGGAGAAAGATGAAGATTTTTATTCCTGTAAAGATGTACAGTCTCAGGAACGCACAGGGGCAGTTCTGCTCTGTCCTATAGGGTCATTGTGAGTTGGAATGGCAGTGAGTTTAGTTATCCTCTTTTTCCAGGATTTTTTTTTTCATTTTAGAAACACATGAAAAAATTTACGAGTAATTTGATATCTGAGATGCAAGTTAAGGGATAGTGGCTGTGAGAATCATTTAGGTTTGAAACAAAGATTATCGTCTATGAGCTGATAATTATTAAGTCTAGGTAATGAGTGCACAGGATTTATTATATCAAACTCAATACTTACACATATTTTGTAATCTTTCATTATAAAAATTTTGTTTAATAAAAGATCATTTAATCAGGGGCTCTTACAGCTCTTAGAATGAACCCATCCAGGGGGAGAGTATTGTTTATGTTTCCACAGAATTGGGAGTGTTCATGCAAACCCCACCACAGCGCACCAAATATTGAGAGTAACGTAACCACAGGGAGAAATGCATGGAAAGATTGGGCTACAGGGCCAAACCCAATCAGAGCCAAACTGACCCTCTCCCTACAAGTATGTATGAGAGAGAACAACACTGAACCTACAGATTGGGGAGAAGGGGCAGCATACCACGCCCATAAGGAAGCAAACCAAGGAGAAAGAGAACGGGACAGTTGGTCTAGACTCCATATTGGCACACCAAGCCTGGAGGGCGATGTCCCTGCACAGAGGTGCTAAGCCACAGAGAGGACTGTAGGGCTGACAGCAGCTCATGACATGTTGTCTCCTTACTGGAGTAAACTGACACAGAGGACAATACTGGGCACATACATCGGGGATTAGTCTGGTCTGAAACACAAACACACACCCTGAAGCAAGTCAAACCAAGAAGGGAAAATAACAGATCAACAACAGGAGCAAGGCAAAGCCACAAAGCCCCCAAAGAGCCCAAAACAGACCGGGCTAGGAGGGGCAGCTCCCAGAATTCCACCAGGATAAGTAGGGAGATAAAGGTCAGAGCACAGACCTGGAATTATGTGTTTTTTCTTTTTTTCAATCCCTTGTTTTCTTTTTGTTTGGTCTATGTTATTATTGGTTTGCCAACTTATGTAAGATAGGCATGGGAAGCAAGCTCAAGGGAAAAGCAACAGGACTGAGGGTACCGGAGGGACTTGGGGGTAGAAGAAGGCAAGGGAAGGAAACAGTGAGCAAACAACGCATAGACAGGGGAACAACTTGGGAATTAAAATCAATAATAGGGAGGATGTAGAGCTCCCGCAGGTGTTGGAGCAACAGCAATCAAGCTGAGAGGAATTACTAAGAGGCAGAAGAAGGGCAAGCGTGATGGTGGGGCAGGAGGAAGGTCAAAGGAAACAGGAACAATCTAGAAAGCAAAGCGATGGATAGAGGCATAAGCATAAGTGTGTACATGTGTTCATTAATTCATAAAATATATTTTTAACATTTTATTAGAGGCTCATACAACTCTTATCACAATCCATACATATACATACATCAATTGTATAAAGCACATTTGTACATTCTTTGCCCTAATCATTTTCTTTTCTTTTTTTACATTTCATTAGGGGCTCATACAACTCTTATCACAATCCACACATATACATACATCAATTGTATAAAGCACATACGTACATTCTTTGCCCTAATCACTCTCAAAGCATTTGCTCTCCACTTAAGCCCTCCGCATCAGGTCCTCTTTTTTTTTTTTTTAATATTTTTAAAGAACTTTCTCTCAAAGGCTAGCTTACAGTTTTCATACGATTATCGATGAGGCCCACAACTTGATAGGATGTGGTTACTTTATACCACTCAGGAATAGAATTCCTCAGCTTTCACTCCCTTTGTTGTGATGGATAACATAAATTTAAAACAAAAACCTGCGCTGCTGTGGAAAGAACTCAACTGACACCACTCCCCCAGGACTGATAGAACTGCTCTGCAGAATCTCCCGGCCGGAAACCATTGAGGAAATAGCTCCACACCAAGGCCGAGGGGTTCAGTTCAGCCCAACCCCTCACCCACTGTGTCACCAGGGCTCCGCGTGAGGTAAATACGAGCCATTTCGGGAAGACACTGGGTTTGCCTAAAGTCAGGAGTCATTTTCTAAACAGCTAAACGTTTTGAGAATCTGCCACATATGGTCAAGGGATACCTGCAACTAGAAGAGGCAAGGCGGCTTAACAGCTGTGGAATTGTAACAAAGGACAACCCCACATCGCACCGGAGTTCTCCTACATCCAAATTTGCTTCAGGAATTGTTAACTGCCTCAAAGGAAAATGAGGACATTCACCCACTAGCTCTGTCTCGGGGGAACCTTCTGGTTAGGGTGCCAAGTTTAGCCCCCTTTTCCAAAAGGAGTTAGGAAACCGGAGAGGGCAGCCTTTGAAACTGAGCATCTTTGCTCTTTGCCTGGCCCACCAGCCTCTTTCCAAACTGCCGAGAGCCCTGAATCTTAAAGGGCAGGATCAACCAGCACTCCCTGAAACTGCAGTTGTAGCTGGCTCCCAAATGAAGCTAAAAGTGCTCGGAGTTAGAAGCAGTGGTAAAATAGCAAGCAGAAGGAAACGTGGTGGAGAGTCCAGGCGAGGGGCAGCAATACTTAGAGAATCAGTGCAGGGGAAACAAAGGTAGGTCTATGGAGAAAGAATGGTTTCTGTGTTTATTTTTCTTCAAGAACTCCAAATAGTTGCCTTGGCTGGCAGCCTGGCCCCCTCGGAAGACTCGGCGTTGCGTGCAGAACTGAAAGCTCCAGTACATTTCCATGAGCTCATCAACTTGCACTTGCACTTGCACCTTTCAGATCTCACAAGTAAGAACCAAGAGCCAAGCAATGGAAACGCCCCTTTTGAGCTTTTAGTTGCACGCACAGTAGCAGTCGGAGCGCTTTGAGGACATAACGACAGGGCATCTTTGGAGTCCCTGCTTTGGTCCCTATTATTGGAAGCAACTCCAATGTCATTTCTTTCATTTTTTGCCTGCCTCTTTATGCTAATAGCCTCGCCACTTTGCCCCGCCCACTTCCAGCCGCCCTTAAGAACTGGACACTTTTCCGCAGCCCCGGGGAGAAACTCAGACCCAGCTTAGATCAAACTTGATTTAACTCCGCAGTGCTTTAGCTTTGGGTTGTTGGTTTTTTTCCCTCGGGGTATTTATTTTTCTAGCGGTCCCCTCTAAATGCTTGGAATCATGCCAGCAGCAAGACTCAAAAACTGCCCAAATTGTAACCTTTCCATTTGCTAGTTTCCATTGAAACGCCAGTGTAGTGGTGTTTTTAGCCCAAATGAATTGGCATCTTTCCATGAAGGAGAAGTAATATTGGTAAACGATTATTTCAAGAATCATGACAAAGAGAAGCTAGTCGGTTCGTCAGGGAAGTCACTATTTTGCATGCAAGGACAGGATCCTGGTGTATTTACGTAGCTCTGGGTGTCTGATGGGGGCCATTTAGGGGAAGGAAATGGCCCAGTGATCCTCAAGTCAGGCGACTAGCATCATGTCTACTCTGCAAAGACGAGGCAACCGCCACTTGTGCAGCAGTCTGCACTTGAAACTGCAGCTTCCGGATCAGCAGCAGCAAGGTGAGTCCGTCAGCTGTGCTAATGTGTGGTGCTAATGTGCTCTGTGACCTGAGGTCACTTTGCATTCCCAGGGAAGCTGCCGAGTAAGGCACCTGAGGAAGTTCCTGGTGTGTGAATGACTGAAACTTTGCATTTGTAAACCCATAATCAGCAAGACAGTCCGAGTCCTCAGAAGGGGTCACCTGGAGCTCTCTCTGTGACGATCAAAGGATGGGAAAGCCTAGCTTAGAATTGTCATTCCGAAGTCTTTACTTCCACAGGAGGGTGTGTAAATTTCAACACCCATCACTGCAAGGCTGATTCGGCTGATGGGAAATTCGGCTTAGCCTGGAACTGCGTTCCCGGTCCTACCGCCAGGGGCAACCTTTGGAGTGTGAAAGTTTAAGTATGATTTTGTCCCGATTTCTGGATCATTAAATTGTGACAAAAGCTCAGATATTCTCAGTTATTTCTCTTTTATGACCCAGGAACAGCTGGGGACAAGCAGGGCGAAGTGTCACATTTCACACAACAGGCACCCATTCAGACTAAACTATGCACCTCCTAGCAGTTTTCACCACCAGCCTTTTATTTCATAACTCATCCTGCTGCATCAGTGGCAGGTGCTGGTCATGAATAGAGAGCTGATTTCTCCAACCCACTCTGTCAGGGACAGCAGGAGATGCTTAGAGGAAAGACTGGGTGTTATCCTGGATAACATCAACAACCCCCAGCAATTAAGGACTCCCCCTCCCCCTGATATTTCTGGCTTCTCCTACCAGGGGTGACTCTATGACTGTAGGCTATGAGTCTTTCTGGATGCAGGTAAAGATGCAGTTCAGTTGGGAAGGGTTGGTTAAAGGACTGAACCCTTAGGTTTTCAAGATGAGACATCAGGGTGAGGTGTAGGCACTGCACGCTATCAGGTTGGAAACTACACAACGTGACACCATGCTGTGAAAGTTTTAGCACGGCGTGAGTAGCAAATACTTCACATTATGTACATTCTGGGCTATCATCTAAGACCATCCTTTGCCACCCGGGCTCACATAAATTATTTGGAACCAACTGTCTTAGAATGTAAACTCCTGAAAGGTGTTGGGATTTCATCGTGGTGGCATGAAAGGTTCTTTCTCTTCTACTAGTAGATAATGCTAATTCACCTGGGGTTCTGTTAGCTATGCCTTTGCAAGGGTGGGGGGATGGGGGTGGGGATAGATTTAAGGTGGCTTCCCCCCTCAGTTGCTGATCTAATATTTATTGTAGAAAAGTTGATAGGAGAGCACAGAGGAGATGATGAAAATCACCTTTAACCCTGCAATTCAAAGATAGCTTCTTAGAAATGTTCTACTGTCGATGGGTGAAGGTTTACAGAGCATCTCAGTATTCCACTCAACAAGCCTCACTCATTTTGTTTTAAAGTAGCCTTTGGTCCTATGCACATATGTGGTTTATTCTGCTTGATATTTACTTATGTGTGTGCATAATGGTCTATAAATTGCTCTTTTTGCGATGCAGGATAAATGGTTTTCCAGTCATTCTATATTCTAATATATATTTTATATTCTTCTATAAACTTATTTTTAAGGGTTGCTTCATCTGAATCAACCTCATATTTTACCTGAGGTAAAATCCTCAGGCATTTCTCCATTGGTAGACTTTTATCTTCTTTCTAATTTTTCACTGTTATGAGTAATATTGTGTTGACCATAAGCCACTGGAACAATCTTTGCCCAAACATAGAATTATTTTTCCTAGGATCTGTTATTACTGGTGGGACTGGAAAAGTCAAAAGATATTCACCATTTTAAGCTCTTAAAAAAAATAAATGGCCCTGTGAACAGTACTCAGAGTGGCAGGTAGGGACATGGACTCAGTAACAGGGAATACAGCTGTTTAAATTCTTTGCCAGTTTTGTAAATGGAAAATGGCATCCTCCTGTTATGTTCATTTAAAGCAGTCTGTCATGGTGTTCTCATAACCAGAGCAGCCTGGAAATATCATTATGATGACATGCTTCCCCAAATACTAACAAGACTGAAAGTCTTGTCTCCCTTCTCAAACTGGAGACTTTGTCTAGCATTTTTTTAAAAATAAATCATATCCTTTCTCAGTGAGGTCTCAAAACATCTGCCCACATAAACCACAGAGTGCTGAAGCACACCAATGCAGGGCAGCCTGGCCATTGGACACGGGAGGAAACGGCATCTACAGATGTGCCCTGACCGCTGTGCTGCTCACCTGCATTCCAGCAGTGGTCCTGGAGAATGAAAGTCTGCCTCCAGTGTGGCTGCTGTTTCTGATTACCCTGATGTTGACTCCAAATCCTTAAGACTCTGTGGGTGGGGATTGCTAGAGCTGCTGTCAGGGTTACAGGCCTGTGGTCTGAGGCACTTCTGAGTGGGTGTGAAAAGCTAACTTTCCGGCTCGTAAACCCCAAAACTCGCTGCTATTGAGTCTATTCCAATGTATTGCAACCCTAAGAGTCAAGTACTTAAGCTTTGTACCATCCAATGACTTCTTCTTGCAGTGGCCCTGAGTTTCCCTCCAAGCTATAGCGGCACCTTACAATTATGTAACGTGCAGCAAAGACACAAGGAAGCAACGCCATTAGTTTTAGAGAGTGAGGTCTGAGTACGGATTTAGTCACCAATGCATTCCGGGTTGAAGGTTTTGGCGCACCACAACTGTGGCTAAGGTTCTACTGGGTGCCATCAAGTCAGCTCTGACCCACCGTGACCCGACGTACAAGAGAAGGAAACACTGCATAGCCCTGCACCGTCCTCACAAAGGTCCCTATGCCTGAGCCCACTGATGCAGCCACTGAGTCCATCCAGCTCCATGAGGACCTTCCTATTTTTCAGGGCCCCTCCACTTTGCCAAGCATGAAGTCATTTTCCAGGGACTAGTCTCTTCTGACAATGCTCAAAGTATGTATGATGATGTCTTGCCATTCTTGCCTCTAAGAAGGACTCTGATCAAATTTTCTATTACTGATTGGTTTGTCCTTTTAGTAGTCCATGGTCATTTTCAATATTCTTCTCCACAATTCAAGGTTCTGAGAGCAGGGGCTAGAATGCTAAGATTCTAGCTCCCTTATTTAGTATAAAGTCTGATTTGATGGCTGAGAGCATGGCCAGATTCAATGAGTGACAGTTCTTCTAACTCTCCATACGATATACTACAGTGTTTTGTTGTTCTTGGTATTGTTTGGGGGGCTTTAAACAAACCAGTGTTTGGGGTGTTTTTAAGTAGGAATTTTTTGTATTAGTAGGATTTAGTACATATATCATATCATTCCATATTTCAGTCACATCAAGTAGAGTTATACAAATGGTACCACAATCAGTTTCCAAACAATTTTTTTCTACATGGACTCTGAACATCATCTTCCTTTTACCCCACCACAATCAATTTCAGAACTCACCATGAGATATCACTTCACATCCACTAGAATGAGTAAAATTAAAAATACTGGCAGCATCATGCACAGGGAGGATATAAAACAGCAAAAAGTCCCATTCAGTTGCTGTAATGTGGTGCCACTACCTCGGAAAATGGGTTGCTAGTTTCTCGTGCATTTAAACAAGTGTCCTTACTGCTGGAAGGGGCCATGCAGTCAGTAATGACCCATAGGGACCAGAGGCACAGCAGCAGGAAACAGTGCCCAGGCCTGCCCCATCCTCACATTGTTTTCCATGCTTGAGCCCAGTGCTCCAGCCACTGTGTCCATCCATCTCCTTGAGGACCTTCCTCCTTTTCAATGTCCCCTCTACTTGAAGAAGCACGAAGGCTTTCTCCAGCGACTGGTCTCTCTTGAAAAGATGTCCTAAGTGTGCAGCCTGTGTGATCACGAGGTGCCGAAGGGATCAGTTATCAGGCATCAAAGAACAAAAACTCATATCATTGTGTGCTCACCTCCATGATACGATCGCTGAAGACAAGAGGGTGCATAAATAAACGTGGCGAAGAAAACTGATCTTGCCCAGCGATCAAAAGATACAGCGGCTGGGGTCTTAAAGGCTTGAAGGTAAACAAGCGGCCATCTAGCTCAGAAGCAACAAAGCCCACATGGAAGAAGCACACCAGCCTGTGTGATCATAAGGTGTCAAAGGGATCAGGTATCAGGCATCTCAGAACAAAAAATCTTATAGTGAATGGAGGGTGGGGGGAGTGTGGAATGGAGAACTCAAAACCCATTTGTAGGCCACTGGACATCCCCTAACAGAAGGGTCTTGGAGATGAGATGAGCAGTCAGGGTGCGATGTAGCAACGATGAAACATACAACTCTCCTCTAGTTCCTAAATGCTTCCTCTTCTCAACTATCATGACCTCAATTCTACCTTGTTAAGTCTGGCTAGACCAGAGGATGTACACTGGTACAGATAGGAACTGGAAACACAGGGAATCCAGGGTAGATGATCCCTTTAGGACCAGTGGTGTGAATGGTGGTACTGGGAAGGTAGAGGGAGGGTGGGTTGGAAAAGGGGAACCGATTACAGGCATCTACATGTGACCTCCTCCCTGGAGTTAAGACAACAGAAAAGTGGGTTAAGGGAGATGTTGGACAGGGCAAGATATGACAAAATAATAATTTATAAATTATCAAGGGTTCATGAGGGAGGAGGGAAGCAGGGAGGGAGAGGAAAAATGAGAAGCTGATGTCAGGGGATTCGGTTGAGAGCAAATGTTTTGAGAATGATGAGGGCAATGAATGTACATGCTCTGGTCTAGCTGGATTTGTAAGGTAGAATTTGGGTCATGATAGTGTGTGTGTTGAGGGGAGAAAGCAATAAAGAACTAAAGAAAAGTTGTATGCTTAGTTGTCGCTCTCCTTCAATCTGACTGGCTTGTCTCTTCCTTATGACCTTTCTGTGTGGGGATGTCCAATTGTCTACAGATGGGCTTTGGGTCTCCACTCCGCCCTCCCCCCTCATTCACATTGATATAATTTTTTTGTTCTGAGTCTTTGATGCCTGATACCTGATCCCATCAACACCTGGTGATCACACTGGTTGCTGTGTTTCTTCCATGTGGTCTTTATTGCTTCTCAGTTAGATGGCAGCTTACTTACCTTCAAGCCTTTAAGACCCCAGATGCTATATATTTTGATAGCTGGACACCATCAGCTTTCTTCACCACATTTGCTTATGCACCCATTTTGTCTTCAGCAATCATGTCAGGAAATTGAGCATCACAGAATGGCAGGCTATTAGAACAAAGTGTTCTTGCATTGAGGAAGTACTTGAGTGCAGACCCAATGTCCATCTGCTACCTTCATACTTAACATATAAATATAGGTACATAGATCTATTTCTCTATCATTGTATATAAATACATTAGCATATGTACCTGCCTGTATTTTGATCTCTATAAATATCCTTTGCCTCCTAGTTCTTGCCCCTATTTCCTTTTACTTTCCTCTTGTCCCACCATTGTTTGGCCTTCATTCGGGTTTCAGTAATTCCTCTGGCCTACATTGCCCTTGATCAAGCCCCACAAGGCATCCTACACCCTCCTTGCCATTGATTTTGGATCACTTGCTGTTCCTTTGTCCCTGGGTTTGTTGATACCCTCTTCCTTTCCCCTGCCTACCCCTCTCCCATAGCCCCCCCACAAAAAAAAAGTTGGTTTCATTGTTTTCTCCTCCAGATTGTTTATCCACATATCTTATCTAGATACAAATATAGAGACAATACTAAACAGAATAACAAGACAAAGCAAAAACAACAACAGAAAACAAAAAACAAGCCAAAAAAAAGTCTGTGAATAGTTTCAGGTCTGTTTGTTGACCTTTATGAGTGCTTTCCAGTCGAGTGTGATGGAGTGCCGTGCCATGGTCCCAAAGTCTCTATTTTTGGTATTCCTCTGGAACTTCATTGATTTGCTCCCCTTGCTGCTCTTAGAGCACACAGGAGCACATGAAAAGGGAAGGAGAGCGAGTGGAACACAGCCTGGTCTGAGGACAGTATTCCTATTCAGAGCAGCCAATGCAGACCATAGGGCCGGCCCCACCAAGAGACATGCTGATGTCCCTCACTGATCCATAGCTCTACAGTGGACAACACTGGAGACACAGTGAGGGAACGGTGTCCAATCTGACCCCACCACACCGGGTCAAAACACCAAAGCCATTCTTCTTCTAAGACAGACTTCTCTGGTTCATAGCTCAGCATATAGATCAGATAAGCATGATGAGAGTGTACAACCTTGATTCACACCTTTCCTGACATTTCAGTGTCAATAATCTAACTATTTCTAAACCAAATTCATGGCCGTGGAGTTGATACTTTACTCTTAGAGACCTGACAGGACAAGGTAGCACTGCCGCTGAGATAGGGTTTCTGAAACTATAACTCTTTACAGGAGTAAAAAACCTAGTCTTTCTTCCACAGACTGGCTGGTGGTTTTGAACTGCTAACCTGTTAGCCCAGCTTGTAGACAACCAAGCTTGTAGCTCAGCTTGTAAAACAAAACCGACTGCCTTTGAGTTGATTCTGACTCATAGTGACCCTGCATAGGGCTTCTGAGGCTGTAAATCATTATGAAAACATACAGCTTCATTTTTCATTCATGGCGAAGTTGATGGGTTTGAACTGAAGGCCTAGACTAACCCATAGGACCAACCAGTAACCAGGAATTCTTCTGCCCAGTGATAGGTCGAGGACCTTTTGCTATCAAGCATCTATCATTGCACCTGGAGGTGTCCAGTATATACAAGATTAAGACGTGTCCCTCAGATATATTGGGTAATTACAGTCTTGAATGCCACTAATTTCACCAGTAAAAATTCATATCTGACATTACTTATGCTAATTAACACAACCTCTGATATTGACTGTGCTAGAAAGCTGAAGAGTTTGTAATGAGAAACCTCTGAGGTGTGGTTTTCTGGGGTGCAAGAGCATTTCTGAAGAGGTGTAGTCTACTCTAGCGTTCAAATGCACATGTTGCTGGTTTTGCTGGCGTCTTCTGAAGCCAATTATAGCTATCATAACAAGAAGCTATCATAACAAGAAGCAGTGCTTCTTCGCACTTTTTACAAGACATACACAAAAAATGATTGTACAAATGAATGCAGTACATTGGGGCAAAGACAGGCGGCTGGTCTTGTAGGATGAAGCACCAAGATCTTGGTACACATGCAGCCTGTACTCACTGTACACGGGACAGCATACACTGGCGAGAGCATGCACTGAACCCTGACTGAGGTGCTATGTTATAAAAAAAACATCTATTGAAAATACTCTGAACGCCTTACATGGGAAGGTCACCAAGGGGCCAAGGAGATCCCTTTAAAATGATGATTCCTTTTGTCCAGAGAATTTCATTCATTCATGTTGATGTCTCCTGGACTCTGACTAGATCTTTGAGGACAGAAAATTGTTACCGCTGGGCCACCCCACAGTGCTCACATATCACTTCCAAACAAATCACATTTGTGGAGTGTTTGTCATATGCCGAACATTATTTGAACTACATTTTTATTTATTAGCCCATTTCTTTCAAAATTCTCCTGAGCTAGGAATCACCAAGTCCTCCAGGCTGGAGAGAGAGGCCAAGATTTGAACTCAGGATCTGTGTCACTTGAGCCTAAGGGCTGTGACTCTTGAGGCTGCACTTTAATCTTGCCCATTGCCTCTTAAGCTAGCATGAAAATGAATGTTCCGCTTGTACCTGCGAACAAGCTGAGTGGTAGCTAGCCCTTGAACTCAAGTTTCGGTTCAAGTGTTTAAAATGCAGCGGTGTTGTTGAAGGTTCAGGTTAATTCCTCTGTGAACTAGTTAAGCCACCTCCAACTGACTCCTGAAAGGGTGTATTTGAATCTGAACTGGACAGATGAGGAAATGCTGTCAGTGCACCCATCTGCCCAGGGCCAGTGTGTTTACCTTAGTCTATAAATAAACAGCCGAGCCCTTACCCCATAAACAGCAGGAAGTGGGAGAGACAGCAATGCGCCATTTCTGGAACTGGCCTAATAGGGTCTTGGAAAGGTGGTTTGGGTATTTGGCAGAGCAAACAAACAGCATCCAAAAGTCCAAAGGAAAAGGGGCTAAATAATATTACTATCATTCACGTTGTTATTTAGACGGGCCACTCCATTTAAAGTATTGGCTCAACTATTATATTAAATCATTAACTTGACTTGACATTTTAATCAACATTTAGGCCGGCTAAGTTTCACACTGGAGTTGTGTGTGTGTGTTTTCTGAAGTCAGTTTGCAAGTCTAGCACATTATCATTGGAAAATCAGGATTGAAAATGCAGGACATGTCTCTGCTCAGCCCAGTGATCACATAGCTCACCCGCTGTGCGTGCAGTACACGAGGGGGAAGGCAGGACTTCTAAGCAGGGTTGGCAATCGGAAGAGAACTTTTACCGTCCCATCCAAAGAACATACAGCACGCATCTGTGAGTGGAGCCGGTGGAGGAGAGGGGTTGTAACAGGTACGGAGGAGAAGGAACCGACCTGCATGAGACGCCCAAACGCGAGCGCTACAGAAGCACTTGTAGGGGTGGCCCGTATCACACACAGCAGGATGGGCTGAGAGAACCCAGAGTCACAGGGACAAAAATTCCTTTCCCTCAGCAGTTTCAGGGAAACGTCAAACCTCCAGCCACTCGGCTGGCTCAGTAACTTAATCTGAACATCCATCTAAAAGGAAAACCAAGCAAACAAACGAACTCCAGGCCTGTGAAATGATCACATAACGTACTTGACCTCAAGTCCTTTCTTGTGCCAATGAAAGGAGATAATTCACCAGAAGGAGAAATATTCGAGTCTGGCAAGACCAGAGCACAATGAGTAGAAGGGCTCTGTGAAGGTTGCTGATGGAACACTTTGGTCTAGAGTTGCCTGGGTGACACTTTTGTTACTCCAAGAGAAGTGAATTTGCAGATAAAACAATTTGTGTGTTAATCCCTCTGTAGCCCAGCATGAGCAAAACGAATAACAGTGCTACAGATTATGAGGTCCAATTTGCTTAACAAGGGAGCCCTGGTACTTTGGTTACTTATTGGGCTGGGATCCACATGGTTGGCAGTTCAAAGCCATCAGCAGCTCCTAAGGAGAAAGATTAGGCTTTCTTCTCCCATAAAGTTACAGTCTCAAAAACCCACAGGGGGCTTCTATGAGTTAGCATTGAATCAATGGCAGTGAATTTGTTTAACAACACCAACTTGGTTATAAGAAACTTTGTTCTCATGATAATGGGATAAGAGGAAAGTAAAAGGAAATAGAGGAAAGAACTAGGAGGCAAAGGATATTTATAAAGATCAAAATACAGGCAGGTACATATGTAAATATATTTATATATAATGATAGGGAAATAGATCTATGTACATATATTTATATGTTAAGTATTAAGGTAGAAGATGGACATTGGGTCTCTGCTCAAGTACTCCCTCAATGCAAGAACACTTTGTTCTAATAACCAAGCATTCTGTCATGCTCACCCTCCTGATATGATCACTGAAGACAAAATGGGTGCATAAGCAAATGTGGTGAAGAAAGCTGATGGTGCCCAGCTATCAAAAGATATAGTATCTGGGGTCTTAAAGGCTTGAAGGCAAATAAGCGACTATCTAACTGAGAAGCAACAAAGCCCACATGGAAGAAGCACACCAGCCTGTGTGATCATGAGGTATCCATGGGATCATGTATCAGGCAACAAAGACACAGAACAAAAAATCATATCAATGTGAATGAGGGGGAATGCATGTGGAGACCCAAAGCTCATCTGTGGACAATTGGGCATTCCCCTACATAAGTGTCACAAGGAAGAGACAAGCCAGTCAGCAGTAGAGCACCAATGAAACATACAACTTTTCTCTAGTTCTTTAATGCTTCCTCCACACCAATATCATGACCTCAATTCTACCTTACAAATTTGACTAGACCAGAACATGTACATTGGTACAGATAAGAGCTGGAAACAGAGGGAATCCAGAATAGAAAAACCCCTCAGGACCAATAATGTGAGTAGTGATACCAGGTGGGTAAGGGAAAAGTGTGGGGGAAAAGTAGAAACAATCACAATGATCTACATATAACCCACTCCCTGAGGGACAGGCAATAAATAAGTGGGTGAAAGGAGACATCGGTCAGTGTAAGACATGAAAAAATAATAACAATTTATAAATTATCAAAGGTTCATGAGAAAGGAAGGGTGGGAGAGGGAGGGGGAAATAAGGAGCTGATACCAAGGGCTCAATTAGAAAGAAAATGTTTTGAAAATGATGATGACAACAAATGTACAAATGTGCTTGACACAATGGATGGATGCCTGGATTATGTTAAGAGCTGTACGAGCCCTAATAAAGTGATTAAAAGAAAGAAAGAAACTTTGTTCTCAAATATGAATTAAAGTTTTGGTACTTGCCACCATTTTTTTCCTTTTTGAAAACGTACTAAGTTAAAAAATAACCCATGGAAATGCTTGTTTTGATAGTTGGAAGAAATAATAGAAAGTTTGGAGGGACTTATACAAAACAACCCTACAAATTTAAATTTAGGAGGAAAAAGATATAGAACACATATTTCCAAAACACACCCTAGTAAATCTGCCAAACTTCTATCTGTGTAAGCACTTCTATTGAAGCCTTACACCCACAATTGTCATGCTGTCTAATAATTTGCTCTTAAGCAGGCAATCAAAGTTTATGAAATGATTCCATATTTATTTACCTGAACACTTTCCTCAACTGATCAATATCCACACACCTTACAGAGTTAGAGCTTCAAAGACCACTTAGGCCAACTGAGTTTACATATTAGAAACCTGAAACGAGAGGACAGAAGCAACCTCCAAGTTCATGGCTAAAGCAAAGAGCTGGGCTGACCCATCCATGTACATCATTATCCTTCTTCTAAGAGCCACACATAAACCCCACCGTCATTTGTAAGTGTCTGAAAGAGGCAGAAAACGTAAGACATAAACTTGAGTTCACCAAGTTTAAAGTTGAGTCGATCTCATTTTTTGAAATACTCATAAAGTGCGCAGGGGGTGGGAGAGGGCAGCAGGAATGGGGCCAGAGAAGTATGTAAGAGCAGAAAGTAGAAACGGGGAGAGCAGAGCGAGCACTTACATGTGGAACGCAAGGGAGATGGATGCTAGAGAAAGACTGGGAGCCCCGCGGGAGCAAAGAAAGGAGGAGGGAGCAAATGAGGAAACGTTGATACATATTTGATGAACGACTTAACATATTTATCATAGCTCCTCTAATCTTGGAATATAAGATTAGAATAAAGCAGATGGGCAACCCAAACAAGGAAAGCCCTCAGCATGATGGAATGACACAAGAATAATGGCAAGGATGGTGCACAACCTGGCAGGGTTTTCTCCTGAGTCTAGTTGGAATCAGCTTAATGGCACCTAGCAACCAACTTGGGACCTCAATTTGTCCAAAAAGTTCAATGATCATGAAATTCTGAAGTAAAGAAATATGCATAAATTTGGAGAAATGTTTTCCATTTTCCTGACAATTTTCTAAGTTATATAAGCTTTAGCAGTGAATCTTTTTTCTCTTGTCATTTTCTTTTCCGCAATGAGTAAATGTTCCCGGTTATGTTTGCAAACTGCTACCTGGTCTTCCCTTCTCCCAAGGCAGTTCCAGAGTAATGGATGCAGTGAGACATCTCTGTAGAACCACCTGTGACAATGGTTCCTACTCCATGTCTGTTCCCTGAGGGGGAGCAGGGCAGTTTGGTCCTCTGGTGCAAGCTTACGATGGACGAAAGCCCTTCTGGGTATCTGCATGCTCCCAAGAGAAGAAGGAGGCCCAGGCCCCTTAGTCTTGGCACTTCCTTGGTGGGCAGCATGGCTTATTTCCTCCTGGGTAGGCCTCCAAGGACTTGTGCTCGGTGGAATAATATCCATTAATTCCTGGCTTTGTTTGTTTTCTCCCCTGCTTACTCTGAGACTTAAGACAAAAAGTTTAAGGCAAAGTGTTTGGGAACTGTAAGAAGTTACCACCACGCTTCTCTACCTGGCCTTGCGTCCTGGGAATTATTTGAATGACATGCATCATTATTGATGAGGAAGAATGTAAATGTATCTGAATCCCATAGATAAAGCTATATGATAACTATTTTGACTGATTATCATTGTGAATAATTATTTAACTCATATAATGTAATATTTCCATAGGTAGCACATTTCCCTCTTTAATTTTAGCAGTAGTGAAAACACTGCTGGAGAATTACTTAACGTGAACTTGAAGAAGACCCCATGTGAAATGAGTGTCTGTTTGTTCAATGTGCATCTTCATCACGCCAGGAAAACCAGGCGCTCTTTCTAGTCCCCCCCCCCCCCCCTCAGCAAAATGAAGAGACCCATTCCGAACATAAGGAAGCATTTTCACACTTGAGCTATTCTGAGGGGAAACCATGTGATTTTAAATCCTGTCAAATGAAATATGTATCCCTAAACGAGACCAGGTTGACTAAGCAGACGGGAGGAGACAGTCTGCAGCTTTATTACCCCAGGGTCATCAATGAGGGGACAGGGCAGAGAAAGGAGCCAGATGCTTTTGCTGACAGTATCAATCCAGATTTTCCACATTGTGACTCATAAATTTAATCACGTAATCAAAGATGGCAAGCAACCTCATAACCAAAACACGCTATGGCTTTTTATACGGGCAAAAATGGGCAAAATAACACTTTCCGATTAAGAAGAGATGGGGATACTCTGGCAAAAGTAACATATTCTTCTAACTTGAGTTTGCCAGTGGCTGAAAATAAATATTGACATGGAGATTGTAAATCGCTGGAACCCCATGACATTCGCCTGCAGACATTCCAGAACAAGCCTCTTTAGAGTCCGAAAATAAACAGATACGGACAGAATCCCAGCACCTCGTGGATGGCAAAGATCAAGGTGCAGGAAGACCCTGCAGTAGGGCATCACATCTCGACCAGGTTTATGCAGGAGCAGGAGAGAGCCATCCTTGTCCAGGGACAGACTGTCAAGTCAAGACGTTGACAAGTCCTCGGGAAACTCACAAGTAAAGCCTAGAGGCAGTCTTGTTCGCAGCAAAGAGTATCAGATGCCTAGATCGACAAAGAACTAGCTGCGTGACCTTGGGGGCATGCTGTAATTTTAGAGCCTTGGTTCTCACCTGGGAAAAAGGGTTTAATAACTCGCCTCTTGAGGAGCGTATAATTTCCTAAGAGCTGCAGCATAAGCATTACTTACATGTCAGTTATTATGCTAATTGTAGGTAATCCTTGTGGCAACTCTACAAGGTAGACCAGCTACTTCTCCTTTATAGATAAGAAGTCCAGGCCTCTGGGAGGTCAAATGACCTGCCTTGAGTCATATAGTTAGCAAACTGAAGAGATGAGCTTTGAATCCCGGTCTGGTTTTCTTCATATTTTAGATGTGTAAAATCATATATTCTGGCTTCTGCTGGTCATCCATTGAGTCACTCAGTATTAGTATCTTAAGGTAACTCAAAAACTATTGCTAAAAAATCATAGAAACCTTTCCTAAACAAAAATTCCAAAATGGGAAGCTATTGTTTCTCGACATAGCCCCCATCTCGATCTAGCCATTGCGGAGGCGGTGTTTTCGTCTCTCTAAGCCTCCCCAGATGAATTCTGCACAATGAGTTACACCACGTGACACAGCAGCACAGGCATCCTCGGGGCCTCAGGTTGTGTCCCCTTTGAATTGTTCTTTGAGTTTGGGGGAGCAAAGAGGAACCTAAAGGGGAAAGATCAGGGAAGGTTTTCCAACAAAATTCCCTAAGGCAGTCCTTGCTGCGCTCAAAAATCAGCAGGTGTATTCAATCTTCATGAAAGACATTTCCTCAGTTCAACTTTCTGCCCTTTTTTCTTACAATGCAGATTTCAAGTTTTCTTAAAATGTCCTAATAAGCCCAGATGATGATCTTATGTCTTTGAGAAAATCTCCTAACCCTTTGGTGTTCTGAAAATAGACACTAACCTTCGGAGCTTTAACTCTGTCTTACATGTTACTGGGTCCAGAAGATCCCCTGGGAAACCACCGTTTTGATCGGACCTTTGTGAAGACAACTTAAGGAAACGAAAACAAACGTCTGGCTGAAAAACTTGTCTGCAACCATCCACTGATCAGAGAGACACGTTTAAACACATTTCGTTGGAAATAAACCCAGGAATCTATGAACTGGAACCCTGGTAGCAATGCTTTTGGACTTGCACTTGTGTTTAAATATGGAAATACAAGTGAAATAGGGAAATACAATGAAAATTAAGTTTACATGCCATGCCAGTGCACAAAAAACGGATCAGGTGAGATCAGTGAGGCCTGATTTTGCAAGTATTACTTCGTTAGTATATGTTAAGTTAAATGTTTCAAAAGGAAAAATGGCAAAGCTTAGCTTAGTTGTGATATACTTTCATAACATAAAAGAAATAAACACACAGTATGACATATTTCAATAACTAAAAATATAATTTTAAGTGAATGCCTTGACCATAAAAGACATCCAGAGTTTAATGAGAGGATGTTTATAATAAAAAGTCTATAGGAAAACAGAGATGTCATCACGAAACTGTCTTGGTCCATGATCGTCCCCGCATATAAAGTACATTGCACATAATAAACATATGTATGGAATCAGTTACAGAACACCCTCAAAAATAAAATTAGTGTCTTCCCTGTATTTGATTGAAAGGATGATTTTGCATGTCCTGTACTAAAAGAAGTACTTAAAATTAATAATTTTACTTAAATCGGTGTACTCTTCTTATGTAAATATTAGTCAAGTAAATGACTTAAGACATAAGAGGAACATTTCCTTAATTAAATGACTGATGCTGCTAAACTCAAGGCTCAAAAAAATATAATTAAATCAATGGCGACAGTCCATTACCACATATGCGTGTGCTTAAACTAAGCATCACAGTTTGGCGTTCAGGTTACACAGTCAATGCTGGAAATGAAGTCTCCCATTCTGGTTCTATTTCCAGAAGGGTCACTAACTCACTCCTTGTCATCAAGTAGATGCTCATAGTTACCATACAGGACAGGGGAGAACTTCCACTCTGGGTTTCTGAGGCTGAAACTGTTACTGGATCTCCTGGTGGTTTTGAACTACTGACCTTGAAGATCACAGCCCAACATACAACCACTCTGCCACAACAGTGCCTTCCAGAAGAGCAGCAAACTCTAATCATGTTTGCTACAACTGCTGATTCGTCTTGCCTCTGGCTCTTCTTAGGTACTTTTCATTTCTCAATTTTGGTTTTTCAAAATGAGTTTGTATCCAGATCTAGACCAGTGCAAACCAGGGGCAAGCAATGCCTAGAGTCACTCTGTCACTTGAAGTGATGATTATATTCAATGGGATTGAGAAATCATTTTCAGATTTTCATTTTCCTAATCTGAAATGATATTAGTTCTGAATATGAGTGTTCTCTTTTATTAACTTGGTATTAATGAAAATAAATAACTTTCCTTGTTTGGTTCTAATTTGGATTCTTTTCTCAAGTGCTTGCTTCCTATAAATTATTTAAACTAAGAAAGACTGGATTTTAAAAAATCTAAATAGGTACATAATTTATGTTTTTTTCACTCATCAACATGTCAGAGACATGTACATCCCAATGAATATAAATATCATCATCTTTTGTAACAGCTACATAGTATTACATTGAAAAGCAATTCAATAATCAAGATCCTATTAGTTGTAATTAGGTTGCTTCTGGATTTTTCAACATTACAAACAACATTAGGTTAAGCATCTTTATATGATAACCTTTGGGGATTTGTCAGTGATATTTTTATAATAAACTTCTGAACTCATAAGAATGATTTCACCAGTTCGGAGCACATTTATGGCCACCTGTATAAATTTTTCAAATGAATTATGTTAAGATCCAATAAGTCTTTGTTATAAGATAATCTCTATTTTGTCTATGGTGAGGGCTCCCATGCATCACATCACTGATTGCAGCCCTCCCAATGTGATTCCACTGATCCCACAAATCCTCCTTGTGTTTTCTGGGTCCATTTCTCTTTTCTTCATGCTTCTGAATGTTGCCCTTGGGTAAATACTGCCCTTTACCTAAAATGGTTTATTATTCTCATATGTCTGCCTCTCCAATGTTATTGTTCCCATTATAGACTTACCTATAATTTGACTTAAAATTGAGCCAAGGGAGCATGTTCTACTTCAGACCTGGAAGGAAACTAAGGACCAGAGCCTTGTACCTTCTACAGACTCTATCTGACCAGTAAACCTTTTGCATGCCCCCCCCCCGCAGTTTTATTGGCATATAATTCACATATCAAATTCAATAGTTAAATCACAACAATAAGAGTTGTACAATAAATTTTAGAACATTTTCTTCATTTTTGTACTTTTTATTAACTCCCTTCCCCCCAAAGCCTCCCTTGCCATACTCCCAAGAAACCAATAATCCAGTCACTGTCTCTTTAGATTCACCCATCCTGGATTTCATATGCAGAAAAACATTAAAAACAAACAAACAACCCAAACTAACAAGAACAACAAGTTAAAACAAGAAAAACCTCAAAAGAAAAGAAAGCAGAATTTATTAAAAACTAGAACAAATTTAAATGGATCATAAGAGAGCTCAAGTTGGCAGGGTGCTAAATCTTACCTGACCGCATCTGCAGCGGTCTACTTTCCAGTACATTGTGCATGTTAGCAAGATTATTCACACCCTTGGTCCATCCATGGTCAGAGGGAATTCAACAGAGGCTTAATCCACGTGTATTTCCCATTCTTTTTTTTTAAACTGAAACAGGTTTAGCATGGATCAAATGGAGGAATCGAATCATAAGACAGTATTACATTTTGACCTAACTATGTCTGCCAGAATAGACTTTGCAGGGCTTTCTGTCTGAGCACAGGGCTCAGCGATGATTAGAGGGAATTCACCAGAGGCTCAATCTATGTGTGTCTTTTTTAAAAAATCATTTTATTGGGGGCTTGTACAATTCTTATCACTATCCATACATACATCCATTGTGTCAAGCACATACGTACATTTGTTGCCATCATCATTCTCCAAAACATTTGCCTTCCACTTGAGCCCTTAATAGCAGCTGCTCATGTGTGTCTTATAGTCAGACATCAGCAAGTTTCTTCACCACACTTGGCTTTAACACTGTCTTCAGTGACCTTTTCACGAGTGTGAACATCTAGCAAGGCCATATCATCAGAACTAATATGCTTAGATTGGGGTTAGAATTAAGTGCACACCCAAAATCATTTCATGCATCTATGGATTTATATATGTCTCTGTTTCACCTTGGAGACATCCTTGTCATTTTATGTTACAGAGCATCATCAATCATCCCCTGAGGCTTCACTTCCGCTGCCATTAAGTCTAGGCTTTCTTCCCATTCTGGAATTCCCATCACAAGTATGTATTCTTCCCAACTGTGTCCCACATAACTCTTAGGCTTTCTGATTTTTCTTATTCCTCTAGTATGTTAGTATTTGAGAGGTTTGTCTTCAATTTCAGTAATTTGCCCTTCCAAATACTAACATACTAGAGGAATTAAAAAAATCAGAGAAAGAATCAGTTTCAGGAACTCACAGAGTCAGCTGTACCCTGTCCTATAGAGTTGCTATGAGCCAGCATCTAGTCAATGGCAGTGAGTTTGGTTCTTGGAGAGTTTAGGTGTCGTTGTTGCAAGTACAGGGGTAGCTGTGTCATGTGGAGTATTGTTTCCAGTCATGTGGGCAAGTCCTTGCTGCCCTCGAAGAATGAGCAGGTGCATTATCTTAGTGGAAAAATTGTTCTCATCACAACTATCTACTTTTTATCACCAATGTAGTTTTCAACTTTCTTAAAATTTCTTCATGAAAAAGCCCAGATGTTTCATCGGTGCTATACACTGAAACATACAACTTTCCTCTAGTTCTTTAGCGCTCCCTCCCCCGCCCCACTATAATGATCCCAACTCTACCTTACAAATCTGGCTAGACCAGAGGATGCACACTGGTACAGATCAGAGCTGGAAACACAGAGAATCCAGCACAGATAAACCCCTCAGAGACCCATATTGAGAGTAGCAATGCCTGGAGGGTAAGGGGAAGGTGGGGAGAAAGGAGGAACTGATCGCAATGATCTGCATATAACCCCCTCCCTGTGAGAAGGACAACAAAAAAGTGGGTGAAGGGACATTGGACAGTGTAAATCATGAAAAAATAATAATAATTTATAAATTATCAAGGGTTCATGAGGGAGGGAAGGCAGGTAGGGGAAGAATGAGGAGCTGATACCGAGGGCTCAGGTAGAAAGAAAATATTTTGAGAATGATGATGGCAACAAATGTACAAATGTGCTTGACATAATGGATGGATATATGGATTGTGATCAGAGCTGTACGAGCCACAATAAAATGATTGGGAAGAGAAGCCCAGATAATTATCCTATGTCCTTTGAGAAAATCTATGAAGACACCCCATTGGAATTCCCCCAAACAGGCACCATAACCTTCTGAGAACAAAACAAAATGAGTAACAGGAAAAAATTATTAAAAATAAAAGAGAAAAAGTGAGGGGAAACAAACGAACAAGCAAGAAACAAGAACTGAATAATAAGGAAAACAAAAACAAGAAATGAAAAAGAAAAAACAGTCATCGAAATTAGGGTGTGGAGGGGGTAAGAAAGAGACTAATAGAAAATAACTCAGAGGAAAAGAAAGAATTAAAAAAGGGAAGGAAGGGGAAACAGAAAAAAGAAAAAGTGGACATGAAGAAAGAAAGGGAAGGGGGGAAATGCCACCCCCACCAAGCCCCCCAACAAAAGCCAAAAACGAAGAAAAAACACAGGGAGTAGAGCCAAGAAAACAGAGAACTGTGAAGGGCAGGCACCTGGCATGCGTCAGCACCATCCACCGTGCAGGATGTCACTGGGGGAGTCGGGCAGGACAACTAGCCCACACGTTCTTGCCAGTCTAAAAGGAAGGAGGTCCTCAGGGCTCAGAAAGCAGCTGGGGTCAGCAGTTGGCTAGGGAAGGGGTGCTTGGCTACCAAGAGGTGGCCAGGGACAGGCTGCCCATCCCGCACTGTGTGTTCTCCTGGTCTGATGAAGCAGAATGTATGCAGCCTCAGCCAAGGGGGTATCATGCACCTGACATAAACCCATGAGTCCTGATCTCAGCTGGAACAGGGACCTCACCAGAAAGATTTGGGGAACAAAGAAAGGATTGTACCTTGCCGGTAGTCAGCCCCTGGTGTTTCATTTATGCTGGGCAAGGAACCTAGAGCATTCTCAGTTTATTGTCCTGATTGACCACTGCCTGTAAAAATTAAAAACGGCTGTTATGTCGGCCCAGCTGTGATTTCGCCTGTTCCACCTGTCTCATTATTAGCTGCTTTTGTTCAGCTTCTTCTCTTATTAGCCTTCAATCTATTTCTTTATCTTTTCCTTTGAAGTTTGGGGGTCCAGGATTATCATCCATAACTGTTTGATTTGGTCTCTCATGTCCTTGTTGCCCAAAGTCTCATAGCATGTTTGCCTGGTCCCCCATCTTTCTAGAAGTCTCCTTATTTCCTCAAGTTGGACGTTCATAATTTTGGTTCCAATAAAAATCTAAACCAGTTAAAAAAAAACTCCCAGAATTAGATTCAACGGAGTATGGGATTTCCCACCTTTACTTTCTATAACACTGCATTTCTTAAAACTAACCTTCCATCTGGGAGACCAGCTGGTATTTTTTAGTACACAGCATTGGTTCTAAGTTCGGCAGGGTTCACCAAGGGCTGAAATTGTTCCAACAGTGTCCATTCATCATGTCTCAAATTGAACGAGGGCTTTGTGAGTCCTCTGGGAAGTGGTCTGTGTAAACGCCCAGTAATGTCTCTGTTTACTTCTGAGGTCCTGGGCCTTCACGCTGGTACAAAGGACGCATAAAGCAGAACTGAGAACACACCATGTCTGTTAATAATGGCACTCTGGTTCCAACTTCCTTCGGTAGAGATATACTCTATTCATATTTTGATGAGAAATCTGTGTGTGTTTCATTACTTTGGAATATTTGCAGAGTTCCTCTATTTATGGTTAGCAATAAACACAGGATGTCTCATATTTGTGGTTCCTCCATCACTTGGGGCAGATTCTTTTCCTTTGGGGGTACAACTTGTCAATTCTTAAGACTGTTAGAAAGTTTTCGTATAGTTGTGTGGGTTTTTTGTGGTTTGATTGCTTGCTTTTTTCTTTCTTTTTTATAAAAAATCAAGATTATGATTCAGACCTAAAAACTGAGGATGCCTGCTACAATATGTCTATGTATTCTACAGAGGGTTTTTTTTCACAGTTGAGGATTTAGGTGTTTTCAATTCTAGTTGGAGAACCTTAGAACTGTGTCGAGTGACTTTTTTAATATATTTTATGTATTCAGGATAAATTTTTGCTTAGCAGAAATGACTGTTTTAATTAACATTTAGTTATCTCAAGCAGTAACATTTTGACAGAATATTTTTTGGGAAAAACCAGGTCAAATTTCAGGCAGATTATTGAAACTGAAAACAAATTTCTGCTTGTAGGGGAACTCGTCGATGCATCAAGCATAACTGGATGACTAGTTTCAGTATCAATAGAGATATTTCCATATCTTACTACTACAGTTTTATTCTTGTGTTTTAAGTTTTTGGAGTGCCTTGACTTCACTTTACCTAAAGTCATAATAATCATGATATGTGGTATCATAGCAATTTAGTTTTTCATTAATTACCAGGTGATGCAGAACCTCCCTCTGGGACAGTTATAAACCCGAGACAATTTTATTTCAATTTACAGAAACTTAGAGGTGTCCTTCTCAAACAATAGTGTTCTCAAACCTTAGTGCGCAACCAACCAATCTCCGCGACCTTGTTCGATGCACGTTCTGATCCAGTGAGCCTGGCTTGGTTACACCACTATTTACTGTTGACATCATTGTGGCAGCTGAGCTCTTGACAACTTAACCATGTGCTGGGACTAGGATTGCTTTTTCTTTCTTATTTAATGTTTGCTTTCTTTAGAATTAATAAGTCTGTAACTGTGTGTTTTAGTTCATTATGTGCTTAACACCAGTTGTCTAAATGTCCTGTCGAAATAGGCAGCTACTTCAGATATTCAACCAGTCTGTTTCCACCGTCCTTGTAACTTCCTCAGGAACTACCCCCACCCCCCCCCACCCCTTTCTGGACTAATTGTTTGCCTTGGGAGAATCTGCTGTAAAATCCCAATTTAAAAAAATTCTTGGCATATAATTCACATATCAAGCAATTATAGTTCCATCATATTAAGAAGATTTGTACAATTATCACCACAATCAATTTTAGAATACTTTCTTCTTTCTGGCACTCGTTATTAGTAGCTCTCCATTTCTCCCAACCTCCCTTGCCAACTTATCTCACCCCCAAAACCATTGATCCAGTTACTGTCTCTGTGATTTACCTATCCGTAATTTCATAGAAAAACAGCCTCATTAATTAATAGCAATAACAAAGCTAAGCAGAGAAAAGCCTCAATGCAACAGAAAGCAGAAAATATTAAAAACCAGAAGAAATTTAAAGTGACTCAAAAGGGAGGCCAACTGATAAGGTGTGACATTTTCCTCTCGATGCATCTACCACAACGCACTCTCCAGTGCATTCTGTAAGCTTTTCACATGCCTTGCTTGTGGTCAGAAGGGGTTCACCAGAAGCTTAATCCATGTATCGTTCCCTCTCCCCCCCTCTTTTTTTAACTGAAACTACTTTAAAATATGTCAAATGGGAGATCGGATGATAAGATATTACATTTAAACTAGCTGCATCTGCCATAATTGACTTTACAATGTTCTGTCTGATAACAAGGCTATGTACATCCCTTGACTATGGTCAGAAGACATTCATGGGAGGCTTAAACCGTGTGTGAAACTTAAAAATGGATTTTGGGCTTCCACTGTCACCCATAGCCTTCTGTAAACCAGGCGTTCACAATTTAAGCTCTGATAAACATTCATCTCATGCAAATTTGGATTTTATTATTGACCATCCTTGGACCACATAAGCGGGCCCTTGGTGGTGAAATGGTAACCCGTTGGGCTGCGATCCACCTGATCAGCAGTTCAAAACCACCAGCAGCTTGGCAGGATGAAAGACTGGGCTTTCTACTCATAAACAGTCACAATCTTGGAATCTCCCAGGGGATTGCTTTGAGTCAGCATTGACTCCATGGCAGTGAGTTGGTCAGTTGGTTTGCCTGTGGTATTCAAGTCATACTAACAAACTGATATATAAATATTTCACTTTAGTGTCTGGTTGGCTTCATCACTTTGAATGATGAAGGTTATTTATAATTAAGCCACAGGAAGTCCCTGTGATTCAGCATTGACTTGATGGCAGTGAGTTTGGTTGTTTTGGATCACACAGGCTTCTTCCATGTAGACTTAGTTGACTCCTCACTTAGATGACGGTTTTAAGACAAGCCTTTAAGATGCCAGATGCTATTTTAAAAACCTCTTTCTGGTGTTAAAAAGCAAAGACTAAGATGTGTCTTACCCAAGTCAAGGCATTTTCAATGACCTAGTGTGCATGCAAAAGCTGAACAATGAATAAGGAAACCAAGGAAGAAACCGTTCCTTTGAATTATGGTTGGTTGAAGAATATTGACTATATCATAAACTGAGAATGAACAAAATACTTTAGAACAAGAACGGTGAGACTTCATCTTTGCTCCTGTGAGAGACCATTTCCTGGAGACGGAAACCATATTGAGTCAAGTAGAATACCACGGAAACAGAAGAGCCTCAGTGAGATGGGCTCAAACTTAGCAATGATTGTGAAGATGGTTTAGAGCCGGTAGCATTTCATTCTGCTGTACACAGAATTACTAGGAGTTGGAACGGGATGACCAGCACCTAACAGCACTCACCACCATCGAGTCAATACTGATTCACAGTGATGACGGCCCCTGTGGGTTTCTGAGATGGTAACTCTTCACAGGAGTAGAAAGCCCAGTCTTTCTCCTGTGGAACTGCTGGTGGTTTTGAACTGCCGACCATGCAGATTGCAGCCCAATGTGTAACCACTATCCTATGATTGAATTTAAATAGTTATGTAATTGAAGGTTTGGTTATTTCTACTCTTCTACGACAATAGGGACTAACTCTGCTGTGTTTACTATTTAACTGCAAAATAGCTGTAAAATGCCTTGTGTGTACTCACACAGTTGTTGAATAAATCGACTCATATATTAGAAAAGAGAAAGTTTGAGGTTTTCATATATAAAGAACTCTTCCCCTGACAAATTTCCTCCTTGATTAAGAAAGAAATCTGCTGTAACTCATGGTTAAAAAAATGCTTCCTACTGACTTTGTCTTTGGAACCAAGAGCATGTGTTGTGTAAGGAGAAGAGACCTGGGTGTAAGAGAAGGCCAAAGACTGCTTGCACTCAACTAAGGTGCTGGAGAGATTGCGGCACTGACACTAACATACCTTCAATCGGACAATGTAGTCCCAGCTCCTAGATGAGCGGCTGCCACAAAATAGACACTCAACCCCTGTTTGCTGACTAAGCGGCCTTCCAAGGGTCCTAAGTGCCCTCCAAGTTCCAAGGACCCTTTCTGAGTTCCTGCCTAATGCTTCCACTGGACACGATACCTTGAACTTCATTTTAACAGCATATCTGCCAAGGCTTGGGCCATGTAGTAGAGGTGCCTGTACAAAGCCAAGCTCAGAAGCGCCCCACTTATTATCATATCTCATAATTACTATAAATGTGCATAGATACGATACATGTGCAATATTCCACTGTACAGTTACAAAGGCTATTTACTCTCTAACTCATTTCTTAAATCTGATTTAATTTGTAGAAAATGAGTGTGTTCTGAGGGGGGGGAAAATTGAGCTGTACTTTAATATGAATGGGAATGTTGATGCGATATTGAACTGTTTCCCCTGTGGCTCACTTTGTACCAGGAACAGACAGTGCTGTAAACACTTGCATTAGAAAGTTTATTTATCTCCCAGGACTGAAAGACAGCACCCAAGTTTACATGGTCCCAGGAGCATGGCAAAGGGCAGTTTACAGCATTCTTTTATGAGATAGGATTGTAGAGCGCTGAGGATCCCCTCAATTTTGTATAAAATATGTAATGATCTAGTAGCTACTTGAAATTCCTCAAGTAGATCTTTACATATTTAGCACCAAACCAATAAAACCAAGTTAATTCTGACTCACAGCAACCCTGTAAACAGAGTAGAACTGCCCCCGTGGGTTCCCGTGGCTGTAAATTTTTACATGAGCAGAATGCTTCATCTTTCTGTACTGGGCCACTGGTGGGTTTGAACTGCTGGCCCTGCAATTAGCACCCCAACCAGTTACCCACTAGCCACCAGGGCTCAGGGATGGAAAATTATCTCAGCTAGAATGCTAGAGTAATCATTGGCAATTACTGGAAATCCATAATAATAAAAGTTCCGAGGTTATATTTGGATTAAAGTAAGTGTTGTAATCGGTTAGCAATGTGAGTTATGAGTTTTGGAATGAGGATTGATGGTATGTCACATGGCTAAGATCTAAGTAATTATATTCAAAATATTATATGTCCTTCACATAAGTTCTGGGAAGAAAGAACCATTAAAACAATTTTTCAGTGAAGGAAGTCAAAATACAGACAAATTAAGTAGCCAACTATTGGTAGAATCTATATTTTAACACGTCTGTCTAACTGCAAAGCCCAAGCTTATAACTATCATATTATTTCCTAAAAATTTTGAAGTGCTGATATTAGAACTGTTCATTCATTTGTAGCTTAGAGTGAATACGATTTTCTCTACTGTCCTAATAAGGGAAGAAAACATGAGGATCAAGAAGGCTGGCAGGACTAACATAAGCTATGAACATAAGAGCATCATTTAATACTAATTTTTAATTTAAATATTAAAAGCATGACTTAGTATATGACTATTATACTTCCATGTGAATATCTTTCTGTAATTAACAGTTGAAATGGTATGATTGATTGTGTCCAGGTAAAATAGTAAGAAGCCCTGCTCACATAAGTTCAGAAGTTCAAGCCCACCAGCCACTCCATGGGAGAAAGATAAGGTTTTCTGGTCCTGTGAAGATTTACAGTCCAGAAACCCACAGGGGCAGTTCTGCTCTGTCCTATAGGATACCATGAGTCAGAATAAACTCAGTGGCTGTGAGTTTTTATAGAAAATAATTTGGATTTTACCCAAAGGCAGAGAAAAACACAAAATAAAAATATACTCAAGTATTTTCGGTCAACCAAGTATGAATTATCCCAGGACTGTTTCAAGGATGGAACGCAAAACACCTAGATCATCAATACCTTAACATCCAAGCTGAGTAAAGGTATTCTTCTCAGGTGAGGTGTTTCGGTGTGTGTGTTTGTTTGTTTTTACCATTTGAAGCTTTTTATTTCAAAAATAATTAAAACAAACAAAAAAAAAGTGTCACCAAGTGTCTCTGACTCACCAAGTCATCTGAGCCATAACAACCCAATAGGACTGGGTAGCACTGTCCTTGTGGGTTTCCAAGACTGGACCACTTCCCAGGAGTACAATCCCCTCATTTTCATTCATGGAGCAGCTGCAATTTCAAAATGTGAGCCTTGTCATCAGCAGCCCAAGGCAGAGCCACTATGCCATCCGGCTCCTTTCTCAAAGTAGATGCTAATTACTGTGTCCTGAGGTGATCCTAAAGGTAAATAACTATATTTTGTTTCTCTTAAACACTGAATAGATGTTCTTTTAAGGAGATAGTCACTATGCTTCTGTCCACATACTATTATCACCTTCTACACCTCACGGCTCAGATGCTGTCGTTTCTAGTGTTTGTGTAAAAGAGATGGCCTTTTAGTTGGTGTGAGAAATGTTAGTGCATGCTTTGATTTCCTGTCCTTTTTCTTCTACAGGAAAACCTGTCATTGCTCAGCCAACATTTGTGTTTGACAAGAGAGAACAGGTTTTTAAGGTAAGAGCCCCATGACATTCCCCCATTTGTATGCTTTTGCTTCAACAAAGAAAAGAGTATTTGAAGAATTTGACAAGATAACCTCTCCTGCCTATGTTTAGCTTCTGTTAGCCACTTAGGAGCCTGGTGCTCCAGAATATTTATATAGTACAGATCCAGAACCATTGGCCTGAACTGGGAAGTCAGAGCCTTGTCTGGAAGCTATAGAGAGTATATCATTTTTCACTAAAGGTATATCTTTACTTGGGGTGACTTGGAAAGAGGAGAAGCCCTGATAGTGCAGTAGTTGAGCATTGGGTTGGTAACTGATAGTCCGTTGGTGTGAACTCACCAGATGCTCCAAGGGGCGGGGAGAAAATCTTTCCAAGCACACGGAGCAGTCCACGAGAGTCACCATGAGTTGGCGTGGACTACATGGCAATGGTCTCATTTGGACTTAGTTTGGGATGGGAAAGCCTGAGAGAGACCTATATTAAATCCTGCCTGCAGCATCAGCCTAACGGGGTGTAAAGTAAGCGTTCCCAATTGAACTGCTTATTGATTTTAAAGGGATCTTAAGGATTTTGAAAGACACAGTAAGATGAATAGCATTCTCACTTTATCTTAACTATTATCTTCTTGTTAAGCATTCTTACCTATACAAGTCATTCACTCTAAACATCAAATCAAATCCATGTCCTTGAATAGATTCTGACTCAAGACAACCTTAGAATTTTGTGCCTATAAATCTTTGTGGGATCAGGGAGTCTCATGTTTCTCCCTCAGAGTGAGAAGTGTGTTCGAACCACCAGCCTTGTGGTTAGCAGCCAAACGCCGCCCCATGACACCACTAGGGTTCCCATAAAGCAGACCCATTCATAAAACAAAAATTCAACTTTCAAACATTAGGTTTGAGTTGCAACCAGAAAACCAAACCTACTACCATCTAGTTGATCCTGACTCATAGCAACCCTTTCAACTTCTCTTTGTGTGTGTGTGTGGGGGGGTGTTGAGCTATCAATCTTTATAGTGTTAAGGAGAGGGGGCTCAAAGTGTTCAGCTTCTCCACTCCCCGGTTCTTGTCCCACTTGCCAGAAAGATTTCAGGCAAGGGACAAACTTCAGACCAGAATCAAAGAGAAGGCTCGAACAGAGAGAGTAAGTTCGTTGAAGGAGCTGCTTTGGAAAAGAAGTCCAAAGGGTCCTTAGCTAATCTAAAAGGCCTGGCAAAAAGGAAAACCAGACCTTCTAGTCAGCTAATGGTGGACCTGCCACCATGGGCTGGCTTTCTGGAGGCTCTTCTGCTATTGGCTGGTCCTCTGTAGAGTACCTCCTCTTCCAGGAATGTGCCTCCCAGCTCCCCAAACTTCACGTGGTGCCCTAGTCTCAGACCCCAAATCCAAGTCTATTCAGTCATTGTGGGGGATAGGGCCTCTTCTGCTGATAAAGAAATGTGTCTTATCGGCCCTTCACCTTCCTTGGTGCTGGAGAAGTATGTGGGGGACAGGGGGAGGAGACGCGTCTCCCTTCCTTTGTGTTACCATTTCTGTCCTGTCACCTCCTCTTCTCCCCTTGCCATCCTCTGTCTACCTAATAGGAACAGAAGGTCTTACCTTTCCCCCTTAGAATAGCTGGTAGTAGGTTCAAACTGCTAACCTTGTGGTGAACAGTTCCGTGTATAACCAACTATGCCACCGGGACTTCTTTTTAATCTCCAAACCAAAGCAAAATTCACTGACATCCAGGCAATGACGACTTAAACGCCACTCAATAGGACAGGGTAGAACTGCCCTTGTGGGGTTCTGAGACAGTCGCTCGTTAACTGGAGTAGAAAGCCCCTACTCTCTCCTACCCGAGTGGCTGGTGATCTGGGACTGCCAACCATGCTGATCTCAGGCAAACAGGAACGCCACTACATTACCAGAGCCCCTTGCTGCACCCCACCCAGAACCCCCCACTTCAGCAGCCTGAAAGCCCTTCCCTCACATTCTGCATCTGAAACAAGCTCTCAGGAGTGAGTCATTCTCTAATCTCAGAAATCTAATACTGCTTTCCACTCCCATCGGGAAACCCACACAGGCAGTTCTACCCCTGTTCTACAGTCACTGTGAGTCCGATTCAACTCGAAGGCAATGAGCATTATTTTGGTTTGGGAGTAGTCCTGGTGGTGTTGTGGGCTACAAGTTGTGCTACCAACCACAAAGTCAGTAGTTTGGATCCACCAGCAGCTCTGAGAGAGAAAGATGAGGCTCTTTGCTTCTCTACAGATAAAGTTTCAGAAACCCAGAGGAGCCATTCCACTCCATCTTTCGAATCACTGTCAATCAGAATCCACTCAATTTCATAGGTTAGTGTACTTAAGGGGTGCTGGTGGTGCTGTGGTCAGGCACTCAACTGCTAACTGCTAAGTTGGTGATTCAAACCCACCAGCTGCTCCGCGGGAGAATGATGAGGCTGCCTGCTTTCATAAAGAGTTGTAGTCTAAGGAGAGATATATCTGAGAATATATGAGTTGCAATTAGCCTTCGCTTTTTCTTGAATCACCTGCCTACTTGAATAGAGAAAGATGAACTGCTTTGTTTTGCTGGGCTGAAGAAACCTGGCTGCTGAGAATTCTGTTACAAAGCAACAAGAAGGCATTGGATGTAAAAACAGCTGTCAGTTCTGACCTTTAGTCTTATTTCCTTTCAGAGACCCGCAGAAGACACGCTGTGTGGGGCCGCAGGACATGGTAATACCTTACATCCTGTATTTCAAAATCATTCTTCATACAAAGAAAATAAGCAAGCATAAGCATGTTGGTATGTGCATATGGAATCTGTAAAAGCAACATTAACGGCTTCCCTTTTCATTAAATATGCAAGTAAGTCCACTTTCATTTTGGAAGCTGCAATGCAGATACCAGAGAAGACTGACTGATGCTGGCAACTAGAATTTCTTGCAGCCATCACTGCCTGTCCCTCACTGAAAATCTTCTCCTTAGAACCTCAGAATTAAGATCCAATTTCTTGCTGAAGCCCCGCGCTTTTTAATTGTTTCATGATAGTAGGCTATGCCTATTGGTTAAGAAACACTGTTATTAATTCCAATGCTTAAAATTATGCATTAGTAGTTGATATGTGCTCCAATTATATCGGCAAGCTGTAGACCAAAGAAAATGCTCTATATCCTCCCGCGTCATAGGAGGAAGATAGTGTTATTGCGGGAAATTTCACTCTTTGTGTTGAATTTCTTGCAGAATGTGATGGTTTTTCAAGCAAGCGCATACGATCTTCATCTCTTACTAGCCCTGCGACAGATTCTCAGCTCCAAGCAGGTAGGTGTTGCCTGCGGACTATCCACCATTAATGTTTACTCGGCATGTGGAATTACTAAGAATATTTCAAAAGGGAAGTATCTAAAGACTACCCACGCAATTTATTTATTACGTACAAGGATAAGTCAAAAAGTATGCCTGTGAGAGCATGGGAACTTTGATTAAACCGGAAATATAAAAAAGTGAAGCTATGAATTCTCCACACATCTTCTATACACGTCTGAAGCTGGTGTTTCTCTCGAATCCTCCCCTGATGAATTCTTTGATCTTCAGTTGACACCCCATCAAAACTGTAGTTTGGGCATTCTTCAGGGACTCACACTGGGGTCCTTTTAAGTGTTCTTTGAGTCTGGGGGACAGAAGTTTCCCAACAAAATTCTCAGCAGACAGACAGCCCTGGCCATCCTCCAAGAACGGGCAGCCAGATCGTCCCGTCCCGATGGAGCGGGAAGAAGTAAATGTCCTCCGTGCAACTGTCTGTGGTCGTTTCTCACCAGAGCCATTTTCACGTCTGAAAACCTCTTCTTGTAGTCATTCTGTGTCCTCCGAGAAAATCTGTCAGGGTTACCCTCCTGGTAGCCCCCCAAAGCAGGCACCATAGCTTCTGAGCTCACCTCTCTGCCTTGAATTTAACCCCAGCACTTCCCCTCCCAAACCACCCTTGTGATCAGACCTGTTTGAAGGCAGTCGGATGAGACTAAGGTAAGCGCATTCCTGAGCCATCGTATACCACAGTGTGCCTGCGTCATCCACTGGCCACAGGCCTTTCAAATGTACTTGGGGGTTGAGTGGGGAGCTGAAGCTGTGCATGCTTGAACTGGAGCTCTGGTAGGAAGACTTTCTTTACTTGCTCTAGTATTAAGGTTATAGTTACAGAAGACTATAAAATGGGCTGTACAGTGAGTGACTTTAAGATTTCAATCTGTCAGTTTTCGGCGGAAAAAAACACTAGCAGGGCATAGATCAAACTCTTAACAGTGCTATTTAGGTAATGAATGTACAGGTCATTTGGGGTCCTCCCCTCCCCTCACATTTTGCTGTTTCCAGAGTTTCTGCACTGAGCATGTGTTAACTTTGTAACTCAACCTCCCTGCTTTGAGCTATTCCGACTCATGGCAACACCGTGAGACAGAGTAGGACTGGCCATGTGGTTTCCGAGCCTGTGAAATCTTTATGGGAGGAGCTGGCCTCTTCTTCCTTCTTGGGAGCACGGGTAGGTTTGAACTGCTCGGCTTGGTTAGCAGCCCAACATGGAACCCGCTGTAGCCTGAGGGTTTATTTTCCTCCAGTTCTATTAGCATTTCATCCACGTGCCATACAAGTCAATAGTTCATTCATATCAAGAAGAGTTGTGCAAACAAAGCCACATTCAAGTCTAGAACAATGTCTTCTTCCTTGTATTCACTGTTATTCATGCAATTATTATTTATTTGAATCGTGGCAAAACTACGCATGAGAAATCATTCTCCAATTCCACAACTTCTACATGAATAATTCAGTGATTAGATTTTTTAACTAAGGGAGGAATTATATATTTAAAGTAAACTTCTATTTAAATAAATGAATGTTTGGATTGAATTTGTCCACCCAAAATAGGTGTTGTAAACAACTTCCATGCCTATAGTTATAATCCCAAATAGTAATGTAATTTCTTTGCTGTCTTCATGAGACAGGATAAGGTAGAGTGTGTCTGAAATCAACCTCTGTGAGATCTAAGAGAGATTAAGTAACCAATAAAAAGAAGCAGAGAGGAGATGCAACAGATGCCAAGCTACAGGAGATCTCTTTAGGAACCAAGAAGTGAAAACTGAAAAGAACCGTTCCGCAGAATCAGCGGTGATAGAGATCACCTCCCTCTAGAGCTGAATTTTCCTAAACTCTAGCTTCCTAAACTGAGAAAAAAAAGTCTTTCTTTTTGATAAAGCCATCCACTTTGTGTACTTTTGTTCTAGCAGCACTACAGAACACAAGTTGCAGACAGAGGAACAGAGGTGCTAATCCAGACACAAAGGTGTTCTGTCATATTGCACCTGTAGATAAAGCAAGCGGGTAACTGGATAACTGCTTCAGTTTTTTTTTTAGTTTTAAAGATGTAGACCAAAAAATGAAAGAGAAGAACAGATAGGGGGCTCTGATATCAGTAAACGCTATTCCAGTGAATATTGTGCAGAATATTGGTGGTAGTGTTAAGTAGAAAAATATTACAGCTTGAGAAGATAAAGCCCACTTGCTACAGAAGTACTTTTGCCTCCCCATTTATAAGTATACTATACGTGAAAGAAGGGAGCCCTGTTGACATAGTGGTTGCATATTGGGCTGCAATCCACAGGTCAGCAGTTCAAAACCACCATCTGCCCTACAGGAGCAAGAGCTTTCTACTCCGGTCAAGAGTTAACAGACTCGGAAATGCACAGAGGCAGTTCTACCCTGTCCTGTAGGGTCACCATGAGGCAGCATCGACTTGACGGCTGTGAGGGTTTGGGACTTTGTTTTTAATACTTGGGAGAAGCCATTCTTAGTCTTTTCACAGCTGGATGTCAGCGAGTTTGATTTGGGAGTTCATTTGAAACGGGGCTCAGTATCAATTCGGATTTATAATCTGTAGAATTTCTTTCAGTCCGTTATCACTATTCTAAAGCAGACTGACTTTTCTGCCAGTGACCTAATTTTACTACTATTTCGGAGAGTAAACAGACCTGGGTAGCAAAACTCACGGTCAATCAGCCTTGTGCCTTGTTGGCAGAGCCCTGGCTCTAGGGCGCACGCTTAGTTCCAACAGCGACACCTATTGCCGAGTTCGGAGCACGCAGAGTTCATGTTAAACCGCAGAGCCTGTGCTGAAAGTTTAAACGCGTTTTCTCACGGTGGCAAAAGGTGGTGTGCTTATATCATCCACGCTCGTGCAAAGGAAAATTGATATGAACAGGACGGAGCAAGCTATGTATCTTCTTTCTAGCAGGGCAACTTAAAGCTTTTCCTGCTTCACTATCCATAGTTGTACCTGTGTGGTGAGGGTGTGGGGGGCAGGCAGTGACAAATATTGCCATTCATCCTGGTGCCCTGGTCAAAATGAGTAGGTAGTGGGTAACAGCTAGGTAGGGGTGAGGGGTGGGCACTTCATGGACGATTTCAGCTTTGATTTTTTATATCACCCCCACATTCAATCATGCCTTCAAAAAAAAACAGCATGACGTGAGACAAAAGCGGAGAGGAAGAGGTATTTCACTGAAAGTGTAATGTCCCTCTTACGCTGCTTTTTTGAGGTCCTGTGAAGCATTCCGAACATCTCCTGAGACCTGCCATTTTGCCGCCACCTCAAGTGCAGAGGCGCGAGAGAGTCAGAACACCGGGCTACGAGGCCGTGGACTCCTGCACGACTTACAAAACAGCAGACCATAAGGAAGGACAACCCTCTCTGGTAGGAAGGACTCGAATCCCACCACCGCCTTTTCCTGCATTGCGAGGCTCACATCCTAGCATTCTCCTATGGGAGGAGAGGCGAGCCCAGCCGCGGGCGGAAACAGGGAGCCAATGACGGGAAAGGCATCCCCAGCTGGTCAAGTGCACACCTGGCGTAGCTTTGCCAGCTTGGGTCACACCGGATGCACTCCGTATCCATCCCGCCTCATGGATAGTGGGTCAGGTGACTTCACTTGGGAAGATGAACTATCGATGGGGGTCTTTCTAAGGAGACTTACACTTTACTTAGTTTACTTCGTTACTCACCAATAACAATACCCACTGCCGTCAAGTGGATTCTGATTCCAAACCACCCCATATAGGGTTTCAGAGGCTATAAATCATTGTGGGAGTGTCCACGTTCTCCCATAGAATGGCTTGTGGGTCTGATGACCTTGCTAACCCGGCAACACCACCAGGGACACTGTACAGTCTTAGGTGCGGTTTCCAGCACAGATATTTGAAGAAGTGGAACAAAGAGAAGTGGGTTTGAAGTCGAGAGTAATTACGCCATCAGTCATTTGCTTCCAGCTAAACTATTTAGAGTTGCTCGCATAGCTCTGCTGGGTTTTCTCCTAATACATGTCAGGACAAAGGCACATGAAAGCATAAGAAATTCAAGCCAGTGGGAAAAAAACCCAGATTAGTATTAATCATACTTTTAACACTACCCATGTCTGTGTCCTTGGACAAGACACTCGCTCTCTCTTTTTTGCTGTGAAGGAATGGAGCGCTAGGTCAGCATCTGTCCATGTTTTTATATTCCCAAATCTCTGGAGGATATTTCCTGAAAACCACGATTAAGTTTAAAAACCTTTCTATATGATACATGTTTCAAAACTAAGCAGAAGATTTTCACAGCTACTCCTTGGAGGTGGACGGAGCTCTTACACAGTTTGTACATGCCGCCACAAGAGACCCGTCCCTGGAGAAAGACACGATGCTTGGTAAAGTACAGGGGCAGCGAAAAAGAGGAAAGCCCTCAACGAGATGAACTGCCGCAGTGGCGGAAACAATAGGAACAATATTGAGGATGGTGCAGGCCAAGGCAGTGTTTTGTTACATTGTACCTAGCTTCACTATGGATCCGAACTGACTGGTTGGCACCTAACAACATAACACATAATAAGTGGCTTTAAAGAAAGCATGTTTTAACTTCAAATAAGTATATTATTAAAGGTTTACATTTAAATATAATCCAATAATCACCTCATATTATATAAAATAAATTATTATATTTATTCATTTAAGAAGTTATGATTTGTTGTTTAATTTATTTTAATATGATGTGTTGACTAGTTTCTAAAATGCTATAAGGTTGCACTTGATTTTGGAATCTCATGCACTATAAAATGTTGATTAAAATTTAACTACATGTTATGACATCAAACGTAGATCACTATTTATTCATTGGTCTTATATTTGCCAATCTTGCATTGCATATATTCAAAATCAAATGCATTAACTATGTCTTGCATTTTATTCCTAAGAGAGAAATTTTCAAGCTATTATTTGTAAGCCTTTTGTCTTGAATGGCTTATTAAGGGTGTGAATCGTCCTGATGCTCAATTAATGAAATGTCTGTCATTGGATTTTCTCTATTTAATGATGACTTTTCGAGATCCAGATGCATACTATGTGTAAGATGCTATGACAGAATTGAGGAGTCCTCCCGCCTGGTACAATGGCTATGTGTGGGGTTGTCGTTTTGAACTACCCACTCTGAAGAGAAAAGATGGGGCTTTCTACTACTGTACGGATTTACAGTCTCGGAAACTCACAGGGGCAGTTCTACTTTGGCCTGGGGTCGCTATGAGTCAGAATCCACTCACTGGCACTGAGTTTGAGTTTGAGGGTTTCTTGTTTGTTTTTTAAACAGCTCTATTGACATATACTTCACATACCATATAATTCAGTGGTTTGAATATATGAAAAAGAGTGTGCAATCATCACCGCAATCAATTTTGGAAAGTTTTCTACATTTTGGACCCATTATCATTAGCTCCTCTTTTCCCCCTAACCTTTTGAGTTTTAATTTTTGATGCCAGAATTTTGACAAAATAAGTGCAATTTATATGTCTGTCAAAAATTATTCCTAGAAAGATTTTGTCAAATCATTTAAAAAATTTTAGTGTTCTTATTAACTCCTTATCAAAAATAGGTTAAATTTGATTCATCTTATCATTAATCAATGGTCAGTTACAGTGTATAACTTAAAAACAAATGCTCAGTAAAAATTTTGAGCCATTTAAGAGAAAGAACTTCCATCCTATCTTAGGACTGGAGTCATGAAAATGTACTTTGATGTACGCTAACCATGGCAAATGTTCTCTTGATTGGTATGTTTCTAAATATGCAATTTAGTCACATTAATTGCATTCATCATGTTATCCTACTATCAATACTATCCATTTCTAAAAGCCTCGCAACACACCAAGCAACAATTCAATACCCTTCAGCAATAACTTCCATTCCCCCCACCCCCCCTATTCATTAGTATCTACTAATGTCTTGTCTGAGTGGATTTACCAATTCTAGGTACCTCATATAGGGGGCATCAGACAATCTCTGTCTCTGGGTGGCTTCCTCATCTCAAGAGGTATAGTGTTTTCAAGGCTCATCCATGAGATGGCATGGGTGATATCAGAACTCCATCTCTCTTTATGTCTGAACAGTAGCCCATTTTGTGTGTAGGTCTTATTTTGTTTACCCACTCACTTATTGATTGGCCTTTTGGCTACTGTCAAAAAATGCTACAATGAACACTGGTGTACAATCCCTCATTACTTATTTGGCATCTCTCAAAACACTGTGACAAGGGGAAAATATTCAAAGTGTATTGTATTGATGGATATAAAAGTAGAAGCGGAAACTGACTCCATCTGCCTTCAAAGACGGGAACCCTCCAGGAGCACCTTTGCAGATCCCCACCGGGAGAACGCGGGTGTTTGATGAATATTGGAAACATGAAACCACATAGTCGACAGGGTCCATCCTGTTCTAAAATGCCTTACTCTTACGTTTATACATTGCAGCTAATTACACACCGGGAAAATAATTACCGAGTTAAGTGTCTGAGCAAAAGTTTTAAGAAAAAGAGCTGAGTGTGTGTGATGGTGAACCATCCAGGGTTATAATTCTGAAAGTTAACATTATTAATGCAAAAAGAAGAATAGCTTTGGGTTATTAAATACAAGATCAGTGCTTCAAACTCAAGAGAAAGATGAAACTGTCCGGTCCCATGAACATTTGCAGTCTCAGATACACTGAGGAGCAGTCTACTTGAAAGCAGTAGGGGTGGGGGGAGGCGTAGCTAAACAGTTAAAAATAGCAGTAGGTAGTGAGACTTTTTAATATTATTATTAAGTACAGCTTGTATCAGACAGACCTGGGCTCACATGTCAGCTCCATTCCTATGTATATGTGATTTAGGCATGTTAGCTAAGTTCTTTGAGTCAGTGTTCCTATCTACAATATACCAAATAGAAGTTATTGTGAGGAATAGATATATGAGACATAAAATACTCAGGGCTGTACTTGAATAGAGTAAGTTGCCATGCATTAACAGCCGATTCTCATACAACATAACCGAGAGGAATTGCTACAGTCTATCAACTCACTGTTAACAATGAAATAGCTTCATAGTGACACTGAACCATTGCTTCTAGAGGAGATAAAAGTTTAAGTTCATGTACCTTTTTATCCTGTATTTATTTTCTTTATTAGGCGGGTGGGGTGGGGAGGTGGGATAGGGGTAACTTTGTTTTCTGTATGTTCCTGTTTAAAGATATTTTATTTTATATCTACTGTTGATTATTATAACTTATGGCTCAAGAAAGCTTATGAGATATATGTATTTTCTCTATAAGGCACATTACAACTTTATTGGGCTTAGGAACATCAAACAGCATCTCATTTCTACACATGGGGCAATTTAATCAGCAAAATGACCAACAGAAAGCACAAAAATGGGAAAAACCATAATATTTAACACACCTCAAAAATGACACATTTACAAAACAGTCTGAAATCTAAGCCAAGAAAGCAAAGTATCACCTCTTGTGACCTCTACTGGAGATGCAGGTGACTCAATCCCCACCCCCCCACTCCCTTGTTCTGGGTATATCCACAGATGTGCTGTGAGTGTTAATTTGGAGGTTACAAATAAATTTTAGCAAGCAGGTATATTCATATATAGAGAATCTGCAAATGATAAAAATAAACTATAACTGTCATCGTTTGATATTCATATGGTATGACAACTGACTTTAACTTTTTGATGGATCTCTTTTCTTTCAGATTTTTGAAGGGCATCCCTGCTTGCCCAATGAAAATTTACCAAGTGCCCAAATCTCAGTCCAGTTGCCTCCTCACCAGCATTTTTTAGGTGCTGCATCTGTAGGGTACGTTAATAATGACCAAACTTCAGTGTCATCTTTTCATCCTTGCTTTCTTTTATCCTTAAAATGAAGCAGGGAGAATAATCTTCTGATTCTATATACCAGTATAGCTACCGTTCATCTGTCAGTTTGTCAGTCCGTGAAGTTTGTATTGCAGTGATGTTGCAAGCTGGGCCATTGGTCTTGCCACTACCGGCAAGGTCACCCATGGTGAACAGCTTTCAGTGGGGTCTCCAGACTAAGAAGGGGTTCGTGATCTACTTCTAAAAGGACGGGCAGTGAAAACCTTATGAGCAGCAAGGGACAGAGTGCCAGAACATAAGCCCCTCTAGTTGAGAGGCACTCTAAATATTGACTGGGAAAGAGCTTAACGTAGAGTTACTTTAATGACATGGCTGGAGAGCAGCTTTCAGAATCTGCATTTCTGGGTGTGCCATGGCTCAAAACAGCTGCAAACATCCATTACTAATCAGAACATGGAATGTATGAAGCATGAACCTACAAAAATTGGAAGTCATCAACAACAAAATGAAACCAGTAGAGATCAATATCCCAGGTACTAGGGAGGAGAGATGGTCTAGAAGCAACCATTTTTAATAAGACAGTCATAGCATGCCATAGAATTTAAAGAGGAATGGTGTCACATTCATTGTTAAAAGGAACAGTTCAAGATCTCCTGATACGTTTCAACACATCTTATTGAAGTAAATCACAATCAGTAATAGATACGCCTACAGAGAAGACCAATGAATAAGACTACTAGTTTACACACCAATCACTCATGCCAAAATTAAAGAAAATGAAGATATTTATCCACTCTGCTTGATGAACCATGCAATCATGAGATGCACCGATAATTAGCCGGTGATTGGAAGGCAAACATCAGAAACTAAAAAGAAGGATAAATAGTTGGAGAAGATGGTCTTGGTGATAAAAATTCTAATAGAGAGCACAGGATAGAATTTTGGAAGACCAATAACCATCAAGACTACTGTTTTTCAACAATATAAATGGCAACTCTACACATGGACTTTGCCAGATGGACTACAAATCAAATGAGTACATCTTGAAAGAAGGAAGCTGCTCATCAATCAAAATAAGGCCCAGGCCTATCTGCAAGGCTGATTTATCACCAATTTCTCATATACAAGTTCAAGTTGAAGCAGAAGAAAAGTAATACAAGTCCATGAGAGCCAAAATACAACCTGGAATATGCCCCACCTGAATTTAGAGACCATCTACAAAACAGATCTGACCTATGGAACCCTAATGATGAATAACCAATTGAATTATGGAATTATGGAACTATACTATAGCAAAAAAAAGTCATTTGAAAGAAAGAAAGTAAAGACAAAAATGAATGTCAGGAGAGACTGTGAAATGTGCTCTTGGATGTAGAGGAGCTAAAGTGAGTGGGAGAGATAGATGAAGCAAAGAGAAACAGAAGGTTCCAAAGGAGGTTCACGAGGGCAAAGTATTATACTGAAAAATACAAAGACCTTAAGTTACAAAATCAGAAGAGCATACTTGACATCACTTAAACGGAAAGAACAGGGCTGAAATTTTAACTCGAGTTCCAATGTTGAAGGATTCTTTTGGCAAAATATTGAATGAACACCTTGCTGTGTTGTTATTGTTGCTGTTGTTGATGTTGGGTGCCATCAAGTTGGTTCCAACTCATGGTGACCCCATGCACAACAAAACACTGCTGGGTCCTGTGCCCTTCTCCCAACTGTTTCTGATCTGAGCTCATTGGTGCAGCCACTGTGTCAACCCATCTTGTTGAGGGCCTTCCCCTCCTGCACTGCCCTTGCGCTTTACCAAATAAGATGTCCTTCTGCAGGGACTCATCTCTCCTGACAACATCTCTCAAGGATGTAAGATCAAGTCTTGCCATCCTTGCCTCTAAGGAGCATTCTGGACCTACTTCTTCTAAGACAGATTTCTTTGTCCTTTTAGCAGTCCGTGGTACTTTGAATATTCTTCACCAGCACCACAAATTCAAATGCATTGATTCTTCTCCAGTCTTCTTTATTCGATGTCCAACTTTCACATACGTATGAGACAATTGAAAATACCACACTGAAGGCTGAAATCCTTGATCTTCATCAATAAGTGCTTCAAGTTCTCTTCACTTTCTGCAAGCAAGTTTGTGTCATCTGCATACTTCAAGTTGGTAATAAGCCTTCCTCCAATCCTAATGTAGCTTTCTTCTTCATATAATCTAGTTTCTCTGATGATTTTCTCAGTTTACAGATTGAATGAGTAAGATGAGAGGATACAACCCTGATACACACCTTTCTTTAAACTATGCAGCATTTGCTTGTTCTGTTCACACAACTGCCTCTTGATCCACGTTCAAGTTCCGCATGAACTACAAGGAGGAGTTCTGTAATTTCCATTCTTCTCAAGGTTATTCATAGCTTATTGTGATCCACAGAGTCCAATGCCTTAGCATAGTTAATGAAACTTAAGTAAGCATCTTTCTGACATCAGCAATGATAGCCTTTGCTTCATGCCCTCTTCTGAACCCAGCTTAAACTTCTGGCAGCTCCCTGTAAATGTACTGCTGCAGTCATTGTTGGATGATTGTCAGCAATATTTACTTGCATGTAATATCAATGATATTCTTTAATTTGACCATTCTGCTGGGTCACCTTTTTTGGAATTGGTATAATTATGAATCTCTTCCAGTCAGTTGGCCAAGTAGCTATCTTCCACATTTCCTGGCATCAATGAGTGTTTTCAGTGTACTTAGGGTGCATTAAAAGAAGATGGAATACCAGTTAATATGAATAATATTTTTGTACTAATCACTAATGCCAAAGATAAGATTACCTTGTACCAAGTACATCACTATAACAAAAAGAGTTGGTCAATGTTCAATCATTTCAGAAGGTAGCATATGATCTTGAGCCAATGGTACTGAAGGAAGAAATCTAAGCTGCACTGTAACTTAAAAAAAAAGAAAGAAAAAAACCCTGCCATTGAGTCCATACTGACTCCTAGTGACCTCCTGTGGGTTTCCAAGGCTGTAACTCTACAGGAGGAGAAAGCCAAGTCTTTCTCCCTCAGCATTGCTGGTGGCTTGGAACTGCCCTCCATGTGGATCACAGCCAACTCATCACCACTGCATCACCAGGTTCCATAGCTGCGCTCTAAGTATTGGTGAAAAGCAATGCTCCAGGGATTGACAGAATACCCATTGGGATGTTTCACCAAACAGATGCAACGTTGGAAATGCTCGCTTGTATATATCAAGAGAGTTGGAAGACAGCTGCCTGGCCAACTGACTGGAAGAGATACAAATTCAACCTATTACAGAGAAAGGTGATCCAACAGAATGGGGAAATTGTCAAAGAATACCATTAATATAATTTTGATGTGGATTTCATTTTACTTTTTTTCCCCCTAACACTAACCCTAAGATTGCATTTTACCTTTATCCACATTCAATGCCTATGGAAACAACAGTCAAGAAACCAAATGAGAGCCTACAGGGAAAGAAACTATAACAGGGGTTGGGGGTAAGGGGGATATAGAAGGATGGGTTAGATAAGAGGAAGACGATGTCAAGAAATCCAGGAAGGAAAAGTATGTTTCAGAAACATGTATGATTATGGAAGACAATCGCACACATGTTTGAAATGATTGGATTATGGAAGGATATGGCATATGTATTGGCTTCCAAGTTACAGGAAATTGAAGGGGAAAAAAGGCATATATCCAGGGATGGGTTTTGGACTCACACCAAATCCTAGCTCCAACTTAAGAACAATCAATTCTTACATCATGGCTCGGCTCAATATTCACCTTCATGAAATGATCCCTGAAAATAAGGATGCTAAAGCAAAGTGTGGTGAAGAAAGCGGATGGTGCCTGGCTATGCATCACAATAGTGTCTGGACTCTTAAAGGCTTGTATTCAAACAAGCAACCATCTAAGTGAGGAGTCAATTAAGTCCACATGGAAGAAGCACACCAGCCTGTCTGATCCACAAATGACAATTACAAAATGGTGAGGAGTAAAGTATCCGAGCAAAAATTATAAACACCCAATATGTGGAGGTCTATGGGGGATGGGGAGCGTAAAACCCATCTGCAGAGTAACTGGTCACACTGAGCTACTGGCAGATCCTCTCTAGCCACATGCAAGAGACACAATCAACTTCACTTTCAGACACAGACCATTGCAGTCTTGATTATACTGAATCACTCAACATTTGGCTATTTACCACCCTATTGACGTGACGTGAATCTGTTTTGGGTGTGAGTATCTTACTAGTTCCAAGAGAGAAATTTCTTCCCTGGTTTTTGGATTATTGTTGTGGTCTTTTCCTTCTTACACCTTATTAATATTTTTTCTCTAAACTATTATGTATTACCACTTTAGCGCAACTTTGTTTTCTGTTGGGTCTCCCAGCTGTGAAGCACAGGAGGAGTGGAGGCATAATGACAATAATGAATACTAAAGGGATATAGGGAATACAGGGGTGGGGGTGGAGAGACAGGGAGGGAAAGGAGATTTCAGAAGTATCTAATGAAGATGGGAGCGGGGAGGGACCACTAGAATGGATTACATGAATCATCTTAAAGGTGATTGGTGGGGGGATGTTCTAAAATTGATGTGGGGTGATTGTACAATTCTCTGTGATATGATTGAATTATTCAATTATATGACATGTAAATTACTTGCAAATAAAACTGCTGGGGGTGGGGGAAAGAAATCAAATGGCTCACTGGGAAAATTTGCTGCACAAGACTTCTTTAAAGTGCGAAAGAGCAAAGATGTCACTTTGAGGTCAAGTGCACCTGACCAAAACCATGGTCTTTTCAATCGTTTCATATACGTCTGAAAGTTGGGCAATAAATAAGGAAGACTGTAGAAGAATTGGTGCATTTGAATTATGGTACATATGCACTTGAAACTGAACAATGACTAAAGAATATCACAGATTAACTGAGGTCTTTGAGCTATGGTGATGGTGAGCACCAGTGAACCTCCCATGAACTTGTGGAATAAGGAACAAATCTGTCTTGGAGGAAGCACAGCCAGAATGCTCCCTTGAATGGAGGATGGACAAACCATTTTCAATATTCATTTGGACATATAGTCAGGGGGATAGTCCCTGGAGAAGGACATAATCTTCCTCATGAATGGAAGTTATGGCAAAATATAGGGTCAGCAAATAAAAAAGGAAGACTCTCAAGGAGACAAATGGACACTGTAGTGGCAACAATTGACTCCCACTGGCTTCCAGGATGATTGGGATTGTACACAATTGGGCAGTTGTATGAGTTGGCAGGGTGAGTAGGAACTGACTCCAGGATACCTAACAACATACTGGAAAAGCAATAAGGTACGTGCTAGACAGTGTAGTACCAGGCAGACCAGTGACTGGAACAAAAATTTTTGGACTGGTCTCCACCAGTGTTGTAACAGTTGCTAAATATTTAGACTATCACCCTGGAAGCACATGAATCAATTTTCCTTTCATTGCGTATTAATAACAAATACAGAAAAGTTAGCAGGCAACAATCTCTATATTTTATATAAATCTAATGTAATTCATCTGTTTAATCTCCATTAATCACTTCAAATGGCTTTATCTATATTCTTTTATGTAACAAATGCTTATTTCTTTTCTGCAGATGTCAAGCAAAGGAAGATAAATGTTCTTTTAAAAGCTGCAATTCTGATTTCATTTTTGGAGAAAATATGGTAGAAAGAGTTTTGGTAAGATTTGAGTCACTAATTCTATTATACAGAGGGTTGCCATTCAAATTCCTGAAACAAATTAATTAAAATACTGTTAAATTGAAGTATTATTTTTAACTTCTGGGTTAAAAGATATATTTTGTTGTTTTAATCAGTAAAATTCCCTTGGGAAGCATGTTCTGTTAGAGTAATAGACACAAATGCACAAAAGAAAGAAACTATAATTATAACATCACTACTAATATGAAATATGAAATAAAAGTTTCACTTACATTAATTTAAAAATACCTAGGGAAATCTAAGAATTATCTGCAATAGTTAAACTCAACTGTTTAAACTCAACTGATGTTTTCATATGGATTTTCCATGAACAAATACTTTAAAATCAATTTATTCTCATTAATTGACCACCTCTCCAAAAGGAGCCCTGGTGGCACTGTCAGAAAAATATTGGACTGCTGACCTCAGGTCAGCAGTTCAAATCCAACAGTCACTCCTCAGGAAAAATATGAGGCTGTCTGATCCTGTATAGTTTTATCGCTTCACTGCCATGAGTCAGAATCCATTCCTTAGCAGTGGTGTCTTTTCTTCCCTTTGAGATCTTATATGTGAAAAGCTAATTCTAGGAAAGAAATAATAGTTATTTACTTGCCTAGAAGAATATACTTGCTGAGTAGAAACCCCTAACTATGGTTATATATTATCCTTATAAAGGGGTCCTAATGGCCCACTGGGTTAAGTGTTGGACTGCTGCCTAAAGGGGTTGGCAGTTCAAACCCAGCAGCCATTCCACAAGAGAAAGATGGGGCTGTGTGCTCCTGTGAAGATTTACACTCTCAACAACCTCCTGAGCAGTTCTACTCTGTCCTACAGAGTCGCTATGAGTCAAAATACACTCAGCAACAGTTGACTGAGTGTTTTTACTTTCTTAGTGCAGACTGAGCACTGTCCTTCATGAGGCAGTCACTGTTCTGCCCTCCACAGAGCTTTGATTACTGAAGGAGAACATAGTCTACAAGGGGGACTTATACAGAAAAGTGAGAGCCGAGGAGCCTCTGACTTCATCTGGCCCATCACTTTTTGATACCCACTCCACCTTTCCTGTCATCTTGGGAGCAGGATCTTGACTGAGATAGACCCACAGTGATAAAGGCCTTCAGTTCCAGGAAGAAGCCTAAAGAGGCTACCAAGATAACCTTTGTAAGGACTCAGATTAACCAACGAAACAACTCATGAAGCCAGTGGATTTCAAGATGTTTAGGGCTTTTGCAGTCAGAACCTTTTAAGACCTAGTTTAGTATAAACTGGATCCCAATTCCAAGATGAGAAAAATGGCATGGGGGTCACATCTGATGTCCTTTGGCTACAGAAGAGAGAAAGAAAATCCATCGTCCCACCAGCCCAAGGCTCATTGCCACAAGCAGAAGTCAGCTATGCTTCCATCTGCCATCTTTCTTTACCCTCTTCCACACCAACTATTCCTCCTACGATACTTTTGTTAGGTTCAATAATCCATTGAAAAGAACTCATAGAATTCACAGAAAACTCATAATTATGGGAGGTTATTAGGGAAGTTAGCAGATTACCATAAATCAAGATAAAAACATCATTAAGGATGCCATCATAGGCTCACAGCAACACCTCTCCTTAGTTAGCAGCCAAGTTTCCCTCTCTGGTCCTTAACCTCTCAGCCACCAGCGTACCTCAGAGGCATGGATAAAGAGCCATGTTAAGCACTCTCCCTTTACCATACAAGGATACTATTAGCCTTTTTTTTAACTTTTGGTCATTCACAGTATTAGATTAACTCCAGCCATCCTAGATATGCTGACACATACCTTTGGATCTGAATCAGATTAGACCAACCCCAAATTAGAGTTCCAGGCAACATATTTAGGCATAACTCTTTCATATTGTTTCTTATTTGGGCACTGGATTTAGCTAAAGCTTCTGTAAAATATCTAGCACAAATAAGATCCTTTCCACACCTCATGCTGTTGTTGTTAAGAGCTGTCAAGTCAGATCCAACTCATAGTGAAAATATGGTAGCCCAGAACTATGCCATCCTCACAATTATTCTTATATTTGCGCCTAGTGTTGCAGCCACTGTGTCAATCCATCTTGTTGGGGGCTTTCCTCTTTCTTCACAGAGCTCATAAATTTAACTAAAAACTGAATTCAACTTGCCCAATATGTATTAAGTTATTATAGTATAAAAATCATTGGCCTCAAGTTTGGATGAGCCTTTAAAGATTTTCATATGCATGGGTCTCACCACAGATCCATTAGATTAGAATCTATCTAATCTAAGCTGGGTTGACATCAAGTGATTCTAATGGGTAGGCTTAACAATCATCAGAGTGGGTAGTTACAAAACACTAAAGCAAACACTGTGTCCTGGAGGAGCTTATTACCTAATAAGGGAAGACAGAGAAATGCCTTCACCAATGAAATATACTTGGGACTGCCTACGTGTTTAGGAAGCCCTGGTGACAAAGTGGGTATGCACTTGGAAGTTAACCTAAAGGTCAGAAGTTTGAGCCCAACAAATGCTATGTGGAAGAACTAGGGGGTAGTCTGCTTCCATAAAGAATATCATCTTGGAAATTCTATGGGGAAATTCTACTCCATCTTAAAGGATCATTGAGTTGGAACTACCGTATATACTTGAGTATAAACTGGCCTGAAATTTTCAAAGTAAAAATTTCGGGTTGACTTATACTCGAGTATATAGAGTAACTCCATGGCAATAGGTTATACATGTTTTTTTGGCAGGACAGTTGTACGCATTTTAATTTGGCTTATGAAAGACTGAGCTTCCTATCCCTTTAAGTTGGTAACATTCTAAGGACAATAGGGTTCTTCAGAGGAACAGGACCAGTAAGATAAGTAGAGACTGCTTCATTAAAGATTGGCTCACTTAATGGGGGGACCTGCCAAGTTCAAAATATTTACGACAGGTGACAACTGGAAATCCCATCAGTCTTAAGTCCCAAAGGATCCCTGGTGGCATAGTAGGTCATGCATTAGCTACTAATCACAGGTCAACAGTTCAAAATCACTATCCCCTCTGAGGGAGAAAGTTGAGGTTTTCTGTGCTTATAAAGATTTGCAACATCAGAAAGCCAACGGAGCAGTTCTACTCTGTCCTAAAGGGTCATTATGAGTAGAACTCAACTCAGTGGCAGTGGATGCTTTGGTTTTGTGTCCCAAGATCAGTAGACCAGATGACGGGGACAGGGATTCTTGCAGGATGTCTATTGTCTTGAGGCAAAATATTTCTCCTTCAGAAAACATCAAGGTGTTGTTTTTTAAGACCTGAAATTGGGGGATGTGGTCTACCCCCATGCTGGTGGGTAATCTGCTTTACTTAAAAATTAACTGATTTAAGTACTAATCATATGAAAATATCTTCAAAGCAACAACTAGGTTAGTATTTGTCCAAACAATGGAAACCCTAACCATGCCAAACTGACCCAAAATTAGCCATTACATAGGTCTTGGAAGAGCTATGGAGTTGACTTATTTCTTCCAATCCTGTACTCTTGCAACCTTGTGTCTTTCGGGTGACTGACCATGTGCTATTAGAGGGAGTGACAGGGCTTCCTGTTTCTTAGTTTTCATTTCCTTTCTCATAATTACGCTGATCTCGGCCCATTTTAATGGGATAGGTGGGTGTCCAGTTAGACAATGAGAAAGGCTTTTGAGCTCATAAAGGAAGAGTTATAAACATATGTAAATGCGTATTATTATTCACAATTCACCTTGTTCTGTGGGGGATATACATTATCTTAAACAGCAAACCAATTACTCATTCTTTTTTAATACAGATTTGTATTGCAACACAGGTACAGATTTCCAAATACACAGTCTTCAAAGCAATTGCTGGCAAAATTGTACTGAAGGAAAAGTTACGATTATATCTATAAAGGTGTTTTCTGTAACAGATACTGGGTTCTCTTTATAACTTTTCATTTTATTCATTGAAGTGGAGCGCAAAGGTGAATTAGTGGTAATACAGTTACCCCTCCATGTTGGCATCAGGTTAGTCTAGTGAGAGCGCGGAAGAGAAGCTCCTTCTTTCAGGCCACTAGCATTCCTCCCTTTGTTCCTGAGATTAGCTCACACCTGAGTATGCTGGTGGGAACTAGATTATGTTTCCTAAAGATTCAAACCAAAGGTTCTATAATAAGGAGAAAGACTTCCTTGTTCAGTAAAGAGGGAACCGATAACAAAAGCATGGCTGCTGGGTTTGTTTTAATGCTGAAATAGAAGAAGCAACGTGTCCTTTGGCTTATTTCACATATATACGGGTGGAATTAAACACTTCGTCTTTTCCTCCCACCTTAGGGTACTCAAAAGCTCACACAGCCACAACTGGAAAATGATTTATATACAAAGGAAAAGCCATCTGAATCCACTCTGAAATTTACTATCAACTCTCCAAATTCAAGTAAGAACTACTCATTTGTGAAAACATCCAATTCAACTACTTTCTTCCTGATTTTTCATGTCATTTTTAAAATGTATAAAGTTAAAGAAGGGATAATCTAATGTTTAAATTGGGGGGGGGGTAAGGTTAAACAGTATACAAATGGTTAAATGATATGTTTTCATGTTTTTTTTTCTTTTTTCTTATTTCATGTTTTTTAAACTTTATGATGTAGTGAATCAATATGGAGATTTAACCTAAACTAAACAAGAAGAATCAGTTGATGGAAAATGTGGCCCTAGTGATAGAAATGAAGCTGGAGATTATATGCTAGCATTTTGCAAAACTAATAACTTCTCCATTGCAAAAAGATTTCAAGAATATAAATGGTGATTACAGTAGGGACTTGGCCAAACCAAACACACAAGCATGACTATATCTGTGGGGAGAAACAATGAAGATGCCCAAAATCATCAGCCAAAACCAGAGTAGTGCCAGCCATGGAAATGACCACTACTTGCTCATATGCAAGTTCAGCCTGAAAGAGGACAAAATTGAATATAAGTCCACAAGAACCAAAATAAGACTTTTGAGTACATCCTCTCTGAATTTAGAGACCATCTCAAGAATAAATGTGATACATTGAACACTGATGACTGAAGATCAGAGGAGTCATGTGATGACAAAAATAACATCATACAAAGAGAAATGATTAATCCCTAATCTGTTAGCGAATGCTTCAAGCCCTCCTCACTTCCAGCAAGCACAGTTGTATCATAGGCATATCACAGATTGTTAATAAACCTTCCTCCAATCCTGATGCTGCTTTCTTTTTCATACGATCCAGCTGCTCTGATGATTTGCTCAACTTGCAGACTGCATGAGTATGTTGAGAGGAGACAACCCTGACACACACCTTCCTTGATGTTTAACTATGCACGTGCCCTTGTTCTGTTCACACACTGCCTCTTGTTCCATGTATAAGTTCCACGTGAGCAAGTCGAGGGTTCTGGAATTTCCATTCTTCTCAAGACTATAGTTTGTTATGATCTGCAGAGTCAAGTGCCATAGCAGAGTTAATAAAGCACAAGTAAACATCTCTCTGGTATTCTCTGTGTGCCTTCCGACCTGAACAGTCCATCCTCCAGCACTATCTCCGACAAGGCTCTGCTTCTGTTCATTGGGCCTTCAGTGTCTGACAAGGTTTTGAAGTCTTTGTAAGGTTTTGAGTGACTCCTTCCTCCGAAGTGGGCAGTCAAGTCCTTCTTCATAATCTGTTCTTAATCTGGAAGGTGCGCTGAAGCCTGTTCACTTTGAATGACCTGGCTGACATTTTAAAAAATTATTTTATTGGGGGCTCATATAGCTCTTCTCACAATCCATCCATCCATCCATTGTGTCAAGGAGATTTGTACATAGGTTGCCATCATCATTTTCAAAACACTTTCTTTCTACTTGAGCCCATGATATCAGCTCATTTTTCTCCCTCCCCCACCCTCCCTTCCTCATGAACACTTGATCATTTATTTTTTTAAAATTCATGTCTTACACAGACCACTGCCTCCCTTTACCCACTTTTCTGTTGTCCATCCACCTGGATAGGGGTTATATGTATATCATCCTGATCAGTTCCCCCGTTCTTCCCCCACCATCCCCTTACCCTCCTGGCATTGCTATTTCCATTATTGTTCCTGAAGTGTTTATCTGTCATGAATTCCCTGCACTGAGAGCTCTTATCTGTATCAGTGTACATGCTCTGGTCTAGCCAGATTAGTAAAGGTGGAATTGAGGTCATGATAGTGGATGGGAGGAAGCATTAGAGAGGAAAGTTGTATGTTTCATCGGTGCTATTTGCACCCGACTGGTTCATCTCTTCCTTGTGACCCTTCTGTAAGGGGATGTCCAATTGTCTACAGATAGGCTTTGGATCTCCACTCTGCACATCCCCTCTTTCACATTGATATGATTTTTGTTCTGGGTCTTTGATGCCTGATACCTGATCCCATTGACACCTTGTGATCACACAGGCTGGTGTGCTTCTTCCATGTGGGCTTTGTTGCTTCTCAGCTAGATGGCCTTGTGTTTATCTTCAAGCCTTTAAGACTCCAGACGCTATATCTTTTGATATCTTTCTTCACATTTGCTTATGAACCCATTTTATCTTCAGTGAGTGATTATGTCGGGAAGGTGAGCATCACAGAATGCCAGGTTATTAGAACAAAGTATTCTTGCATTGAGGGAGTATTTGAGTAAAGACCCAATGTCCATCTGCTACCTTAATACTTAACATATAAATATAAGTAAATCTATTTCCCTATTATAAATTTACATATGTGCGTGTCTGTGTTTAGACCTCTATAAATGCCCTTTGCTTCCTAGCTCTTTCCTCTATTTCCTTTTACTTTCCACTTGTCCCACTACCATGTTCAGCCTTCATTCAGTTTTCAGTAATTCCTTTCGGTTACATTGCCGTTGATCAAGCCCCACCAGGTATATTATACCCTCCTCGCCATCAATTTTAGATCACTTGCTGTTCCCTTGTCTGTGAGTTGGTGAACACCCCTCTTCCTTTCCCCCACCTCCCCTTCTCCAGTGTCCACCCCACCCCACGACCGAACCGTTGGTCCCATTGTTTTCTCCTCTGGGTTGTTGATTCCATCTATCTTATCTAGAAAGACATGCAGAGACAATAATAAGCACAAAAACAAGACGGAGCAAAACAAAGCAGCAAAAGAAAATAAAAACCAAACAACAAAAAGGGCCAAAAAAAGAAAAGCCTATCAAGAGTTCCAGGTCTGTTTGCTGACCTTTAGGAGCGTTTTCTGGTCCAGTCTGATGGGGTGCCACACCCTGGCCCCAAAGTCTATTTTTGGTATTCCCTGGGGACTTCATTGCTTTGCCCCCTTGCTGCTCTGTTGCATGCCCTTAGTGTTCCCGGTGTGGTGTGGTCAGATTGGGCACAATTCCCAAATTGTGTCTCCAGTGTTGTCCCCCGTAGCGCTATGGGTCAGTGAGGGAGGTCGTGTCATGTGGTGGGGCTGGCCCTGTGGTCCTCTCTGTGCATTGGCTGCTCTGAGCAAGAATATCGTCCTCGGGGCTTGGTGGGCCACGATGTGTTCCACTCTCTCTCCTTCCCTGTTTGCTCGCTCCTGTAGCTTCAGTGCTGTCATCTGAAGTGCATTTTTCTGGGGATAAGAGGGAGGGTGTCCACTAGTTGGGATTAGGGACAGTCCCTCAGACCTCTCTGTGGGTTCTCTACTTCATGCTGGCATGTTGCAGTCACATCTTGGTGCACTGGGTTGAAGTCTGGTCTCTCTCTCCCTCGCCTGTGGAGATATAAAACAACACCCTGCCCCTTGGGTGTGTTAGGACTCTGTTCCTCCTCTACACCCCTTTTTTTCTTTCTTTCCTCCTTTTTAGTTGGCTGTCATATATATCCCTGGATTGGGTCTGGCCCCTGCCATAGTACCTGAACCTCACCCCAGGAATGTATGTATAGAGTAGCTTATCCCCTCTGACACTTTTGCATTTTTAAGCTTACCTCAGCAGACTCATGTTGTACTTGTCCTTTTGTGCTTGGCTTACTTCGCTTAGCATAATTTCCTCCAGTTCTTCCCATGCGGCGATGTGCTTCATGCGTTCATCACTGCTTTTAGGGATGCGTAGTACTCCATTGTATGCATGTATCACAGTTTTTATTTTTTTAATCATTTTATTGGGGGTTCGTACAACTCTTATCACAATCTATACATGCATCCATTGTGTCAAGCACATTTGTACATTTGTTGCCATCATCATTCTCAAAACGTTTGCTTTCTACTTGAGCCCTTGGTCTCAGCACCTCAGTTTTTCCCCTCCCTCCCTGCCCCCTCTCCCTCATGAACCCTTGATAATTTATAAATTATTTTTTCATATCTTACACTGTCCGAAATCTCCCTTCCCCACTTTTCTGTTGTCCATCCCCCAGGGATGAGGTTATATGTAGATCCTTGTAATCAGTTCCCCCTTTCCACCTCACCTTCACTCCACCCTCCCGGTCTCACCACTCTCACCACTGGTGCTGAGGGGTACATCTGTCCTGGATTCCCTGTGTTTCCAGTTTCTGTCTGTACTAGTGTACATCCTCTGGTCTAGCCAGACTTGTAAGGTAGAATTGGGATCATGATAGTGGGGGGGAGGGGAGAAAGCTTTTAAGAACTAGAGGAAAGTTGTTTGTTTCATCATTGCTATACTGCACCCAGACTGGCTCGTCATGTTCTCCCAGTGACCCTTCTGTAAAGAGATGTCCTGTTGCCTACAGATGGGCTTTGGATCCCCAATCTGAACTCCCCCTCATTCACAATGTGTTTTTGTTCTTTGATGTCTAGTACTTGATCCCATGGACACCTTGTGATCACGCAGGCTGGTGTGCTTCTTCCATGTGGGCTTTGTTGCTTCTCAGCTAGATGGAAGCTTATTATCTTCAAGTCTCTAAGACCCCAGACACTATATCTTTTGATAGACGGGCACCATCAGCTTTCTTCACCACATTTACTTATGCACCCCCTTTGTCCTCAGGGATTCTGTCAGGAAGGTGAGCATCACAGAATGCCAGGTTATTAGAACAAAGTGTTCTTGCATTGAGGGAGTACTTGAGTGGAAGCCCAATGTCCTTCTGCTACCTTAATACTAAACCTATAAATATATGCACGTAGATCTATTTCCCCATCATCATATATATTTTATATGTACATGCCTGTTTTTAGACCTCTATAAATGCCCTTTGCTTCCTAGTTCTTTCCTCTATTCCCTTTTGTCCCACTATCATGTTCAGCCTTCATTTGGGCTTCAGTAATTCCTCTTGGTTACATTGCCTTTGATCACGCCCTACCAGGCCTCCTACACCCTCCCTGCCACCAATTTTGGATCACTTGTTGTTCCTATGTCCCTGGGTTTGTTAACACTACTTCCTTTCCCCCACCTCCCCCTCGCCCATGTTGCGATGGAACCATTAATTCCATTGTTTTCCCCTCCAGATGGTTTATCCTGCCTATCTTATCTAGATAGACCTCCAGAGATAATAATATGCACAAAAACAAGACAGAGCAAAACAAAACAACAAAAGAAAAGAAAACAACAACAACAAAACCAATGACAAAAAAAGAGAAAAGCCTATAAATAGTTCAAGGTCCGTTTGTTGACCTTTAGGAGTGTTTTTATGGTGGAATCTGATGGGGTGCCACACCTTGTCCCCAAAGTCTATTTTTGGTATTCCCTGGAGACTTTCTTGCTCTGCTCCCCTTGCTACTCTGTTGCACTCCCTTAGTGTTTTGCCTCAGGGTGGTGAGGTCAGATTGGGTGCAATTCCCACACTGTGTCTCCAGTGTGGGGCTATGGGTCAGTGAGAGATGTCATGTCTCATAGTGGGGCTGGCCATCTGGTCCTCTCTGTGCACTGGCTGCTCTGAGCAGGGATATTGTCCTCAAAGCTTGTTGGGCCACTTTTTGTGTTCCACTCTCTCTTCCTCCCCCTTCATTTGCTCCCGTGTGTTCTGATCAGACGTGTCCCTCTCCCTGAGCTGTAGCTTCTGGAGTAAATTCTGTCTGCTGAAGTAAATTCTCCTTTGGGGGTGGTGGCGGAGGGCAGCTGTTGTCATAGTTGGAATTGGAGTTGGCCCCTCAGACCTCTCTACTGGTTCCCTGCTTCATGCTGTGTACCCCAGTTGTTAAATCCATTCACCCATTGATGGAAATGTTGGTTGTTTCCAACTCCTTGCAATTGTGAACTGCACCATGATGAACATTGGCCATAGATGTCTGGCTGTGGTTTGTTTCCTGCCTCTTCTGGATATATACCCAATAGGGAGATAGCTGGGTCATATAGTAGCTCAATTTCCATCTGTTTTACATATTGCCAAATGGATTGCCATAATGGCTGTACATACCTACACGTCCACCAGCAGTGGATGAGATTTCCTATCTCACCACAGCTCCTCCAACACTTGTTACCTTCTGATATTTTGAACTGGGCTATTTTTGAGGATGTTAGGTGGTATCTCATAGTTGTTTTAATTTGCATTTCTCTTATGGCTAATGATTAGGAACATTTTTTCATATGTTCATTAGCCATTCAGATTTCTGCCCTTGTGAAATTTCTGTTCAGGTTCTTTGCCCACCTCCTCAGTGGGAAATTAGTTTCCTTATTGTAAGCTAGCAGAGTGCTGTAGATTTTAGTAATAAGGCCTTTGTCTGATATGTCATTGCTAAAGATGTTTTCTGAGTCTGTGGGCTCTCTTTATTACTCTTTTGGTGAATTATTTAGATGTATATAGGAGTTTTATCTTCAGTATATCCCACTTGTCAATTTGTGCCTCCTCTATATTTGTGTCCTTCCCTATTTCTGATAGCCTGTGTATTCCCTGCCCCAAAGTTGACCCTGCTGGCATTTGAGATACCAGTTACATAACTACCAGCATCACAGTAACACAAGCCACCTGAGTACGACAAACTGACAGACAAGTGGTGGGAAAGAGTTGACTAGAAAATGTAAAAAGTCGTCTTGAGAAGACAAAATAAAGAATCATAATGAAATGTCCAAAAACCTGGAGTGAGAAAGCAAAAAGAGAACATACTCAGCACACTTCAAGCTGAAAGGATTGAAGAAAAATTTAAGCCTCTTGTTTCCAAACAAGCAGCCATCTTAGATGTCAATTAAGTCCACATGGAAGAAGCACACCATCTTGACTGTATATCCTATCGTCTGATCATCATGACTGTATAGCCTATCGTCCGAAGTTGAAGGAGGGAACAGTATCAGAGCGTACATTGTGAGAATCCAGTTTGCAGAAGGCTATGGATGACAGTGGGAGCCCAAGATATATTTGTAGGCTCTACATAGCAAATAAGCCTCCAGTGATTTCCTTTCATTCATAACAGAGGGATGGGGGAAAGTGGTTACTGAATAGAGAGCATTGGCAAGATGACTACAGGAGATCAAAATGATAAACCTGACTTGAAGGGCTAAAACCTTATCAGTTGTTTCTCCCCTCTGATGCATGTTCGGTCTGATCTGGTTTTCAACCTTTTCTGTAATTTTTGTTTGTTCATATTGGGGTTTATCTTGGATGTGTTATGTCATTAGAGGTCATGCTCTTGAATTTTTGTCATATATTTGTCCTGTTTTCCAGTACATGAAACCCAGGACTGATGAACCTATAGGGACAGCAAGTAGAATAAGGGTTTCTGGGTGTGGGGTACAGTAACCCAGGACTGATGAACCTATAGGGACAGCAAGTAGAATAAGGGTTTCTGGGTGTGGGGTACAGTGGTGGCCATAGTGATGGTGGTAAAAGGGAGCTGATGTCAAGGAGTCCAGGAAGAAAAAGAATGTTGTGAAACTGATTGTGGGAGCGATTGTACCATGCTGCTGCCTGATGTGACTGAACTATGGGATGATCTGTATCTGTGGTAACTCCCAGTAAAATGGTTGTGGAGGAAAAACGCATAATGACAAAGAAAATAATATTTTAAACCTCAGCTTACAATGTTGAATGAATATAAGGAGCCCTGGCTGTGTAGAGGGTTATCAGTTAGACAACTAACTGCAAGATCAGCTGTTCCAAACCTCCAGTCATCCCTCAGGAGAACAATGAGGATTTCTACTCCTTTAAAGATCTGCAGCCTTTGAAACTTTAAGGAGCGGCTCTCCTCTGTCCTATAGGATTCTCTATGAGTTGGAATTGACTAGCTAGCAGGGAGTTTGCTTTGGGCTATCAGCAAAATATAAAATGGTAGAAGACACAGCAAAAGAAGATGAAAGAAATGCACAATGGCACTGTACCAAGAAGATTTGGTCAACATTCATCCTTTTTAATAGAAAACATTTGACTAAGAACCAATGGTATTACAATAGAAGTCTAAGCTGCGCTGAAGGAAGTAGTGGAAAATAAGGCTCCATAAATGGACAGAACTGACATACTAAACAAACTGAAACAATGTTAGGAGTGCTCTCTAGTCTGTGCCAAGAAACTTAGAAGACAGTTAGTTGGCCAACTGACCGGAAGAGATGCATATTTGGGCACACTCCAATGAAAGGTCATCCAACAGAATGTGGAAATTATCAAGCAAGATCACTAATATCAGAGGCAAGGAAAATTTGCTGAAGAAGGTTTAAAAATGGTAGCAGCAGTACACTGACATCGGCCAGAAATAAAAACCAGATTCAGAACAGCATGTAGCACAAGGAATATCATTGCTGAAGTCAGATGGACGTTGGCTGGAAGCTGAGACTACCAGAAACATTTTTCCTTGTATTGTATTCACTGTGCAAAAGCCTCTTACTGTGTGGATAATAACAAACTAGGAACTGGGGATAACAATGGGATTTCCAGAATGCTTCATTGTGCTCATCGGGAAACAATGCATGGGCCAAGAGGCAGTCATTCAAACACTGCATGGTTTAAAATCAGGAAAGATTGTTTTGGGTTTTTTGGTAATCATTTCATTGGGGGCTCATACAGCTCTTATACAACCCATACATACATCCGTTGTATCAAGCACATTTGTACATTTGTTGCCATCATCATTCTCAAAACATTTTCTTTCTCCTTGAGGCCTTGGTATCAGCTCCTTATTTTCTCCCCTCCCTCCCCCACCCTCCCTCATTCATGAACCCTTGATAATTTATAAATTATTATTTTTTCATGTATTATACTGACTGATGTCTTCCTTTACCCACTTTTATGTTGTCTGTCCCCCAGGGAAGGGGTTATATGTTGATCATTGTGATCGGTTTCCCGTTTCTCCCCCCCCCCCCACCTTCCCCGTCCGCTCCTGGTATCACTACTGTCATTGTCGGTCCTGAGGGGTTTTTCTGCCCTGGATTCCCTATGTTTCCAGATCTTATATGTACCAATGTACATGCTCTGGTCTAGCCGGATTTGTAAGGTAAAATTATGATCATGATAGTGGGTGGGGGAGGAAGCATTAAAGAACTAAAGGAAAGTTGTATGTTTCATCGGTGCTATCCTGCACCCTGGCTGGCTCATCTCTTCCTTGTGACCCTTCTGTAAGGGGATGTCCAATTGTCTACATATGGACTTTGGGTCTCCAATCTGCACTCCCCCTCAATCACATTGATATGATTTTTTTGTTCTGGGTCTTTAATGTCTGATACCTGATCCCATAGACACCTCATGATCACACAGGCTGGTGTGTTTCTTCCATATGGAGTTTGTTGCTTCTCAGCTTGATGGCTGCTTGTTTGTCTTCAAGCCTTTCAGACCCCAGATGCTATATCTTTTGATAGCCAGGCACCATCATCTTTCTTCACATTTGCCATGCACCCATTTTGTCTTCAACGATTGTGTTAGAAAGGTGAGCATCACGGAATGACAGGTTATTAGAACAAAATTCTTGCATTGATGGAGTACTTGAGTAGAGACCCAATGTCTGTCTGCTACCTTGATACTAAACATATAAATATATGTACATAGATCTATTTCTCTATCATTATATATAAATATACTTACATATGTATATGCCTATATTTAGACCTCTATAAATGCCCTTTGCCTCCTAACTCTTTTCTCTATTTCCTTTTACTTTCCTCTTGTCCCACTATCATGTTCAGCCTTCATTCAGGTTTCAGTTAATTCCTCTTGGTTACATTGCCCTTGATCAAGGCCTACAAGGCATCCTATGCCCTCCTCGCCATTGCTTTTAGATCACTTGTTGTTTCCTTGTCCTGGGGTTTGTTAACATCCATTTCCTTTCCCACCTCCCCTCTCCCATGTTCCCTCAGAACCATTGGTCTGTGTTTTTCACACCCGGATTGCTTATCCTGCCTATCTTATCTAGATAGACATGCAGAGACAATAATAAGCACAAAAACAAGGCAGAGAGAAACAAAACAACAAAAGAAAACAAGAACAACAAAAAATGACCCAAACCTATAAATAGTTCCAGGTCTGTTTGTTGACCTTTGGGAGTGCTTTTCGGTCATGTCTAATGGGGTGCCATGCCCTGGCCCCGAAGTCTATTTTTGGTATTCCCCGGGGACTGCATTCCTTTGCTTCCAGCACAATTCCCTCACTGTGCCTTCAGTTTTATCCCTTGTAGAACTATGGGGTCAGTGAGGGACATCTTGACTCATGGTTGGACCAGCCCTATGGTCCTCTCTGTGCACTGGCTGCTCTGAGCAGGAATATCATCCTCGATTGGGGCTTGGTAAGCCAGGATGTGTTCCACTCTCTCCTTCCCTCTTCATTTGCTCCTGTGGGCACTGATGAGATGTGCCCCTCTCCATCAAGAAAGTTTTGTGTCAGGCTTGTATCCTTTAACATGTTTATTGAATCTGTATGCTGATCATATAATCCAAGAAACTATTTTACATGAAAAAGAATATGGAATCAAGTTTGGAAGAAGGCTTATTAACAGTTTGCCATACCCAGATGACAATACTTTGTTTGCTGACAGGGAAGAGGACTTGAAGGACTTATTGATGAAGATCAAATATTTTAGCCTTCAGTATGGATGACAATTTACTGAAACGCACTCACTGCCATTGTGTTGATTCTGACTCACAGCAGTCCTATAGGACTGAGTAGAACCACCCTTTTAGATTTCTGAGACTGTAAGTCTTTATGGGAGTAGAAAACCTTGTCTTTCTGCAGTGGAGCAGAGCACCTGGTAGTATTGAACTGGTGGTCTTGTGGTCAACACTCCAAGGTATAATCCACTACACCACCAATTTAACATAAAGAAAACAAAATGGCTCATAAGTAGTCCAACAAACAACATCTTGATAAAGTGGGGGGAAATTAATTTGTCAAGGATTTCCTTTTGCTTAGGTACACAATCATCACCCATGGAATTATTAGTCAAGAAATCAGTTACTATATTAGATTGTACAAATCAGCCACACAAGATTTCTTAAAAGTGCTACAAAGCCTGTTGTCTGTTACTCTGAGGATTAAAATGTGCCTCAATCAAGGCATGGTATTTTCAATCACTTTATATGCATGTAAAAATTGGAAACTGAAAACTGAAGACTGAAGAATTGATGTCTTTGAATTGTGGTGTTGATGGAGAATATTGAAAGTACAATAAACTTCTCAAAAAAACAGGTCTATCTTGAGGAAATTCTGTTTGAATGCTCCTTAGAAACAAGGATTTCAAGGCTTCATCTCATGAACTTTGTAGATGTTATCAGAAGAGCCTGGCTCTTGGAAAAGAACGTCTGACTTGATAAACAACAGAGAGTCATCAACAAAGAGGAAGCTCATCAATGAGCTGGATTGACACAGTGGTTGAAACAATGGGCTTAAATATAACAATTGTGAGGAGGGCATAGGACCAGGCAGTGTTTCCTTCTGTCGTACATGGAGTCGCTATGAGTCGGAACCAACTCAAGCAGTTGTATTTATTTGAAGTCATTTGTGGTAAAATGACTAAGGAACATGTATGGTAACAGGCAAACCCAAATCAAACTCACTGCCATCGAGTAAATGCCAACTTGTAGCAACCCTGTTAAGAAAAACAGGGTCAAACTGCTGATGGGGGTTTCTAAGACTGTAATTCTTTACAGGAGTAGAAAGCTTCATCTTTTCCCTGAGAAACAGCTGGTGGTTTGGAACTGCTAACTTTGTAGTTAGCAGCCCAAGGCATAAGCACTTCACCAGGAGAGTTCCCTTATGGTAATAGGGGTTACCATTATGGTAACAGGGGCTACAAAAAAACTTTCTCAGTAGAAAAAATGGGAACATTTATGGGTTTTTTTTCTCTTCCATTTTCTCTTAGAAACAGATTCTACTAAAAATATATCTCTAATTGAGTCAGCTGCTGCTTTTTCTTCCAAGCCAACACCAAAATGCTTGCTGGAGAAAATCGATGTTATTACAGGGGAGGAGGCAGAGCATAATGTGTTAAAGGTCTGTAAGTCATGAATCTCTCTTACTAGTAGCGTTTACAACCTAGATTAAAGTTAGCATCTCAACAGCTTTAAAAATGAAGAAGGAAATACCGTTCTCATGAAGACTAAGCTGCTTAAATATAAATGTTGGAGATTACGAATATTAAACCTACAGTTTGTGGTGTTCTTATGTATGAGTATGTAATTAACAGAGTTTCTGCTTACGATATGCATCAGCACATTAGGAAGAAAGCCAGGGACCCTGTCTTAAACTAACTTCAGGGCTATGTCTTATACTTGCCAGAGCTGCTCTTAGAATAAATGCTGTTCTCGCTTGGCTTAAAAATTCTGATTATGTGGAAATGTCTCAATATGGATCATACGACTTGGTTTCAGCTTCAGTTCATTAAAGTCATTTGCGTCTACAAAATTATTTTAAATGTTTGACGTTTTATATCATCACAAACCTCTGATACAGTATCAGACATGGATTTTTCAATGTGGAGGGGTCTATCAATCAGGCTAGGCAGATGCAATGTACATTGCAGGCTGGGAGAACCAGGCCTCTTTGGGAGAGCCAGAACAGGACTGTCCTGTTTTCCTGGGACTTGTTTCTGCCTTTGACAGGGTGCATTGGCCACTTTTCTGTGCCATTTAGTGGGAAATATTTGAGTTTTCCTTCTCTGACAGTTTTCTGCTCTACATCGATTTCAGCTTGCATGGGTTTTACCATAATTACAACTTTTTGTAGTTACTACAACATTTCCCCACAAGGCATGAATTTTACTTGGCCTTTATCCACCGGTTTTCCCCCAAAAGTCTCTTCATTATTCTTCCCTTTTGTATATCCTATTATGACCCTCAGTTCAGATAACCCCCAGCCTGACTGGGGTAAGTGGTTGGTGAGGATCTGGGAGCTATCGTGCTGGTTTTCCTAGATAATAACACTTGAGAAATACTGGACAACATTGAGTTACAGCAGGGTACTCTGTGACATCCCATCTTAATTCTCATGTTATATTCTTTGAAATGTGAAATTAGTCCCATGAATAAATCTTAAAGTAAATAAACCTTATTTACTCTAAATAAGATTATGTAACTCAAAGAACACCAAGTTTGATTGAATTGCTGGTAGTTAGAGACGTATTTGTTAAGTGAAAACAAAAAGAAAGATTCAGAGAGTGTATAAGAAATCCTACTCGCTGTAGGGAAAATAGGCAGATACACATATATGTAGTTCTGCTCTGCCTGCATGGGAATGCCATGTGTTGGAACTGACTCAATGGTAACTGCCAACAACTATACGTACGAGCATCACATTAATAATAGTGGTCATCTACTTTCATTAGTCGGGGGCAGACACCAGCGGATGGGTGGTGGGAGCAAAGTGGTAATTTTTCATTCTGTATACCTTTTTACTTACTGTTTTTTAGTGAAATAAATTTGAAAGTTGAGGTGCAGTATAGCACCAATGAAACATACAACTTTCCTCTAGTTCTTTAATGCTCCCTCCCCACACCCCCCGCCACTATCATAACCTCAGTTCTACCTTACAAATCTGAAAAGACATAAACATGTTCACTGTTACAGATAAGAGTCTGCAACACAGGAAATCCAGGACAGATAAACCCCTCAGGACCAATAATGAGAATAGAGACACCAGGAGGGGAAGCAGAAGGTGGGAAGAAAAAGGGGAAATCAGTCACATGGATCTATATATAAACCCCTCCCAGGGGAACAAACAACAGAAAAGTTGATGGAGGGAGACAGAGGATGATGTAAGATATGAAAATAATAATAATCTATAATTTATTAAGGGTTCATGAGGGTGAGAGGGTGGAAAAAATGAGGAGCTGATATAAAGGGCTCAAGTAGAAAGAAAATGTCTTGAAAATGATGGCAACATGTGTACAAGTGTGCTTGACACAATGGATGAATGCATGGATTGTGATAACAGCTGTAAGACCCCAATAAAATGACTTCATTAAAAAATTTGAAAGTTGGTTCATATATCATTTTAAAAGGTTATTCTGGTTGCAAATATTAAATTTTCATATCATAAGAAAGAACCCACTTGGAAAATTTCCTATGTATGTGACATTTAAAATTTTGTCATCTAGATCAACTGCAAGCTTTTTATATTCAACAACACCACACAGTCCTGGACTGAAAGGGGCAGAGGAGCTTTGAGATTGAACGACACAGCGCGCAGTAATTGTGGGACATTACACTCAAGACTAAGTAAGGCATCCAGCTCATTTGGTCAAGCAAGTTTCCGTTTCACAGCGTAACATTTCCAATGTGAAGATGCGTCGTTTTCTGGAGATATGTCATAAAACACTTTAACAAATCACACTGCTGAAAGCAGTCTTGCTTCTAATGAGCTAGAGAAATTCTCTGTTAAAAGTTATCTCTGACTACTTGGGTTCCAGATCTGGCTCTACCACTAGCTGTACCTTAGACAAGTGACTTAATCTCTGTCCCTGTCCTACCTGTACGGGTCTAAAATGTCAACCTCAGGAGTCCATGGTTCATTGAATGAATGTAAGATTCCATATGCCAAAGCAGCTATGACAGAGCCTAACACACACCTAAATTACTCTCTCATTTTTACTTAAGAGAATGTGATGCAAGTCATCTTGTAAAGTAAAAATAGCCTTTGTAAAAGAGAAGCGGTATGCCATAATGTATCTTTGGCATTCCAAATGTAGTATCAGGTTTGGAACAAAGAGCTTCTATGAGAAAAGGGGGACATTTGCATGGTTATTGGATTCTGCAGGCTTCTTAGGGATAGTCAGAATCAGAAATCAGTTAAGCTGAAAAACCAAGAAGTTTGCCATCCAAAAAGACACACTAGGACATTGTTCAGAGGCCACAATGAAAATGAGCACATGCAGAGATCTGGGTTGGGTATATGGGGTTTGGGAGTCAATATTGGAAGGTCAAAGCTTTGCAGAAGACCACAGGTAAAAGCTGAATCCAGAAATATGGGTATTTGGTGAGTTTTAAGTATCAAGCTCAAGAAACAGGTACGGGATAGACTTTGGACTCGGAGAATAGGAACAGTAGCCTCAGTTCTGGAACTGGCAAATGTTTCTAACTAGTTTAGCCAGGTATTATTCCCAAGGCAGGCTCTATTTGTTCTCTACTCTGGTTTAATTTCACTCCCTCTTGCTGCCAAAACACAAGACAAAACAAAAACACCCAAACTATTTTATTATACAGGTAGGCAATATAAATAAGTTCAATGTAGGAAATAAAAACTATGGATAAGCAGAAAGAATAAAAAGGGGAAATCACTCACATGCATACCTTCCAGAAATGGGCAATGTTAACAATATATTCTTTTGGGACATTGTTCTCTGTATACAAAAATGTATACATGTAATTGTGTTATAAAGTTTGTGATTTGTGCTCATCATATTGCTTTAATAACCTGGTTTTTCTTTCCTATATAGATGTATAACCTGATTTTTAAAGTATAGTGTTACCATGAATATCTTTCTACATTCATAAATATCACTCTTCAATATTTTAATGGCTCCATAATATTCTCTTCATTACTTATACTGTACTTTATTTAAATAATTTCATATTTTGGACACTCAAGGGGTTTTATTTCAGTTTTATCCATTGTTTTCAATTACTCTTAGATAAACATTTCTCAAAGCACTACACTTTTAAAAAGACTTCTAAAATTTCATTCATTTAAAATATTATAGTAAAAATAATAATTCTGGCATTTAAGTGAAAAAAGCCCTTCAACATAATAAACCCCAAATAGAATTTTAAAAGCACATGCACATACAAAAGGAGCTATAATCTAATTAGAATTGAATTACAATCATGGAAATACAGCCTGAAAAAATAGCTACAAGATGTTCTGTGCTTTCAACTATGCCAAATTCCTTGGAAAATTAAGGACTCAACTCTCCAGTAGCCTAATCTATTCATCTTCCTATTTTAGTTATGCGCAATCAAGGCAGCCTGAGGCTGATTCTTAATAGCAAACTCTGGGCTCAAATGGACATACAAAGAGCAAACCATAAAAACTTACAAATAACAGCTACTGATTTAGAAGATTACAGCATCAAAATCTTTTTAATTCAGGTAAGTAAAAAATATCAGTTGTAGACGATCCTACTCTATCTATTAACCCACTGCCTTCATGTCGATTCCCACGCTTAAGACACTAGAGGATAGAGTAGCCCCCGGGGGTTTCCAAGGCTCCAAAGCTTTAAGAGAGCAGATTGCCTCCTCTTTCTCCTGCGGGGCAGCTGGTGGCCGCCAAGCACTTTACCATAGTGCCGCCAAACCTCCCACGATATTTAGAGATCTCTGTAATTTACTCATTTGGTCCCCCCCCCCATGTCTTACATAACTTGTGCCATTGGCAAAATATCAGCCATTCATTATGGGGTCCAATCTAAGACCCCAATTTATATGGAATTCAAAAAGTAACATCAAAAATCACAGTAAAAAAAATTGGTACCAATTCCAAGACATCTGTATGATATATATTGTCGAGCCGCTACCCTTTTCTTCACTAATGAAATCATGTCAACACTTTCGCTAAGTTAATGAAGTGACTATTGTCAAGCATGGCTCCCATGAGGGGGGCGGCAGAATCCACCGCCTGATGCTTGTACTGCCTGCTGAGACAGAGAAGGCTTTGAGAGACCTGGAAAACAACCAGTGAGAAATGGAAAAACACAGGGCTAGCAAGTTAAAACCACCAGTCCAAGGGACACGAGCACATTTCAATTCTGGGCATGAATCAGTCGCCAAGGTAACCGGATGGGAGCACAGCTTTTGCTGTTCTCAGCAGCAGGGATGCTTGACCTGAAATGCAAGATCCAGACGCGACAGAACCGGCAGGAATGAGGCCAAAAGGAAACAGAACAGGCTCCAGAAGACTGGAGAAGACTGTGTCCCCAAGTGTCCCAGACAGAAGTGACAATACAAGGAAATTGGCTCCCATCTAGAATTGGTACTGGTGAGCAATGGCTATTGATGGGAAAACAAAGGTTTGATTAACTACCAGTAAGTATGCTGTTAGGTGGAAGTCATGTTGGGCATTTAGATGTTAGTTGTAAGATGACCCCCAAGTTCTGTTTGGTATTTAGGGAGATACTTGATATTCTGCCAGGTGAGGTTCTCCCTGATTTTAACTGGAGAAAGAAGCCTGCCAGACACTGAGGCTATGATTATACTACTTTGTCATTGAATATCTGACTCACGGCGATTTTTTAAAGGGATATATATCTCTATTTATAAAATAGATAAGCAAACCATATATAATAAACCATTCAAAATCATACCCCCAGGGATGACCAATATTAACATTTTGGTCTTATACAATATTTCTTTTTTTTAAAATTTCTTTTACAATTACCTTGGAGGAAACCAGGCTCAATTCCTGACCAATGCCCCTAATGTGCAGATAGCACCCATCTGTCAAGAGAAACTTGTGTGTTATGAGACTGAACAGGTTTCAATGGAGCTTCCAGACTAAGATCAACTAAGATGAAATGTCAGGCAATCTGTTTTCTAAAATCAGCCCATGAAAATGTCTGATTCAAGACCAGTCATGAGGGTGGCACAGGACCGGGCAGTGTGTTCTGTTATGTATGAGGCATCAGAAGTTAGGTGTTGACTCACCAGCAGCTAATACACCTATTTGTGTGTATGTATGTGGGTGTATATATACTTACACATACACCTACCATACTGTACTTATGGTACAGCTTTCAGGCAAGTTACTTAAACTTCGTTACCCTCCTTTTACTCACTCATCTACAAAATCAAGGTAGTAACAATTATGCAGTAAAAGGCTGTAGAAAAGATTAAATAGGCAATTTTTTATTATGAAATACACATGTAATTTTTTTCATTTGTCAATGTTAATAAGATTTTTCATGCCGCTGAAGTTTTTGTTCTTCAAAAATTACCTTAGTACCTGAAAAGAAATATGTTCTATTATTTATATTTGATTACATCTATCTCACTTTATTAAATGCATAAGCAATTCGTTCCGTTTCACTCTTGCAAAGAAGCTGCAAGAAATTCTCCGTGGGCATCCATGTTAAATTTGGGCAAGTCATTAGTTTCTCAATTGTAAACAGAGGAGGAAAGTGATTCTATATTGAATACTGGTTCTTAGTGTTTAAGGTGATATAAATAAGTAGGATGAATAATTAAAGCACAGTTTTATTGTAAGGACTGGGAAAAAAGATTACGATAACAATAATTATTATTCCAATATCAGTTCTAGTTAGTGTCATTTTTTATATTGCTAGCAACCATAAACATAGCAAAGTAGTGGGGAAAGGACTTCTAGCATGTCAGTGGTGTAAGATCACAGACTGTTCTTACAAGTTCTGCTTCTTCACAGAACACCCTTGCCTGGAGGGTTTGCCTAAGCAATGTGATATAAACAAACTGGAAGTCCTTTTATCTCCCAATCCTATACCTTTCTGCAGTGTAAATCGGTGGAGTGAGGCCAGTCCTATTGCATTTACTAGTTAACAAATTTCAGCCTAAATCCTGCTGAAGCCAAGCTATAAAATTATGAAGCAAATCCCTTCAGAAGGAGATGACATGAACTATGATTTTAGTCAATTAAGACTTTTTTGCCAATGCAAAGTAGATTTATCACATCCCTGAATCTCGATTCCTTAAGAGCCTGCTTCCTAAAAAATCACTGAGCACATTCTTTAAATTTTGTTTTCCTTGTTGACTTTTTAAATTTCTTTGCTCTGGGGTTTTATTCTTCAAGATTTATCATGGGAATTGAAAAGGAGTATGAGTGTTATGTATATATTTGTGCAATCCTTAATTTATGGATAACGAAGTGCCAGCAACAAAAATTTAGATTCAAATAAAATTAAAGTGTTTAAATAACGTAATTTTATTTTCTTGATTTAAAATGTAAACATTGAAACCTCTTATGAAATTATTTCTTGGAATACAAATTGGTTACTTCTTAATTTGTAAGGTTGTTAGCACTTACTTACATTCTAGACTTAAACAAGAAGACTTGGTATAGTGGTTACATGTTGGGCCATGATCCTCATGGTCAGCAGTTCACAACCACCAACAGCTCTAATTTTTCTTATGAATAATGAAAAACTAAAATGTTGTAAAACATGGCTAAAATTATGAAGTGATTTATATTCTCAATCTATTAATTTTCATTATGCAGGCCAGTGCCAAAGACATAGGATATCTGTACACAGCAATGCATCATCGGCTTGTTGCACTTCAGAGCTTCTCTAAACAGAGGGATGTACATCAAGGTGAACATCAGTCAGAACCAGTCCTCCAACAAGTAAACTGCGATAGCTGCGATGAGGAGGAGGATTTCATCCAGTCTCCTCAAAATGGATCAGGTAACTCTTCCTTTGTTAGGGTGGAGATTTAAATCAGAAATTGTATGCAAAGCCCTAAAACTGGAAGACCAAGGGCGCCCTGGTGATGTAGTGGGTCTGCCTTGTGCTGCTACCTGCAAAGTCGGCAAGCAGTTGGAAACCACCAGCCACACCGCAGGAGAAAGACAAGATTTTGTATTCCCTTAAAGAATTATACTCTCGGAAACCCTCAAGGACAGTTCTATCTTGTCCTATAGGTGCACTATGAGTCAGAATCAACGTTATGGCAGTGAGATTTTTTTAATACTTGATATGCAACTACCATAATGAATAGTGGAAATAATGCAAAGTAAATGTTAACCATATGATGCCTGTTCCCTCTTGGCGCCTTTTCCTGGAGAGATTGCATATGATCATATGGAAGCAATAATAATTTTAATTTTTTGGACTTTACTGTCCATAAGTTAAGGAAGAATATAATTATCTGAAAATGTCAGATTTCAAATTATTAGCAACATTTCCAAATATGTAGATTCCACATATCCCATTTCCTCATTCATGAATGTTCAGCTATATTTAACATTAAATTGAATCTAAATATATTGTCTAATAAAATATTTTCAATCCGAATCACAGATGCTTCTAAGTGGACCCACAGACGATCGGTAGCCTGCTCATAAGTGCCCTCTCCTCTAAACATGACAACAGCTACAAAAAAGACTGGCTGCCTTGGTGAAAATGCTAGCCTGTCCTAACAAACCCTTTTCATTCCTGAAGTTTTTATGGAGAAGTTTAAGAAACATATTAAGTTTCAATTAAATGGTTTCTTTTGTGTAGTCTAGTCACTATGCGATTTTACATTTTTATTACTTTGGAGAAAATGACAGATTTAAAAGAAATACAATGGTTTCAGAAGTTTGAAATTCCAGAAATTTATGTAGGACTTGATAATAGTTGAGATCACTCATCACATTGATGGGTACAATAGTTAAAATGATAAATTACTGAATTTGATAAATATCTATTTATTTTTTCACTAATTATCTTGTCTGGCTATAAAACAAATATTTTACAAAACTTCCTAAATCAATTTTTGAAAAAGGCTAGAACGACACAACAGCATTTCATTAAATCATGTTTATCTCCTGGTACATGTGTATTTTCATCTAACCTTTGATTTTCCTATATGCTTATATATTCATGGTATAATTTCCTTAGAGAGAACATCCTTTCTTGGACTTGTATCCGTTGCACTGTGAAGACTCCTGACACATGGTTGATATCCAAGTATTGTATGAATTAATAAAGGTCATCGATGTATCAAAAGAGCAAATATAAAAACAGTCAAACATGCTAATTTGTTTCTGTTTATTTATGTAAAGAAATTATCTTTAGTAGTCTATTAGGAGCCCTGGTGGTGTAGTGGTTATGAGTTGGGCTATGATCCACATGGTTGGCAGTTGGAAATCACCAGCAGCTCCCAGGAGAAAGACTGGGCTTTTTACTCCTGTAAACACTTACAGTTTCAGAAACCCACCAGAAGTCACAGAGAGTCACAGCACTGGCTGGATGGCAAACTCTGAACGTTGGGCAGAGGTCAGCCAAATGCAGGTGTAGAACCAGAAGCTTAAAAATGCCCAAACGATACACGGGTCTCCTTGTTTCTCCCAGAGCTCAGTCAGGAAGTAGAGTCTGGCTTTCCCAGTGAGGTGATGTGTGTGAGAACTGAATGGTTATATATTATGTAGCCAAAGGGAAACAAAAGATTGTGTCTTTATACTTTTGTGTCGGTAAAAGATGCCTCCATCAAACAAAGGGTGTGGCTTGGGTCACAACCTGTCC